>NC_056732.1:1598630298-1598970298 GCF_019279795.1 Protopterus annectens
ACATATACTGTACCCCATCAAAATTAAACCATTCGTAGTCCTGGTGCTGGGACATACACTGTACCCTATCAAAACTAAACGAATCGTAGTCCTGGTGCCGTGACATACACTGTACCTTTCAAAATTAAACCATTTGTAGTCCTGCTGCTGTGACATACACTGTACCCCATCAAAATTAAACCATTCATAATCATGGTGCTGTGACATACACTGTACCCCATCAAAATTAAACCATTCATAGTCCTGGTGCTGTCACATACACTGTACCCTATCAAAATTAAACCAATTGTAGTCCTGGTGCCGTGACATAGAGGTATAGAGCCCAAGCCCTGACTGCAAGTCAGACTATTAGAGTTAATGACTCAGCAGATGGAGGACCCTTGGGAGGGGTGAAATAAGTGGCTCATATCTGCCCTCCAATCCCAGTGATTGCACTGAGTTTCTGCTTAAAGCTGTGGAATGCCTTGGTGGAATCCACAACATGTCTCCCTGGCTACAGGCAGGCTACAAATAGTTGGTAGCAATTAGGTCATTAGCAAGTTAGTATCAAGAGTGTTGGTGACTGTGATATAGTTCTTGCTCTATCCAATAAACCAAACCAGTGGTCTGAGTGCCCAAGATAAAAACTGGTAAACCTGAAGTAAGGCACGCACGGAGCTCAGCAAAACAGACAACTGCTTTAATGAACAAGCACAAAAACAATCCACAGCAAGCTAAATCACGGCAGCACAGCACAGCAAACGAAATTGCAAAGCACAAGCAACAGCACAATAACACTGTAAAGTTAATCCACATACGTTTTCGTCACAATAACCTCATCAGATACCTAACCTCTCTTCCTTTGGTGAATAAATAAACTAATCTAATTCAAATGAGCCAATGAGTTAACAAATTCAATTACACATGTAAAATGCATTAAAACACATGAACCTTAAAGGTGAATGAATTTAAAAGTTAAAACCAAAAGTATATATAATAAATAGATATAATAAGTAGGTATGTATATATATTTTGTTATATAAAATGCTTCAAACATAAACCTTAGTTAAAATTGCTATGTTTTCGATTCTCAGCTAGAGCGTCTTCTGTGTGGAGGCATGCGTGAATGGGCGTACCTTCGTTGAAGGTTGTGCATCAGGGCTGGTAACTCGACACGTAAAAATCCACTACCAAACATTAGTGGATCGGAGTTCCACTGTGGCGATCCCTAACCGGGATAAGCTGAAAAGACACAACAACCAACACAAACCTAAAATGCTTTTAAAAATGTTTTTTCAAAAGTAGAAGCTAAATTGAATCCAAAATACAATGAAATCGCACCATCTTATGGAAATTAAATTAAATACATGTTCATCTTGTTAAAAGATAAAATACATGTATTATTATTAAAATAAACCATAAAATGCTTGCATATATAATATATAAAATTATTTAAAAATATAAATATAAATATTATAATAATAACATACTATAATTTAGCTGATCTCAATTTCAGCACAGGTTTCAAGGATAACATTTAATTTCAACTAGGGACAGAACTTGCATCAAGCTAAAGTATAGTATGTTATTATTATAATATTTATATTTATATTTTTAAATAATTTTATATATTATATATGCAAGCATTTTATGGTTTATTTTAATAATAATACATGTATTTATCTTTTAACAAGATGAACATGCATTTAATTTAATTTCCACAAGATGGTGCGATTTCATTGTATTTTGGATTCAATTTAGCTTCTGCTTTTGAAAAAAACATTTTTAGAAGCATTTCAGGTTTGTGCTGGTAATACTTATATTTAACAAAGCAATTTTAACTAAGGTTTATGTTTGAAGCATTTTATATAACAAAATATATATACATACCTATTTATTATATCTATTTATTATATATACTTTTGGTTTTAACTTTTAGATTCATTCACCTTTAAGGCTCATGTGTTTTAATACATTTTGCATGTGTAATTGAATTTGTTCACTCATTGGTTCATTTGAATTAGATTAGTTTATTTATTCACCAAAGGAAGAGAGGTTAGGTATCTGATAAAGTTATTGTGACGGAAACGTATGTGGATTAACTTTACAGCATTATTGTGCTGTTGCTTGTGCTTTGCAATTTCATTTGCTGTGCTGTGCTGCTGTGATTTAGCCTGCTGTGGATTGTTTTTGTGCTTGTTCATTAAAGCAGTTGTCCATTTTGCTGAGCTCCGTGCGTGCCTTACTTCAGGTTTATCTTGCTCTATCCATTTAAGGGTTCCCTTTCTCCTTCATTGCAAAACCATCATCAATGAGAGATGTCTAGGAGTTAGGAAGAGCTATGTAGTGATGAAAAACTGCCTGAATGACAGAAAAGGTGAAATGCCATAAAATAAATCACATATGTGAGCACACCTCCTTACTCATCCCCTTCTTGAAGGGAGGATAGAAGGCCACTAAAAGATATTTCCTCCCTGGACATAGATGGCACAGCCATGTCTAAGGTCACAGCAGGATTTTGCCTTACACTCCTGAGGGGAATAGGAGTAGGGGAGAAAGGAATGAACGAGATAATGATATAGAAAATGCAACCATCAGTGGGAGCGGGAACATGGGTGTCAAATAAAAATATTAAAACATTCAATAAGTCCACCAGACTGGTCATAGATATTTGGCTGCTCTCATGTGCAGCACAAAAAATACAGGGGCTGCTTACCAAGATTCAGACCATCAAAATAAATGTGCAACTTATTCAGTGTTCAAGCCAAAAAGCATATTTATTTTCTTTATCCCCCGGAATTACTGAGACTGTTTCCCAGTCTGCATCCTATAAGGTTTCCATAGAAGACAGGGCAAAAGCAACCACAAATGTTGTGAGGAGAAAGTGAATAGAAATCATAGGTACTTTAAACAGTGCATCGTATCAGTGATAACCATGAATCGGATTCAAATCTGAAAATAAATAGACTCATCATTTCATCAATACAAGACTGACATTCAAAACATTGAAGTGAATAATGCTGTTGGAAAGTAGCTGATGGGAAACAAACATGGAGATCATGGTATAGTAGGGTTTGGAGAACCGATCCATTCCCCAATGAAGTGCAATGTCGTAGTTAGAATATATAATTAGCAGGGGATGTGGGGTCTGTTTTTTGACATTTTAGATGTTGGTGTTGTTTTACTGGACATTCAAAACCTTTAGCATAAAGACATGAATCCACATAAACAGGATAAATACAACTGTTGCAACGCTGATGCCTCATACAAAAATGTATTTCTGCTGACAAGTCCAAAATCAAAGAGAATTGGATAGTCCTAGCTTATGTAGTCCTTGAATCCAGTGATTAGGAACCTGCTTAGGATCAAATACTAGGTTTAAAGGTCTTGCGATGAACTTTACATTTATGTAATACAGGCATAGTCTTAACAAAATGTTGATTACAGTATCTAGAATGACTTAAAAACAGCAGAGAGAGAGAGAGAGACAGAGAGAATGAGAGGGAATGTTCACAGTGTTTGCTCACACACACACACACACACACACACACACACACACACACACACACACACACACACACACACACACACACACACACACACACACACACACACACACACACACACACACACACACACACACACACACACACACACACACACTCAAAACTTCCCAGAACAGCATAATTATTGTCAAAAGGAGCTGTAACTCAGTATAAACAATCTATGCTATCTAGCTTTGAGCTATGTAGCTTCTATTAGAAAGTTTTGTACCTTATTCCTTTGCAAGTCACTTAACTATACTCATAACCACCCAAGAATATACACATTTTGCAGAGCTGTTAATAAACAAGGAGCACTCCCTCCATCAGTTGTGAGAAGGTTTAGAACAAGCTCTTAAAGTAAGCACTATATGAAAACTGAATTTCATTTGGGTAAATTATATGTGAAAGTTTAGGTGCATAACTAAAAGATGGAATAACATAGATGTGACAATTCCTTTTATCAGAACGACGTGTTTGGAATGGGAGACTGGCATTTAATGTAACTTCTTAACTTTGATTCTGTACCTTATTAAAAATACATGAGTAAAATGGGATGTATAGAAGTCAGGAAGAGCTATGCACTGATGAAAAACTGTCTGAATAATAGAGCACGGTGAGATGACTTGCAAATATCTTACAGCAAGGAAAGGTATGTGGCAACTGTTGTTTGTGAAAAAAAGTGCCTTAGGACTTACTCTGTTTCGTGTGGAGAACAGTGTAAGTAGACACCACCTCTTTCTGTTTCTTCTCTTAAAGTACTGATATAGCTATATTTATATCTATATCTATATCTATATCTATATCTATATCTATATCTGTATCTATCTATATATACGCACACAGGTCTATATTATTTCCTGGAAGAGGTGTTCCATTGAATGCTTCTTCATCGACCCTTAAAGCGGGAACTGTGAAAATACCAAATGTCCACATCAGCAATATTTTTCCCTAGGAAAGAAATTGCTTGCCCTACAAATACCAACACATCACTACAAACATCACAAAGTGGAGGACATCACTCCCACCCCCCCCAACATCAGGGGCTGTGCCCCCCTGCACCCCCCCAACTAAATATACCAACTCCAAGATCGCACTACAGCAGGGAAAATGGCAAACTGATGACGATGGCCAAGGGAAAGAAATCACTGATGTGGCCGTTCGTTGTTTTCACAGTTCGTGGTTTAAGGGTTGATGAAGAGGCAATCTATGGAATGGCTCTTTGAGAAATAATATACACCCATGCACATGCACACGCTTATATATATATATATATATATATATATATATATATATATATATATATATATACATGTATACAGAGCCTCTTTGTTGTGACACGAAGGAAATAATGTTCTTTGCTTTGTCCAACACAATGAAATGTGTTCCAGAAAGCCAGGAAGAAAAAGTTAAAGACTATATTTCTCTGTGCAGGGAGATGAATGGCCTTAGTCATCTTTCATATGACTTCCATAAAGCATTTTCTAAATCTGAGAAATCTGTATAATTAATTCCTATGTCTTATGGAACATCACATGGGCAATGTACAAGAAAGTCATGTAGGAAACATTCTAATGGCATATTTTGTTATGTCTGTTGTTTAATTGAAGGTATTCATGGCATTTTTGACTATTGCTGCATACTACAGCTTTAAGCATTAATGTCCCATAATGCTTTTAACTTTTTTAATTTCTCCAAATCTTTTAGGTTTCTAATACCAGTCAAAGTACAATTAAAGTTCATGAAATTAGTATTGTTTCGATCTTTGATGTCAGCCAGTAGTGCTCTACATCAACTGCAGTGTGCCCAGTAATGACTCCTTCTGCAGTTCATATGAAGTTACTTGTATTGGTAACCTATATAAATACAATTTGTAAATTCTTTTTTATAACACACATTGCTCCTACTATTATTATAGGTTCATAGGTAGGTACTAGGCTATTGGCCCTAGGGTCTATATAAGCCTAGCCAAAAAGGCACCCTGGCTTTCGCCACCCAAGAAAACTATTTTCTTGTGCCCCTGTCGAACAGAGCCACAGAAGTGATCCTGGGGTGAATTTCCTATTTCCCATCCAATCATCAAGATTTTTCTTGAAGAGTGCTAATGAGGAGGTTTGTTTGATATAGATAGGTAGTTTGTTCCAGAGTATGGAAAGTCTCTGGGACAGGAATCTATCCCTCCAGGAATCTATCCCTCCAGCATGTTCTGTTTATTGTGGTAACAAGGTTTAGGTCCCTAGAGCGTGTAGCTCAGAGGGATTGGGATTTCTTTAAGTGGACCATGTCCAACAGTTCTGGATTTGACATAGCTTTGTATGTTAGGCAGAGATCACCTCTGAGTAGGTGATATGCAACGGAGTAAAGCTGGAGTTTTTTGAGACGGTCTGCGTAGGGCATCTGTTTGAGGCCGGTAATCATCTTTTGTGAGGTATTTCTGCAGCCTTTCCAGTTGTTGTAGATGTCTTGTGAGGTACATACCAAAAGGCGCATTGTACTCTATAATGAGTAATGAGTGATGAGTAGAGGGGAACAATTATCTCTTTTTTCCTGGATGAGAAACCTTTTGTGATGAGGTGTACCACGTAGAAGGATTTCCTGATTACTGTGGCAATGTGATTATCAAAGGAGAGACTACTGTCCACCTGTGTCCCAAGGTCTCTTATCACACTTTTGGTGTTAAGTAGACTACCACCTATGTGGTAGTTCGTGGGTAGAGAGCTTTTACCAAAAGGGATGACAATACACTTTTTGGCATTGAGCTTGAGGCCATGGCTTTGACACCAGGCATCTGTCTCAGTGAAGCCTTTTGTAGGATGACCACATCATTAGGAGTTTCGATTATGGCTCCTAGTTTTACAGTAATCTGCTAAATTCATTAGCCAAAGACCTTCTGTGTTAGCCTGCACTTCAGAGAAGTAGATACCAAACAGGAGAGGACCCAGGACTGAACCCTGCGGTACTCCACTTGTCACTGGTCTGAAGTCAGATTTGGAGTCTGCTGCTTTCACAGTGTGGGTTCTCTCACTGAGCCAGTTGGCAACCCATCTTGTGACATAGGGATTTATACCTAGTTTAGTGAGTTTTATCTATAATTCCAGAGTGGGGGATGGTGTTGAAAGCCTTGGTAAGATCTAGACAGGCTGTGTGAACTAAAGAACCACAAAAATAGCAAACGGAACTGCGAGCAAAGCAAACCAAACCAGGTTCTTTAGTTTGTTTCAGTCTTTTTGAGGCTGTGTGAACTACCTTACCCTCATCTACGACTTTGGTGTCTGCTTCAAAGAAGTCTATCAGGTTAGGAGACATGATCTGCCTTTTAGCAACTCGAACTAGGTGGGGTCCAGAGTTTGGAGATTACCAATGGCTTTGTTTATAACTTCCATGATGACATGTCCCATGGCCTTGCAGACCATGTTCGTCAGGCTAATGGGGTGGTAGTTCCAGGAGTCCGTGATAGATCCCCCTTTGTAGAGTGGGATAACTGTCACTGTGCGCCATTCAGTGGGCACAAAGCCTGAGGTGAGGCTATGATTGAACATGATACTTAGGTGGGGTGCCAGTTTGATTTGTAGTTCATGTAGAACACAGCCTAGGATGTTGTCAGGTCCCATGGATGCTGTATTCTTGGATTTGTAGAGTGTGGTTTTTACCTGTGCAGCCATGATTAGAGGAACTTTGTATTCTTCTGGTATAGAGTTGGGCCCTATAGGGTGTGAGAGGGGGGTAAACTTAGCACTGAACCTATCTGCCAGGATGTTGGCAATATCAGTTGGTTCTGTATATTTAGTGTCATTGTGCTGTAACTCATAGCAGATCTGAGTGTTGCGGTTGACATTTTTGACATGGCTATAGAATGCTTTGTGGTTGTCTTTAGAAACTGTGGTGATTTTGTTTTCATAACTAGCTTTGGTGGATTTTATGAGGGATCTCAGCTTCTTACTGAGGCTGACCAGGGAGTTCCTCCAATCATGGGATTTTACTCTTTTTTGCAACAGTTTCTTTCTTCTGTTGTAGAGTTTGTTTATGGCAGGGGACCACCAGATTGGCTTCCTTTTTTGGAGGATAGCATTTTGGTTCAGTTAGGAATAGCATGATCCATGCACTCATATAAGTGCTTATAAAGTGCATTTGTGTAGGATTCAGCAGTCGTACCTCTATTGTCCGTCTGGATGGGTGTCGTGAAGTTTGCCACTTCTGTCTTAAGAAGTGTGAAGTTGGCTTTGGAGAAATTTTTTACGGTGGTCTCCCTAATGGGGGGGGGTGGGGGTGGGGGCGGGATGTGGATATCTAGGGTGATTAGCTTGTGGTTGGATCTGACCAACGTGGAATTGACCTCTGGTGTGGAACACCGGTCACCCATGTTGGTAATGACCAGGTCTAGGGTATTGCTGCCCCTGGTGGGGGTGTGGATAAGTTGATCCAAGGCATTGAAATTTATGAATTCCAGAAAACAGTCAGCAAAAGAGTTGGTACATGAGTAGTTTTCCCAGTTAATGGTGGGGTAGTTGAGATCATCTATTATGAGGGTGTTGGGTTGTACCCTAATATTTTCCAGTGTATCAAGAAATGAGGATTGGGAATGCTGGGGCATGGTGAAGGATCTGTAGCAAGCTACAATTTAGATTGCAATCTTGCTCAGAGTTAGTTGCACTTGGATAATCTCGGATGCATTATGCTGAGCAACCAGCCTGGAGGTGTGGATATCCTTAATAAATATGGACACGCCTCTGCCTTTAGTGTTTCGGTCCAGGTTAGGTGGCCGAAACTGTGGTATGAATTATAGCCTGGTAATGCAGGGGTGATCTCTGGAGCCTTGAACCAGGTCTCTGTCACTGCACAGATGTCTATGTTCTCCATTTTAAGGAGTGCCTCGAGTGAGTGCATTTGAGGTTTAGACTTCTAGCATTGAGTATCATTACCCTCAGATTTTGCTTGCTTGTACCTGTTACAGTGGTGAATTTGACATTTGAACCTTGCCTAAAAAAGGCACTATAGGGGTGGCAAGAGCCTTAGTCAGTATCCAGAATCCTAAGGGTGACAGGTGCAGGCCATCTCTGGTAAAGCATCGTGGTCTGTTGATCATGTCATCCCAGGCAGACAGATACTGGATCCCCTTAGAATGACACCAGAAGCTTATCCAATTGTTGAAGTCAATCATTTTGTCCTTTTGCTGTGGTATCATTCTGGGTGATGGCAGGATGCTACTCAGGGCTAGGGTCATACCTACTTGAGCTACAAGATCTGAGAGCTCCTCCATATCTCTTTTTATGTAGTCCAGGGAGGTACGTCTCAGGTAATTTACACCAACATGGACAATGACAGAGTCATATTTGTACTTGTTGTGGAGTGACCTGAGTGCATGCATTATGTGGTGGATCCTGGCACCCGACAGGCAGCTGACAGTAACTTTCTCCCTGTTTAGCCTGGTGAGTGGAACATCAGTGTGCCAGACTATAGAGTTACCTGTGACTAGAGTGTTGGGTACATTTTTATGCCTTATGGGCTGTGGTTGGGTGGCACACTGTGTTTGTGGGCTATGTGTCATTTGGGTTGTGTTGGGGGGGGTTGCTTGCATTTCTGCTTTGGAGGTCTCTGTTGCTTTGGCAGATTTTTATTGAGAGCCTCCATGAATGTAGGTGTGTGTTTTGTGTTTCTATGTGTGTGTTTTGGTGGTGTAGGTTTTGAGGGACTATGTAATGAGTGTGGTGTGGTGCAAGTGTTTACCCTCTCCTCTTGACTGTCTAGTCCAGTCTTGGGTGAAGAGAGCTTTGCTTCTCGTTTGGCTATATAAGTGCATCTATCACAGGTTGTAGTGTTGGGTGGTAGGAGGAGAGGGTTGTCTGTGTACATGAGTCAATTGCTGCATTGCCCCAAGATGCCCAGATTCATCAGGTAGACAGGAGAAAACACGGGGAGCTGACCCATAGACATGCCTGGATAGGTGCTTATTTATTAAGTATGAAAAACTGTTTTCCTCTAGACAAGTAAGGAAAGTTGAGTGCTATAGTAATTTGTAGCTTATTTAGTGCTTACAATGAGTCCTGAACAAGTGCTGAGCTCAAAGAAACAGATCTGAGTGCTAAAACTAAAAAACTGACTAGTTCTTAGGGAAACTTTGAAGAGCAGACTTTATGACGCCAGTAATATTTTAACCCTAGCTAAGCAGCGATGCATAAAGTGCATTTTTCTTTAACATAACAGTAGCAAATGAGCAAACTGATTTAAACAAATTAACTAATTAAACAATAAAAAGCTAAAAACTGAGCCCCGTTCCAGCAGTCTTCGATCCGACAAGTTCTAACTGCACACTCCTGCCACTAGGGTGCAGGAGAACCTTCTCCAGAAGAAGATGGCCTGGATTAGTGCTCAAGCTATACAAACAAAGCTAGATTCAGCAGGTCTGAATCTAGTCTTGTGCTACAGCAAACAAGGTGTACCAATTTCAGAAAAAAGCAGTTCAAATAAGAAGGCACAATAAGACTTTAACAAGAAACTCCCAGCTCAGAAGGGCAGAATCTACCCTCTCCACCCACAAGAGTGCAGACCACACCTTTTTAATGTAAAAGTGCTTAAACCAGAACTAATACACTTTTAGAACAACTGATACTAAGCATTCAATCAGCAACTCCCAACTTAGAAGGATGTAAGCTACCTGTTCTGCCACAACAGTGAAGACCACAAACCTGCTTAATGTAAAACAACTGGTCTGAAGCTCAAGTGTTTAAACCAAAGGCTTAGAATAACAGTTATGATTTAATCAGGCTACTTACAAACAGTTATAAAGGCAGCAGAATAAATGCAATTAAGTACTTTTAAGAACAGGCAAAAAAAGCAAAATAAAGTAATAAAGTAGGAAGAAACACAAATACACTAAAAGCAGATGAATAAAGTGCAATTTTTTATATAACAATAGAAAACGAGCAAACTGATTTAAACAAATTACCCAATTAACCAGTAAAAAAGCTCAAAACTGAGCCCTGTTCCAGCAGTCTTCAATCAGACAAGTTCTAACTGCACACTCCTGCCACTAGGGTGTCAGAGAACCTTCTCCAAAAAGGATGGCCTGGATTAGTGCCCAAGTTATACAAACAGGCCTGAATGTAGTCTATGCTACAGCAAACAAGGCACACCAATTTCAGAAAGAAACAGTTGAAATAAACAGGCACAATAAACCTTTAACCAGAAATTCCCAGCTCAGAAGGGCATAATCTAGCCTCTCCTCCCACAAGAGTGCAGACCGCAAACCTTCTTAATGTAAAATAACTGGCCTGAAGCCCAAGTGCTTAAACCAGAACTAATACACTTTTAGAATAACAGACACTAAGCCTTCAATCAGCAACTCCCAACTTAAAAGGATGTAAGCTACCTGTCCTGCCACAACAGTGCAGACCACAAACCTTCTTAATGTAAAACAAATGGTCTAAAGCCTAAGTGCTTAAACTAACAGGCTTAGAATAACAGTTACAATTTAATCAGGCTACTACCAAGCAGTAATAAATGCAGCAGAATAAATACAATTGAGTACTTTTAAGAAGAGGCAAAAGCAAAATAAGGTAATAAAGTAGGAAGAAACACAAATACAGTAAAAGCAGATGAATAAAGTTCAATTTTTTTTTTAGTAAAGGGCAAAGAGAGAGGAAGTGGGTTGGCCTTCTCAAATGTTCTCTCTCTATTAAGTAGAGTGAACACTAGACTGGGAGGGGTGTCACAGATCAAATTTACAGTAGGGGCGGGCAACTGCAAAGCCACCAACTATAACAACACCATAAGAATAAGGTGGGAGGGAGGGGGAAACTAGTTTCAGGACAGATGAGAACAGAAAGCTATGCCAGAAAATATATAAAATAATTCAGTCAGGCAAAAAAAATATTTCAGTCAGGCAAAATTAAGTTAAACAATTAAATAGACAGAAAAATAAAATACAGTACTATCTTTAGAGCTGCAAGTTTGTACTTAACTTCAACTTTTAATACAGTTGATTGTAGCCAGCCAAAGCACTCAGATATTGAGCAGAAAAAAAAAAGCTGTCTGGGTATTTTACACGTTGCTCTCGTTCTGCCTGTAAATCCTGATATTATATGATTTTGTATCTCTCTGTACACAACACACTGTAGTCACTGGGTGTGGTGATTTCAATGATCAATGCTACTTTTGTCTTTTTTCATGGACCACTATATCCATTTTTTTAGCATCTATCTTTTGAACTGTTAGTAATGGATGATCACATGTGACGTAAACTTAATCATTTTTTATGATGCTTTGTGGCTCATGTTTCCAGTGTTTTTCAGCCACTTCAGTACCATAATGTTTGCACAATTCCCAGTGCAACAGTCTTGCCACATTATTATGCCTTTCAGTCTCTTTCTCCTGCATGTTCAATGGACTTTGTAAACCAATATGTATGCAGCCCACTATCTTGGGCTGCCAATATTACCCTTTCATCTCTTGGTTTGAATTCGCCTCTCCTTAACCATTCCTGCATTTGTTCCTGATCAACATGAGGTTCTTCCAGAAGTTTTCTATGCTTGTGACTATATTTATGCATTTTACATATTTCTTGCCTTCTCATCTGGTCCTTCACCTTATATTCTTTCTTTTGTTTTTTTTTGGCACATTCAGTTGCTGCCTGATGATGATATGCTTCTGCTAGATTAAGCACAGAAGTCATCTTAGATTTATGTTTCAAAACTTTCACTATGTTTGAGTCTTGTGAGCTCAGCAGATATATGTGGAGTCCAATGATTGCAGATCTATACATATAATCAATTTCAAGGAGGCCCATCCCTCCTTCGGAACGGGGAATATATCATTTGGTATACACTGGTTTTTATAAATCATTTGGTGAGCATGAAGCATCCTTCTTGTTTTCCTAGCTAATCTATCCAACACATTTTGGGGCCAGTCAGTCTCTCCAAAACCGTAAGGACTGGAAGAGTAAATTGTTTTATAGCTTGGATTTTGTTCCTAGATGTCAGCTCTGTTTTCAGGATTGATTGAAGTCTTCTAAAGTATTCCTTACTAAGTTTTATTTGCATTTGTTCATGTTTTATTGTTGATCCTTCATCAATTCCCAAATATTTATGCACTCCCTCTTGCTCAAGTTGTTTTATATCACATTCTTGTCCCAAACTGATGTTTTCCTGGCACTGCAAATTTCCTACTTTAAAGGTTGCTTTTGCAGATGTATCAAGACCAGATGACATTCTCATATCATCTGAAAAAGGTTTTGACAACATGCAGTTGTGCTTTCAGTTCCTCATCTGATGAGCTATACAGTTTTAAATCATCAACAAAAAGAAGATGAGAAGTCTTTACTCTTTGTTGTTTTCTAGGAGCCAAATTGTAGCCATGGCCTAAGCTGTTAATTAGACAGAGTAATGGGTTAAGGGCAAGGCAGAATAGCAGCGGTGACAGAAAGTCACCCTGGAATATCCCAATTTGAATTTTTATCCCTGGGATAATAATTTGTCCTTTATCATGGCTTAATTGCAAAGTGGTCTGCCACTGTTTCATGGTCACTGTAATGTAGTCAATCAGTGTAGGGTGTATCTTATACATTTTTAAGCACTCTTTCATCCATGAATGTGGGATACTATCAAGTGATTTATATAGTCAATCCATGCCATATGCCATATGCAGAGTCTTCCCCTTCTTACAGTTCTCCACTATGACTTTATTTAACAACAAATGATCCTTTGTTCCATATGACTTTCTTTTATTGCCCTTTAGTTCTACTGCCATAATTGAGTTTTCTTCTATACAAATATAAACTCTGTCAGCATCAGTTCCAGTGTATAGCTTATAAGTCTTCGGAAGGCAAGTTATTGGTTTATAATTTTTAGGGTAGCTTGCAGGTTTCACACTTAAGTGGAATCATTGTTTTTGCTGTTGTTAGCCAGGTTGGTGTCTGCAGGGTGCACATATAAATAGTTCTTACTCATGGCTAAATCTTCATTTTTGTGGTAGAACTTCATCCGTTATTAATTTAGCTGAAGAGTAATATATCCTGTTTAATTCTGTTATATTGCACGGATCTCTATGGACAGTCCTAATTACTGTGCTCATTTGTTTTATCAAACATCTGACTTTTTGGGTTTTGTTGACCTTCTGCAGTCTATTTCTTTCATTGATCTTAATATGTTTATCTATGTCTATTAAATCAAGCAACTTTCCTTTTAGCTCATTTTCTTTCTAAACTGAGGGCATATTTTTTGTTTTTCATTTCTTGTGGGCATTCTATAGAAAGTTCTATAGCATCTTCCTGAGGCACACTCTCTTCAATTTCATCCTGCGCCATCCATTGCTCTGTCATATGGGAACTCACTGGCCTATCACTCCTCAACATTGACTGCATCAGAGTTTCCACAGTTTCCTGTTCTTCCCTTGCTGTCTAGCTTCAAGTGAACATTTATACTGGTTTCCTGTGGAAGGCCCCAAAATATCTTCATATGGTACCTGACCAATTGCTTCCTGTTCCACTGGTTTCCCCTTAATTTGGATGTCCATTGATCTATCCTGTTGTGGTGCTTTCTGAATTAGATCTTCTACCCTGAATCCTTCACTTCACAGGTACTCCATAACCTCAGTTTCTATTTCTTTAACTTCTCCATTACTAATCTCCTTTTCTACTTTTCCTCTTTGTCTTCTTATTTTTGTATTGCAAAATGTTCCATGTCTGGATTTCTTTGCCTGTATTTCTCTTCAAATATCTTTGGTGCTGCTCTTTTTGTATTGGTTAGTTTTGCTTTCTCCTTTGCATGAATATTACACCACATTAAATCTCTTCCCATGTCCATATTTCTTCTTCAGATGTCTCCTGATCTTCCTGCTTCTACTTACTTTGGGGACTCACTCCATCATGCTGTGATATAACCTGTATTAGACCTTCTACACCAAATCCTTCACTTTGCAGGCATTCCATAACTTCAACTTCTGTTTTTTTTAACTTCTACTTTACTAATCTTCTTTTCTACATTCCTTCTTTGTGATATTATTTTTATTGTGAAAATTTCTATATCCAGAAGCCTTTGCCTGTATTTTTCTTCAAATATCTTTCGGGCTGCCTTCTTTATATTGATTAATTTGGCTTTCTCCTTTGCATAAATATTGGACCATATTAAATCTCTCTTTCTTTCCCATGTAAATATTTAATTTTATACTTTTCAAAAATCTCTAGGTTTTGATGCTTAAATTTTTGCACTTCCTCAGATGCTTCTTTTTCTAAACAGATCAAAGTTTCTTGATCTATATACTGTTTTTTCACAAATCTGTTGTATTAATGAATGCAAATTTTTATTTGAAGCTTCTAATAGTTTTTCTTGTGGAAGGGTTTTTCTTTCCTCCAATTTCTCTCTTAATCATTTGTATATCTTGTGTCTAGAAATTCTGGGCTTTTTGCATAATAGTAACAATACATAATTTCTTTCTTATCTTCAATAGTCCACTGTATCGCCTTTATGGCTCTTCTTCGGCCTACCAATTTTTGTGATTTTTCTGGACTACTACTTCCTTCTACAACAGGGGTCCATCCTCCCCCTTGGCCTGGCCTGGCACCACTTTAGGAATGTTTATGCATTTTGAGGATTCTACACTGTCATCTTTTCCAGTCCTGGCACCAGTGTGCCTACCAGGTTTGGGCACTTTTTTATCCTGGATCTTGTGCACCCAGCTCTCTTTTTAATTTTTAACCTACTTCTGTCCACGATATATGGGATATAAATACAGTCTATATATCAGTGTTGCCTGGTTAGATTTTGTGAAAACCTTGGTCCACCTCATGAAGGTACTCATCAAAACTTGAGGATGAATTCAATTTCATCAATAATACTCTCCTTTACCTGCTGACTTATCATCTCTCCATTTGGACCCCTTGGTAGTAAATGACATGAGCTTGAAGGAAACTGCAGTACTATCCAATGATATGAGTCCATTGACTTCAAAGATTTTCTTTATTTATTTTCTCAGCTTGTTATCTAAGTAATTTCGGAGGTTCAGCAAAAAGCCTGACCTTTTTTTTGTACAGGGATGTAATGTATGGGCATAGAAAAGGAGTGATGAACCATGTTGCGTTATAAGTTTCTGGCACTGGCATAGAGTAGAATATTTCTATTTTGCACTTTCTTGTGATCCTAGATTGCTCTTTTGATCTGCATTCTTTTACTGTAATATCGGAGATGCAGTCAATAGGAAACTTCAAGTTCTGAGTTGCTATTTCCCAAATCTGCTGGTTGATATTTTATCAACTAATACTTCCAGCAATCAAAGACTTCAGTGTTTCTCAGATTGCCTTGATCATGTTTTGCATTTTCTCCCAAGGATTAATATTGTCAGTAAAAAGATGATTTTCAGCTGACTCCCTACTTTTCTCCCTGAGAATCTTTCTCTTATTCAACAAATAAAATAGAAGCCATGGGATTTAAAACTGATAATGTGCCTGTGCGTGTGTGCAACAAGCTTTCCTTGGGAGCCATCAGTAGCTGCTATATTTGTACTCTGCTATGACATTCTTATTATTGTCTCCGTTGTACTTTACATACAGCAAACATAGTGTCTATGATTCATACTTCCTATTAACTGGGAATCTGCATGATTATGAATCTCTCAACCAAGTCAATGTTATAAAAGGTGCAAGTACCTAGTAGATCACAGACACAGACACATACAGACACATACACACACACACACACACACACACACACACACACACACACACACACACACACACACACACACACACACACATACACATACACACATGCACACACACACAAATATACACACAAAATATTTTGTTGTATTTTGCACTCCTGTGGGGGTGTTTGCTTTGGTCCTCTAGTTTTTTTTTTTTTTTTTTTTTTTGCTAGATTCCTAAATTGAGTAAAATGATCCTAGTTTTCTTTGCTGTATTTTTTTTTCAGTACTTCACGCTGGTTCTCTCATATTGTTTAAAACCTTGAGTTCTTTTGTTAGCCATTTGTTATGAGAAGGGCTCATGAGTTTATATGATTGCTTAATAGAATTTTTCTTAGAGGAAGAGGACTTTCTTGTTAGTTGCTATGTTGAGATTGTGACATTCATGTAATTCCTTACACTGAAGAAGCCCATGTTCCTACTTGAAAATTCTTTGATTTCAGTTGGAAACGTAGTTGTGAAGGTTTTTTTATGGGAGGTTTAGTTGACAAGGTAATGGTGCAGCTATCACTGATTTTGCTGATGATGGTGAGTTAATTTGAAATTATTCGGCCAAAGAGTGTGATTATCTGTGGTTAGGCTTGGACTGAGGAAACCCTGTATAAGGTGAGTTAGGCCAAGATTAGGCAGAAGGTCTTGTACATTTGTACTTTTGGAGTTAAGAAGAGTAAGATTGAAGTCACCTAAGATAATATTTTTGTGGCTAAGGACAAAATTGAATTTTGCAAGAGTAATTTGAATTTGAAGAAGTTGGCAGGGGGATGATGTGCAATAAATAGGGTTAGGATGGTGCATTTTTTTAAAGAAAGTATGATTGAAGTCCACTTACAGCAATGGTCATTAGCAGATGTATTTTGCTTTTGGTCCTTAATGAATAGGTTGTCATAAAGAAATGGAGTGTGCCTCTTCATGTATGTTTGCCTTGTGAAGAATTGTAGAGATAATTTGAGGTTGTAGGGCCATGTTTAACAGGATTCTGAAAATTCCTGTTATGTCTAAATTGTTATTGTTGTTCTTCATAAATGAGTCAGACCATTCTGAATTTATTTAACAAGCTTCCGATATTCTACAAGGCAATGTTGACATGTGTGTGTGTGTGTGTGTGTGTGTGTGTGTGTGTGTGTGTGTGTGTGTGTGTGTGTGTGTGTGTGTGTGGTCTAGGATTTGGATCTTTGTATCTACACAGGAATATAATTTGGATGAGTGCTATTAGTTTAATGGGGAATTGTTCTAATTAAACAACTTTCTGATGTGCCTGGTAGATGAACCCAGCTAGCTTAGGTAATTTTATTTATTTATTTGAGCAGTCACTAAACTGAATATCAAACTTTATGATGATGTCATGATAGTATTTATTTTTATTACCAGATACATAACAGGAAAAAAAATGATCTCAGTCTATAAATTACACCACAGACTGGTACGTGAATGCTGTATTCTGATGTTGCAATTTGAGTCAAGTGACTTTTGGCATTTGTTTTTTGTGGGGTCTACATTTTATTAAGTATTTCTGGATCCAGGGCCTATTATGTTTAATTTTATTTTTCAATGTATCCAGTTTGAGTATTTCTTTTTCTCAGTGATAATTAAGATGCAGGCTCATGATATAATGTTTGGAGCTGCATTTTTATCTAATTAATTTTAAATATTTTGTGAACCTCTCTCATTGACACTGATTTGAGGCTGGTGGCGTCTGACTCCTCACTTTCCTGCTAAATAACTTATCGGGGAGGGTGATAGTTAGTGTGAACCATTCTGGTGGTCCTTGATGGTTCATCAGATATTCCATTAATTATACTTGTTCCCTGGGAAACTGGATTACGGTAAAGATATACGGTTATGTGATGGGGGAACAATGTAGATTTCTGTCTGCATGCCACACATGCAGAAAGTGTTGGAATGTGACTCAGATAAGGTGAAAGATGTTTTTGAAACCATCAGGGAAATGTTATCTGTATCTGATACTCTTGTACTAGGAAAAGAAATGTGACATCATCCACTTGTCCATCGTCCATCTGCCATCATAGCAACATATGTGTTGTGGGTGATACCATGTGAACCTCAGCCACTGATGGTGTAACTATGTTATCTTTTATACAAGTGAGCTGGTTGCTTAGTGTGTTACAGTAATTCCTGGCTCATTTTTCTGTCATTCTTATCCTAATATATAGATAGATAGACAGATAGACAGACAGATAGATCGATAGACACAAAGCACACTTAATCAGTGATAAAATGCTTTAAGTAGTGCATATTCAGTTTTATCTCAATCTGAAAATCAACTTCAGTTAGTTTCCTACTAACATGTCACTGAATTGGTTGAATCAGTGTCAGTACACATACAGTATTCATTAGTATCCCAACTGTCCACCAGCTGTTCTCATTTTCATCTTGTTTTTATAGGAGTTTGAGTGTATTTGGGATTCTCTGCACTAGTCTGATTGATGTATTTCATATTCTAGACTCCGAATTGCACTGCAAGGTTCCTCAAAGGATGTAAGAGTGAATGATCACTTACATTATATATTTTGCCTTATTACATGCATATGACATTTCCTGTTGAACTCTTGGCTCTGTTGCTCAGTGTAGATCCATTTGCCCAATGAGAAGTGCAATAAAAACAAATTGCACCTGAAATTAATCAACAACTTATGTACTGGGCAGGGCCATTACCCTAAAATGAAGTGACACTAAAATAAATATTAATTATTCTTTAGGGACTTACTGCTTGAGAAGGACAACAACCCCAGCCTCCACTTGGCCTTCTGCAGCATCTGGTTCCATCAGGACAGTAATGCAGGTTATCACAATATACTATGGAACTCCGACTGTCAGAAATGGCAGTTGAAGCCTCAGTATTGATCAGAGCAGGTGTTTTCTCATATGATTCGATAATGTTTCCATCAGATGATCGATAGCAGTGGGTTGAAGAGCTATCACATCCGTAACCTGCAGGACAACAATGGTAACCATCTCTGCAGCAGACAGGCTGAAAAATATAAAAGATATAAGTAGAGAAATAATGAAGTAAAATGTCTGAAACTAAACTTATGATGTGATTATTCATAAGTAAACTTAATAAGACTAAACTATTCTATAATTATTCCTCATAGATTCATAGCTAAATACTAGGCTAGTTGCCCATTTGGGCCAGTTTAAGCCTAGCCAATTTTCCTTTTGTGCTTAAATTAACCCACTGCATTTGGTTAGAGATTGATGTTATTCATCTCATGGCCAATAATTATATATTACCCTTAAAGAGAATAGCAGGGATTATACCAATGTTAATTTTAAAGAGTTTGACTGTCTGAGTATATTTGACTTTCTCTGCATGAGTCAGATTGGTGCATTTCATATTTTAGACTTTGAACTGCATTGCAAGGTTCCACGATTGATCAAAGAAGGAACAATCACTTAGGTATTTTGATTTATTACATATATATGGCACTTCCTGTTGAACTCTTGGCTCTGTTGCTCAGTAAAGAGTGCTTTAAACCTTTATTGACGTTAACAAAAAAATGCTGCAAAGTGCATCACTGTTGTACAGTGGATAACAACTGTATGGTTTGTGTTCGCTGTTATCTCATGTTACTACATATTATAGTGCTGCTTTTAAGTCTATAAATTATACTTTATCATCAATGCTCCTTTTACATTAATTGTCTTTAATCTTCTTAGTTTTATCTAAAAATAGTGATATACTGAGTAGACCCATTTGGCCAAAAAGAAATACAGTAAAGACAAATTGTACCGGAAATTAATCAACAAATTATATACTGTGCAGGCCCATTTTCCCCAGAATGAAATAAAATTAAAATAAATATTAATGACATTAGGGACTTACGGCTTGAGAAGGACAACAGCCCCAGCCTCCGCTTGGCCTTCTGCAGCATCTGGTTCCATCAGGGCAGTAGTACAGGTTGTCACAATATACTACGGAACTCAGACTGTCAGAAATGGCAGATGAAGCTTCAGTATTGAGCAGAGCAGGTGTTTTCTCGTATGATTCGATAATGTTGCCATCAGATGATCGATAACATTGGGTTGAAGAGCTATCACATCTGTAACTTGCAGGACAGCAATGGTAACCATCACTGCAGCAGACAGGCTGAAAAATATAAAAGATATAAGTAAAGCAATAATGAAGTAAATCATCTAAAACAAAGTTATGATGTGATTTTTCTTAAGTAAACTTTCTAAAACTAAACTGTTCTCTTATTCTTCTTCATAGGTTCATAGGTAAATACTAGGCTAGTTGCCCTTTTGGGGCATTCATACTATGGCCAGATTCCCTTTTTGTGCTTGAATTAACCCATTGCATTTGGTTAGAGATTGTCCTTATCCATCGCTGGTTGATAATTATATATACCCCTAATGAGTATAAATGGGATCCATAGACGATTTGAGAGGACCCATGCATGGGTCATTATTATTTGCATTTATTATTTAGTTATTACTATTTGTTCACTGGGTACATGAGCATGTCTAATCCTTTTGAGCCACAACCCAAACTCAAAGATCAGAAAATACATTAGGATCCTATTAATCAACAATCTCATTTACAGAATGAGGACATTGTAGAATTCAATAGATAATGATACATTCAATACAGATCCAGTACGAGTGCATTGACAGAAGCACAACAACAAAAAATACAAGCCAAGGTATGCAGAAAATACATTGGAATCATACATAAGGTCCAAATTATGAGGCTGAGAAACATTTCTTAAATGCATTCTATTATCTATGATATGGGATGCTAAGTTACCAAACTATTGTTGTGGCAGTAGTAGCAGGTAGATCACGTAAAGAGATGCTGTTTAGGTAAAGCTTTTGAAGGTTTCTAGGTTTTTGATGTCAGTAGGTGGGTGATTTGAGCTGGCAAGCTCCAATCTAGAGACGGTACCCTCTCACCTACAGCAGTTTTAAATGGTGGGTGTACCAGAGAGAAATTGTTCTCCTGTGTACTTTTCGGTTCATAAGGGTTGTTTATTAAAGATAATTTCACTCTGGGGGGACAGTGATCCCACTGTAAAACTCTGCAAATTGGAGTAACTGGAAGAAAAGTGGTCATATGAGGCACTGAAAGTTGTTTGGAATTTTTTAGCAAATCATAAGGCTGCATCTGAAGGGTTGCTAATAGACTGAATTTGTAGATTTTAATCTCAGCAGTCTGTAATTTCTGAGTATCATCTTTCGGTTGAGATGTTAAACTGAAGTCCCATGTAGCCAAGTTGGTGGTAGCTCAGGTGGATGTAAACTATCCCACGGCATCCATCAAAAAGAGTAGGGGAAGTTTTGAAATGCCTGTCCAAATTTCCGATATGGGGTAAATACCACCTCGGGTTTCCCCTGAAAATAGGCCACTAGCCTTGTGGGACTAACACTCTTAACAAAGTATAAATAAATAAATACATACATAAATTATTGGATAAATGCATAACTAGAAAAGGAAAATTATATTACAATTTGGGCATGAAAATATTTTGGCAATGGCCCTGCAAGCAGTGGGTGAGACAAGTTGATTGATGTTGTAACATATTTTTAAATGAGTGAGGACTTAATTAGTTATAATATCTATATATGTAGTAAAGGAGAGAGCAGGGTCAAGTATAAGGCATAGGTACCTCTTGTCAGAGACATTAGGTATCACGCTTCCATTAAGACTTGTTAAAAGAATAGGAGGGATAGTGGGTAATTTCTTGGTAGAAGTAAAGACCAAGGCATTAGTTTTCTTGTAGTTAATTAGTAGCTTGTTATAGATGGACCAGGTACATAAATGATTTGCAGGTCAGAGTGGCTAGCACTGGATTAAGGACAGCATAAGATCTGCATGCATTATTAATTTAAGATTTAGTGGTTGAAAGGGATATCATTAAGAATGCAGGAGAAGAGTAGGGGACCCAGCACAGCCCCTTCTGGTACACGTGTGTCCAGTGTACCAGCTGTAGAAGATGAGATGTTATTATGCTCATGGAAGGTTTTATGTTTCTGCTACTTTTGAAATCAGCAAATGGTGTTATTACCCAAGTTGACCCTTTAGAGTTTATTATGATGAAGGCTATGGGTGACGTTTTCGAAAGCCCTTGTTATGTCAACAAAAGAGACCTACAGTAATGCATCCATCATTCAGGTTGTAATAAACGGTATCAATCATTATTATCAGGGCAGTGAAGGTACAGAAAAGACTAACTTTGGAGAAGTGAAATTCTGCTGTATAACAGGTTAGAGGATATACATTTTATTTTTTATTTTATTTTACATTTGTTGACCGGGATAGTCCGACTGGATGCATGTCCATTTTCAGCGGAGGCCCGGGGAGAAAAGCTCCAAGGGTAAGCAGATACAGCATTACATAATACCAGCATTACATATTACAAGCAGACTATTTACAGAGATTACATAAGTAAGCAACTTAAACAAGTTCCACAGGTTACAGTTAATCCTGAGCACTATCAGTTGATGAAGGTTCCTGTTCATCTTGGTGGGTGAGTAATTTGTTGGAAAGGCTTTAATTACGTCAATTATACTATTCTGCAGAAAGTGGGTATAGTCATTATCAAAGGTGGATTGGTCCAATGATATTTATTTATTTAATTTCCGTATTAGGTGTTTTATTTCTCTCCTAACCAGAATGGATCCAGACCACTTTGCTTCCTGCTTTTGTCTTAATGAATATGGCATAGCACTGGGAGTTATTTCAATATGAAGGTTTCTATTTTCTGTGTTGATTATTATTAGGTCAAGTGTTGAGCTAGAACAAAATCTTGTATCTGTTCCGGTCGGGGCTTGTATTGTTTTGGTCAGGCTAATTTGCTGCAACATTGTGTTCAGAGGAAGGTAATCTTTCCAAATAGCATAAGTATTAAAATCATCAAGAATGACTGCATTGTCAGGTACAACTTTAGGGAACATATTTTGTAATGTTTTATGAAAAATAGAGACAGAGGAGATTTGGGGGATGTAAACTGCTGTGATCTGCATGTGAGTATATCCACTTAATATGATATGTGAGAGCACCCAGCAGGGACTCTTGTCATGAGAATTAGTGTAATCTGCAATGGCATTTGAGTTATTCCTTTTGATATATATATATATATATATATATATATATATATATATATATATATATATATATATAGTACACACACACACACACATAAAAACAGAGGATCAGTATTCGTCTTTCAACTGGATTTCTGATATAGCAAAAATATGTGGATTTCTGATAACTATGATTCAAAAGTGGGCCACTTACTACCATAACTGCATGCATTAAGGCAAGCATTTTTAAAGTCTGTCTGGCATGATAGATAATTTGGTTGAGTAACTGATGGCTGAGTTGTTGTGGTCCTGTATATGATTAAATATCACCTGAACATATACGTTTGAGTAAGAAACTGTGGAGTTTTGTAGAGATTGTTGACCTTATATATATCTAGTGATTTCAAGTTGGGGAGAAATACTTCTGAGACAAAGTGTAAAATATGGCTTGTTATATAGTTAAAGTTGCTAGAATAATGTGTTTTGCACTAGTATACATTTTTCTGAAGGGCATGAAGTCTGAAACTCTGGTGTCTGTCATTACATAGTGGCTTCAAGTTAGATAAGTCACAAGAAAGAACACTGCTGTGACCCGTGGTCAGGAACTGCAAGTAGCACCAACTCAAATAATGACGACAGTTTACCTAGGTGTCGTCTTTAATGAAATAGACTTATTCAGAACAAACAAGTCCACACAGCCTAACAATAATGAATACATACTCTTCCAGTAATTACATTCAATTAACATACCCATCCTCCAATATAATATGCAAATAAGCTTGCCTTCAACCTTAAAATGTAATATATACATCAAATGCACTTATACCAACATTACTATAGTAAAATCCATATTCCTAATAAACCTTCTTAATACATGTGTAAAAACATATAATAAGACATATAACACTCTGTACAATATTACTTCACAATATATAAAACTTCCATGCTCTGATACAAAAATTAGAAAAGCAAATAAATAAAAATCATGACAATATATGTGTGTACAAAATGCATTCCATGCTAATTCCATTTTTATACATACCCCATTAACCCATGATGTGTTTTAATTTTAAAATGGGAGCTAAACTTATATTATCATTGATGCCTGGAAACACTGTGGCATCCAACCTTAGCTGCCACTTCATTTCACATATACCAAGGTGCAAGTCTAAAACAGCACCTTGAAAATCTTTTTTAATATGCTGTATTACACAAAATTTAAATTGATGACCAGAATTTTGTTCTATGTGCCTAACTAAAGCATTAGTGCTTCTCATATGCTTAATATCCAAAATGTGCTCACTAATTCTTTCTTTGAAGGCTCTACAAGTCTTTCCTACATAGAAAGCAGAGCATTGTGCACATTTTGCTAAGTAAACCACATTTTTGGTGAAACAATCAAGTTCGATTCTCAGCTAGAGCGTCTTCTGTGCGGAGACATGTGTGAATGGGCGTACCTTCGTTGAAGGTTGTGCGTCAGGGCTGGCAACTCGGCACGTAAAAATCTACTGCCAATCATCAGCAGACCGGAGTTCTGCTGTGGCGACCCCTAACCAGGAAAAGCCGAAAGGCACAACAACAACTTGTGATAGAGATGGTATAAAGGAGAGAGTGGGTTGGTGGGAGCTGACCACAATAAGTAGTGTAATAAAGTTTGGCAGCTGATGTAAAGAATTAAAGCTATGAGCTGCAGCTCCTGTGGTACATGGTTTGATTCTCACAGCCCTCAGTTACATACTATATAACCTTGAGCAAGTCACTTAATCAGACATTGTTCTCCAGTCACCTCTGAAAAAGGACTGTGTCTCCAGCGGTCCTACCTGGTTAACAAATGGGTACTATTATTAACTCTTTTTCAGCTTATCTACAGGAGGTAGAAAGGTGGTTAAAAGAAACAGCCTAGACTAACTACTGCTTATGAAAGAAATTCAGTCTAGATCATCCAATAAAAGTAGAATCTTCAGCATGGAAAGAATATGGTTTGATTAGCCATCAAGGCTGTGTTAGGAAATGAAATGAAGATGCAGTCTGCCTGCCACGGATTATGAGTTAAATAACTAGATAAGTAGAGGACCTGAACCCATCTGCCACCTAGGCTGTGTGCGTGGGTTATGTTTCACAGTCTATCTGCCACCTAGGCTGTATTCATAGGTTATGTTTCATGGTCTATCTGCCACCTGGGCTGTGTGCATATATTATGTTTCACAGTCTAGCTGCGATCTAGTCTATTGGAATAGTATAGATGCTGAAATGGCTGGGAATGAAATGATAGTTCAGTCTATTTATACCTAGGCAATAAAGAAAACAGATACGATAAGAGAAGAAGGAAATCCACTTATCTGCCCCCTGGCTTATATGTTGGTAATTTAGTATAGAAGATTAGGACTATGATCTGCTAATTACCTTCAATCCATAGACCTGGGTTTGACTCTCTCAGTCTGCATTTCCTACCTTGTGATTCTAAGCAAGTGCACTTAATTAGACAGTGCTCCTGGGTGACCCCTATAAAGGGAAACTGGTGTCCAGTGGATTAACCCAGCTAACAAATAAACAAAATAAATGAATAAAAACAAGTGAACTGATAATGCTTGTTAGCTGATGGAATTTTGCAGAACTTGTAATGAGTTTTGATTGAGCCTAGAACATCTATGAGACCTAATTTCAGGAGTCATGACTTCTAGTAACATGTCTGATATTTTGAGTAAGTTATGTGACCACATTTTTGGATCAGTGCCATTTCTTTAAATGATTGTTTTATTGAGTACCACTTCTTTTTATACTGGCTCCAAAAAAAACACAAACGACAAAAGCAGTTTCTATAGAGGACTATGCCTTGTTGTACCTTTGTTTAGAGGGCCTCACTGCCAACACCTTTTATTTAAACTAAAGGAGATGTCCCATTTTTTTTTTGCAACTGTGAATTTTTATATGTAGTAGCATGAGCATATTTGAGATAAATCATGCAGTATGATTTGTGTAAACATATAAAATTTTGCAAGCTGACAGTTCTTTTGATTTGGTATGAATTTATTGTATTACCATTAACTAAATATTTTATGTTAAAACTTCATAGGTTAACCAAGCTATGCATCAGAATAACTTTCATTTAAAGCTGTTTTCTATTATCACACTGTGTTGACATATTAATCTGTAAGTTTGATTATGCCTTATGATGTGTTTTTCTTTGTCTCTCTTTCTAGCTGGTCTTGGCCACCACTGCTGGATGTAAGAATTAAGTTGTTATGGGTTGTCGTGTCAGGCAGATTATGTTCTGTCTGCTCATAATGACCACGTATTGGCCGATGCTCCAGTATGCAGTGCACAATGGACACACTGTGGGATACATACTTTGTCCATTGAAGTGCCAGTCTCTTCAGGGGATTCCCTCCCCTATAGGAAGAAATAGTTCCTGCCGGGTCCTCCAGTCTCCACTAAAGACTATTTGTCATTTGGTATGCATGTTTTTGATGTACAGATCCCTTCCATTCTCCTGAGATAGGTGAAGCAATAATTACCACTGCTTTACTGTCCCCTCAGTCTGCTGCACAAGTGTCCATCCATTACCCACATTGTCTGGTTCATATTCATTACCCCATCTCTATCAGTCATTGAACTGGCATGTTTTACATAGTCCTTTTGAAGAAAAAGAGAAGATTTAAAACTCACAGAAGCCGGAAACTTATAGTCAAAGATCAATTACTGCAATATCAAAAAGTAAAGCATCATTGTTTGGAATACATTAAAATACTATGAAAACATCAGGTCTGCCCCAAGTTTCATGCTGAGGAGAGACAGACCCCTGACTGTAACCCAGGTAAACTAAATTTGGTTGCTTATCAAGCAGTGAAAATAATTGGTGGTAACTGATGAGTGTTTTTTGTTGTTGTGCCCACTCTGCGATAGAGGAAAGGATGTTTGCCATTGTTCTGACATGCTCTCAGTGATGGAGGCAGGGCCATAATCACACAGCAAATGGTGATTAACATTTAGCATAGAAGGGGGATATGCTGCTGACATAAAAAGTCCCCTCACATCCAGCACAGCGTCCATAACAATAATCATCTGCTCCTTTCTCCCAGTTCTCCCAGTTCCATTTCCCAAACCACTAATAAAGAAGTCCCACTCTTGGGGGTAATACTGGGGACATATACAACAAATGGGGCACTGACAGCAGACTCATGGTAAGCTAAAGGGCTTATAAAGGAGACTGCAAGCCTATTTTCAGATAATTCTTTAGGCATTCAGAATTTTAACCAATCCTCTTTGGTAAATTAGCATCATGATGTTGAATTTCCTCTAGCCTTATAATCTGATCTATATTACTTGGTCAGAGATTAAAAACATCATCATACTAAGCAGTCTATCTTCAGCCATTCTTTGGGACATGATTAAATCATCATCATTATCAACCCTCTTTTTATCTCATTTTCTACATGGGGTTTGGGCGTTGTGTCAACTGTCACCATCTTTCTTGATTCAATGCCACTGCCCTACCTTCTTCGACACTCATGCCTGACTGTCACCGATCATCTCATGCCCAAATCACCGTATTCTCTTCTGTTTGACTTTATCTGCAATTGAAGCTACTTTAGCTTCTGCTTTTATGTCCTAATGTTTTGTCTGTCCCACAGTGTGCATCCTACTACCCATCATAGGCACTTCATCTCCATCACCTCTAGCTTTCTTATCTGCTCTGCCTTTACTGCTCAGTTTTCTGTACCATACAGTAGTATAGGTTGCACAACTGTTTTGTATGGATCTATGTTTAGCCATCGAATGAAACTTTCATCGACTGGCTAGTAATCGACCACTAAACATTGATTGTACATTTTTTTGTATAGGCTTATCATCGTAAATGAAATCACCAAAGTTTAATAGTTGGCCAACAGCAAGGAAATGGCCCATAGAATGTGTATACCTGACACTAAGAGTGCTGCTGTTATTAATATACTTTTGCCATGATACCTTAATTATAAAATTAAATAGTGTATTCAAATACTATGTTGAACCTGTACATTGAAGTTGTTTTGCTCAACACAAGGACCCTGCTCATGTCCCCTGCTAATTATATATGCCAACTCTGAGATCACATTACAGTGGGGAAAGGGCAAATATCATAATTTACCCATACAAACAAAACAGCACTCAGTGGAAATTTGTATTGTGATCTCCTGGTTAGTATATATAATTAGAAGGGGGTGTGGGGCTGTTTTTTTTTCCATTTTTCAAAGTTCATAGGATCACAGGAGATTACTATGCTATCAATCCTGAGGGCAACTTAAGCCTAGCCATTTTATCCCAGTGTAATACCATAGAAATGCTGGTCAATACCCAAGGCTGGCTTTAGTGATGACTGCCCATGTCCAGGAAGGTTGCTGGTGCAATCTTTGGTAAGAATTTACAATACCACATCCAGTGTTGTATCACTCAACATTCAAAACATTTGTTGTAAAGACATGAATTCACATAAACACCATAAGTGCAGCTGTTGCAAAACTTATGCCTCACTCAAAAGAGTATTTCTATCAACAAGTTCAAAGTCACACTGTAAGAGAATTGGATAGTTCTAGCCCATGTAGTCCTCAAATCCAATAATTAGAAGCCTGCTTATGATCAAATGCTAGGTTTAAAGGTCTTGAGGTCAGGAACTTTCCATTTAGGTGATATAGGCATACCTGCCATCGAAGCCTCAACAAATCAATGATCATAATATCTACAGTAATTTCAAAATAAGAAAGAGAGAGAGATAGATAGATAGAGAGAGAGAAAGAGAGAGAGAAAGATTTCACAATGTTTGCTCATACACATTCAAATAATTCTACTTTCCAATACAGCACAAATATTGGAAAAAGGAGCTGTAATTCATCATAGCAGTATAAATACCACCCCAGGTCTCCCCTAATAGGTCAACAAAGGATCAATAAATAAATCATCTGTGCTGTCTAGTTTTGGGCTATGTAGTCTCTACTAAAAAGCTTTGTACCTTTGAGTAAGTCACTTAAGGTATACTCATGACCATCCTAGAATATACACCTTTTGCAGAGCTGTTAATAAACAAGATGCAGTCCCTTCATCAGGTGCAAAAAGGTTTAGAATAAGCTCTTAAAGGAAGCACCATATGAAAATAGAATTTCAGTTGGGAAAACTACATCTGAAATTTCAGCTGCATAACTAAAATCTCAAATAACATAGATGTGATCATTCCTTCGGCAGAAAGACTTGAGTTTGGAATGGGAGACTGGCATTTAATGTAGCTTCCCAGGTTTGATTCCAGACCTTTTTTGAAAATACATGAGGAAAATAACATATCTAGAAATTAAGACGATCTATGGACTGATGAAAAACATCCAGAATGAGAGAATGTGGTGTGGTGAGATGCCATGAAAATGACACACTAAGGAAAGCATGTGACAACTATTGTTTGTGTAGAAAAGTGCTTTCGGATCTATGCTGCTTAGTGTGGATAACACTATAAGTACCCACCACGTCTGTATAGTACTTCTCCTAAAGAGTCAATATATCTATATCTATGTCCCTCTCTCTCTCTCTCTCTCTCTCTCTATATATATATATATATATATATATATATATATATTTAACCCCCTTCTTATGACATGTCCAAGACAGTACAATGTTTTTAAGAAGACCAGGAAGAGATAATTAATGACTAAATTCCTGTGTGCAGGGTGATGGCCTTACTCATCATCACCATCATTAATCCCCTTTTTGCCATTTTCTACATGGGGTCAGGGGGTCATGTCACCTGTCACCATCTCTCTCTCTCTGTTTAATGTTACTCTCCTGGTTTCTTCAGCAGTCATGCCTGAATGTTACAGGACTTCTCTCACACAGTCCGACCATCTCTTGGCTGGACACCCTCATTTCCTTCTTGCCTACTTCCTTTCCACCCCAAAGCATCTTAACCAGACTGTCTTCTGCTTTACTGCACATTTGCCCAAACCACAGTAATCTGTTCTCTTTGACCTTTTCTGCAACTGGAGCTACTTTGGCATCTGATTTTTATGTGCTCATTTCTTCTTTTGTCCTAAAGTGTGCATCCTACTAACCATCTCAGGCACTTCATCTCCACCACATCTAACTTCCACAGCTGTTCTGCCTTTACTGCCCAGGTTTCTGTGCTATACAGTATTGCTTGTTGCCCCACTGTTTGTACATCCCACTTTTCAGGTTCTTTGGAACTCATGTCATATACTACACCTGACACTCCGTGACAGTCTCAATTCTCCGCTTTTTCTGAATGCCACAAGTTTCTGCCGCTACAACTGTCTTATATGTACTCAGTTTCATCTTACGTGCCTTCAGCTTTGCATTCCATTCCCCTATCCTTTGCTGAAGTTCTTGCTCAGACTCTTCCTGTAAAGCCACATCATCTGCATACAGCAACTTTGTTGATCTGTCCCCTCTGACCTGTTTTCTGTTGTAGTCCATCACCAGTATGAATAGCAATAGGCTCAGAGATGAACCATGCTGCACACCCACTTCCACTGGGAGCCCGTCTGTGAGGCCGAACACTGTTCGTATTTAAGACATTGGATCCTTGTATGTAGCTTGCATTAATTCTACATATGTTTCTGGAACTTCAAACCATTGTAGTACTGCCCAAATCAGCTTTCTGCGGATCTTGTCATATGCTCTCTCAAATCAGCTTTCTGGGGACCATGTCATATGCAAGATACCCGTAGTCATCTTGTGTATGAAATCTATAACTCATTTTCCAAATATGAGAAAGTTGCACATTTTGAGTTAATTTCTATGTCTTATTCATTATCTTATGAGGAATGTAATAGAAGATGATCCAAGCTTTTTTGTACAGGGATATAATGTGTGGGCTACAGAATGAAGGATGAACCATACTTTGTTATAAGCTTCCTTCGTGGAGTAAAACGTAACTATTTGGCACTTTATTGGGACCTATCTGGTTCTTTTGCACTGCATTCTTTTAGCATAATATCAGAGATGGGAGCAACAGGAAACTCCAAGTTTTGAGTTGCTGTTTTCCAGATCTGCTGGTTGAGCTTTTATTATCTAAAGCTTCCAGCAAGCAAGACATTCCATGTTCCTCAGATTGCTTTGATCATGTTTTGCTTTTTCTCCCTGGGATCAATATTGTCAGTAGGAAGATGGTTTTCAACTTATTCCCTACTTGTGACTTTTCTCCTTGAGAATCTTTCCCTAATTCAATAACTAAAATAGAAGCCATGAGATTTAAACCTGATGATGTGCCTGTATGTGTGTATGCTACAGGCTTTCCTTTGGAGCCACACTTAGAGAGAGAGGTGAAAGCATAGGTAGCATAAATATGCGGTGTGCTTGTCTTTTTGTCTGTATGTCTTTCATATTTTCTATCTCATGGAGTTTAGCGAGGATCCTGGACAAAAAAAATATATGTAGAATGTGTTAAAACTGAACAGATGGTCCTGAGACTTAAAATCTACTATCACCAAGGGTTTAACTCCTGAAACTTTGTGGCTTCCATCGCAGACTTATCTGCCTTGTGGTCAGACTGAGCAGAGGGATGTTATGCTGCATCTTGCCATGTACTTACCTAGCAAGAATGACCTTAGTGGCAAATTAACCCTGACATATTTCAGTATGTTTCTTTTCTGTATTTAACATGGAACCAATATACATAGGCCAAAGGAGGACACACCAAAAATGAGTACAGTGAGTGAAAGCCATCTGGTCTTGGAGGCAGGTAAGCAGTGGAGTTATGAAGTGGCAAATCTTATTTTTTGCTGCATGAATTGATATTCTGCTGCAGGCTGAGTGGAGTATAGCTCACACCTTTTATACTAGTGAACTCAGGACAAGGTATATCTACATTTAAAGCTATGACTAGCCTAGCTTCAGTGTCTTAAGTGCCTGTGTAGACTCGGAGTTAAAGATATGCCATTTTTATCTAAGTTTTTAAGCTCTATCAGGTAAGAAGTAAATGCATCCTACTCCCACCCTATGAACAAAGAAATAGCATCAGCTGCTGCCCTTCAACATTGCCATCTCTCTGGTACGCAGGATTTCATTATCACCTCAGTCTTACGTGTTCAGTGAGGTACACTGCAATAAGATGTAAGTACAAAGCTTTCCACACAGCAAATATTGTATCTACAATTCATACATCTTATTAACTGTGAATCTGAATTATTATGAATCTCTCAACTAGGTCAATGTTATAATTAGTGCAAGTTGTTGAGCAGGAGAGGAAAGATGAGATTTTATTGCCCCAAAAGAGTTGGGAGCTTATCTTTTTTCCAGGTGTTTTAGAGATAATGGTGGAAGTCATGTGAGGGGATCAAGCCAGATTCCTAGGTATTTGAAGGTGATAACCTGCTCTAATAGGTTTCACACACACACACACACACACACACACACACACACACACACACACACACACACACACACACACATGGAAATAGCTGTAGAAAGTAACACACACATGCACACACACACACACACACACACACACACACACACACACACACACACACACACACACACACACACACACACACACACACACACACACACACACACACACACACACACACACACACACACACACACACACACACACACACACACACAGACAAATACATGGATAACTTGCATTTTGTATGAGTCACAGCTGCTGTTAGATAGGGGAAGCAGAGCAGAACAGAGTACATTCACTACAGATCATGGGTCTGCTGTATTTAGCTACCCTTGAGACCACCCAAAGGCAGAGCCATACATGCTGTACAATCAGTCGCTCATGCATACAAAGAGACACATACATGCACTAGAATCATTACCTTTTCAGATGCACAAAGCTAGATATTTTTACAGAAATATGGATTTTGCTCACAGCAATACAAAAGACTGGACTTCACAGCTTTGCCCAAAAAAGCCCAGTTTTGTGGAATTTGAGCTGTTTGTACTGTTTCTTATCATATGAAATCTCAGGAAATTTGCATTTTTTTTTGCAGAACTGCCCTGAGCAAAGACAGACAGATTGTAACTCTAACATGAACAGATATGCACATATCCAGTGCCTATATACTCTGCATCCACTATCTCCCCATAAACACTAAAACACTAGGCACAGGTCTCATCACACAGTGGTCATCTAACATACACAGACACAAAAATACACTCAGTCAAAATAAGCATTTATTTATTTATTTTAATGGAGGTAGAGCTCTGATCATATTGGACCAGTTTCAGTCTCAGCCCAGAATGTGAGCACATACGTAGAAAAAAATAATTTATGCGATAAAAGAACACATTAAAAGCAAAGGTATAGTTAATATACAAACTAAAAATGATTTAAGATAGTCAACAGCAACCATTATGTAGAATATTTATATCAGGAAGAGTAGCAATATGTTAGGAGTTAGAGAACAGATGCTATAGTGAAAATGACAGGCAATATGTGTTGGAAATTAGGGCGACTAGGGTATGTGACCTGAAGCAGAGCATTTACAAGCATCTTGTGCTGTCATATGCTGTGGCCAAAAGGAGGAGGAGTTAGAGAGGTCTTTAAGATTTAAGGGAATATCCCTTCAGAGCTTGGTTAACTGGTAAAAAGGCTGTGGTTAGAGCATGGCAATCTGGTTTTAGGAGCTTGCAAAACAGACCCTAAGAGGTTATGAGATCTAAGGTCATATGATGGAGGCTGTTTAAGTAATCTAGAGGAAAGACAATGGCAGAAGTTTTCTTTCAAGAGCACAAAAAGTGGAGAGCCAAGAAGTAGATTGGCTCATTGCTGACCTGGCAGCCAACTAGCTCTCGTTAGTGTAAGACAGTGGTGTTCATATTTTGGGGAAAGGACAATAAAGTGGCAGATGGTGTTGCAGACTATTTGGATGATGGTAGAGCTCAGTGGCGGCTGGTGACTTCAAATCAAAGGGGGGCTGCAGGAGACAGCTGAATGGGTGGGATCAATGGGAAGGGGTGTGGCCAACTTAGAAAGGGAGGAGCTATGTTCAAAACCACAAAAACTAACTAAATACACTGCCCTGGGTGCCAAACTGTCATTATGAGAGTCCAATCAAGACAAAATGAAGTGCAGAAGAATAAAAATATTTCAATGCATTGGCTGCATGACAGCTTACTTAATATCTAGATGGAAACAAAAAGGTTGTGAGGCATGAAAAAATAAATTACTTTTTAAATACATTAATGGAATGCCAGTCAAAATCAAGTATAAGAAAAACAAGCAGCAATTAACTGAAACCACTTTTTGCACTGCAATTCTAATTATAGTTTATATTCAGCTTTATTAAAGTACCAAGTAACATGCCGAAAGTAGAAATGTCTGATGCCCCCACTTGTAAAAATGTTTCTTATCCAAAAAAAGACCTGCTGCCTGACAACTATCTACTTGTTTCATGGGGAAAACATGATCAAAGTAAAAAATGAAAAGCAAACAAGAAATAAGCTCAAGATACATTGCTTAAAAGGATTACTGTACAAGTTATCGACCACGATTGGCATTCTGTTTAGTTTACGGGTAAAGCCTGCAGAGATGACTGGAAGTCTCCAAGTGTAATGAGCTTCTTATAATGTAATCCTGTCCTTTATTACAAATACTATCATATGCATTTCAATACCCGAGCCTTATACATTATCTAGTTAAGTATTCTCTACATGGCAACAACAGAAAGGCTTTCAATGTTGGCAATTCTTTAACAGTATGCTTATTAAAGCTTACTTGCATCTTACAATCTCAGCCAAGCTTACCTGATGGTCATTAAAGTATTGCTACTTAAACACAGAGCAACAGGCACTTTGAGTAATAAGCATAAATCACAGTACAAAAAAATATGACAGAAACCAGACCATTCTGCAAAAATCAAAAGTACTTGTGTCTACCTTAGATGGGGGGGGTAATACTCTGCACATTTACACTGCATAACTACTCCTTGACTTGCTTCGACACATCCAGAGTCACTACATGGGAGAGTGGGGTGAAACAAGTATGTCACAATTTCAAATGTCTCTGGCTGACTGTGATGGCCCTGACACATTTGTCATAACTCTCAACCTCAGAGCAAGAAATCTGGTCAAAGCCATACAAAGAAGTAAGACAAAGGCCCAAAAATAAGGACATTTTTTTAAATATTGCTCTTATAAACTTAGAAAGATAATAGGTCTTGCATTAATATGACTTTTCTGAATGGTATGAAATCTGAAACTCAAATGTCTGTCATTATTTTCTAACTTCAGTCTTTAATGATTTGTCACTAATTTGCCAAAAAAAACCCCACACAATTTTATGAAAAATGAACCAAAAATGTGATGTAAAAATATAAAATAGCCACACAATACAGCTGGGAACCTGTCAAAGAAGGGACACTTTAACATTAGTACTGTTAACTTAGAGTAGCTGACAAAATAAAATAATCTACATGCATTTCTGAAATAAAAGTAATCTATAACTCTGATTATTACAGCTATTTCTTAATTGTAAACCCTCCATGCTTTCTTCCAAAATTACTATTTTGCGGAGGGATTATTAGGGGAAGAGCAACATTTTGAGCCAAAATCAGGGACAGTTGAAGCGGTTTGGCTATGCCTAATTCTATAAAGCAATTTATTTGCATGATGTACCTCTCAACCTGTTAATGCAATAAATCTGGACAAGGCCAAATATATTGGGGGAACATATAAACTGTACTAAAAATTGCTCTTGTATAAACTGAGACAGTTGATAGAACATGTCTGACTTTAGCATGTGTTTTTCTGAAGGTTATGAAGTCTGAAACTCAGTGTATTATTTAGTGACTTAATTCCTAAATGATTTTGCCAGAAAACCGCAAATTTTATGAGGAACAGACCAAAAATAAGAAGCAAAAATCTATTCATTCTTTGAAAATCTGGACAGTTGGGAGGTATAGTTCAGCTGGGGCTCTCTTTAAGTTTGCCGCCCTTCACCCTCACAAAATCATGGAGCCTCCCCCTGCAGCCATTCCAATGATCCATTACTTGGCTATTTCACTCCATTTACCATAAACACTAATGTGCATACTGATTTACTTCTGTGATGATTTGGACTTCATTTGAAAGTTTTATTTCACATTTTACAGCACAAACACTAAGACATCTGCTAAACAAACTTAGCATTAAAACTTCTCTGCCCTTGAAGCTCCCATTCATTGAAACAGCATTGAAACCCACATTCAAAGAAAATACATTTTACCAGTGGCAGATAAAGATTAATTCTGGGCTGTTTTCAAATCATAGGCCTCTTGCATATGAAGCATACATGTGCTCTTTGATACACCTTCCTATTGTTTTGAACATTTTTCCAGTAAACAATGAAACAAAATGCATGCACCAATAATGACAAAACTGCCCATTTCAGAACATTTCCATCATAAGTCTACTCAAACTTCTACAGTCCACCATTATCAGTAAATATGCACAATCTCTGAAGTAAAAAAGTCATCTAAATAATTCCACATTAAATAAATCTGTAACTAATGAAGAGGTTGCTGCTAGCAAGCACCTTTATATTTCATGGTTTCATCGAAAAATTAAGTGTCTGATGCCCCTGAGGAATAAATTGCCTATATTACATTAAAAATGATAAGCTAGTAATATTGCAATAGGAAATGGATGGCAAACTGATAACAGGCGCATAGGTAGTATCTTGACTTTTTCAGTATGGCAGCATTCACCCCTTGTGGGAGTAGAACCAACAACCTTCTGCATTAAAAGCAAGTACACAACCTGTTGTGCTATTAACAATGTAAGTTGACTTAGCACAAGCAGCACTAAACTTCTCTTCCCCTGCAGATCTCAGCTCCTTGGAAAATCTACTCAATACTCAACTGCATCTCAACTTCGCAGCACAAGAAATCTGGAAAAAGCCAAGTTTATTGGGGGGGGGGGGTTGAAAAGGCCAAAAACCAGGGAAACCAGGGACACATTAAACATTGCTTGTATAATCTTGGAAAGTTGCTAGAATAAAATGCTGCGTTACCACCATACATTTTACTGCCAAGGTCCCTGTGCAAAAGAGTCAGAGCAACATACCACTATGCCAAATCAGCTGCTTTGTGAAAGAAAAATGCTGTGTTACCACCATACATTTTACTGCCAAGGTCCCTGTGCAAAACAGTCAGAGCAACATACCACTATGCCATATTGACTGGTTTGTGAAAGAAAGGAAGACTGAAACTTAAATGGCTATCATTTAATGAATTCAGTTCTCACCATAGCAGTCAACCTCTTAGCACAAAACACCTGGACAAACCCAGTAATGACGGAATACAGCCCTCAAACATATTCAGTGAATTCAGTTTTTGCCATAGCTGTCAACCTTAGCACAAAAACTGGACAAAGCCAAATTATGGGGTAATACAGTCCCAAAAATAAGGACAAATTTCAAATATTCATCTTAGAAAATTGCTAGAATAAAAGGTTGTGTAAAAGGTTGTGTTACTATGCATTTTCTGAAGAATATGAAGTCTGAAATTCAATGTCAATTTTACTTCTGACGGAACAAAAACTATTTTCAGCAGAGGCCCAGGGAGAAATACTGCAGACACATGTCTTTGTAAAATGGCTCTACATCAGAGCAAATTCACTCAAACACAGGGATAAGATGCAGACTCCACACAGAAGGAACCCCAGCCAAGAATCAAACCAGAAAACCTATAGCTGCGAGGCAACAATGCTACCACTGCACCATCAAATATGCGAAGAATAAAACATTCAGAAACCTGAAGTCTGAAATTCAAATGCCTGTCAATTTTATTTAACATTTGTTAATTTGACTTGGAGCAAAAAAACAATTTTCAGCAGAGGCCCAGGAAGAAATAATGCAGACATGCCTTTGTAACATGGGAGGACACAAAAGCAAACCCACACAAACACAGGGAGAAGATGCAGACCCCACACAGAAGGCACGCCAGTCAAGAATCAAACCTGAGAACCTGCTGCTGTGTGGCAACAATGCTACCACTGCTCCATCAAATATCAAGCATTGCAATATTTAGAAACCACAGATATCATGAGGAACAGATCAGATCACATATGAGGCAAAAATCTGCAATTTTTTTTTACAAATGGTGGTGGTTAGGGAATTCAGGTCCTTAACACCTGAATACAAGGTACAGGGTTCAAGCCTGAGTATCTCTACCCACCACCATTTGCTCTCTCTAGCCACCAGTATATAGTAACTGGGGCATTAGACACACACACACACGCTGATCGAGAGACAGTCAAATTCACCCACATACACATTCACCCCCCATAAAAAACACTCGGACCCACATATACAAACACATATATTACATCTTGTGTTATATCTGTTTTTTCTATTGACTGGTATATTGACTCCTTGCTGTGGAATGCTGAGTATCCAATTTGGATCATTCATATTCCAAACCCATTATTTATGCATACTTAATCCCCATCAGGACACACTGCACAATTTCTAACACACTATTTATCACAGCACGGTCACTTTATCATTCTTTTCAAATAGTCCCTATTGTCATTCTACAGCATTCAGGCAACTGAGATCTTTGAGATATACTGTGCAAAAAATGGAGACAAATGAGAGTCCATAGTATTGCTCTCAATAAGACAGCACTGTGATAACATTTATAGGCCTGTTATTCCAACAGCTAAACAATGGACTCATACTAGTGGAAAATGTTTCATTTAAAATAATGCAGTTCATACATTTTAAATCAAAACTGTGTGTATATGTACATGGAATTTTTCTGTACAATTAAAATATTTCTCTGGTACATGATTAAATGTCTAATGTACATAATGTTTTTATTTCGGGACCCCCACCTGTAAATGGGTTTTGCCCAGTAAGGGCAGAAATAAACAAACAAATTAGTAGATAAATAAATAAAAAAATATGATATATCCACAAAAGCTTGTCAACGGTTAAGCAAAATGTTTTCTGTTAGACAGCCCACCCTCATTAACAGATGCAGCTCAACATGTAATAAAAGAGATTTTATTCTGTTGGGTGTCTGACATTGATAGATCAGCATAAAAAATACTATACATACCACCAAGAAGAAAACTCTCTGTACTCTAGTTCTTCTATCTTCTTCTACTTCTTCAGTTCTTCTTCAGCTCAGCACAGCTATTAGCTGACAAAATATAGGCCATCAAAAAAAAAAATAGAAATCCAATGGCAAATGATAATAAATCCTTCATTTGTGTCTGTGATTGACTCACGAATCAGTCCACAACCAAAACTGGCTGCAACCGTTTGATTCTCGCTCTTTTCCCAGCACATAAAGCCCGGGAAGAGAGTGATAACCAATCAGCAGCATTTAGCCCAAGCATGTCATGTACATGCCTGCGGACGTTGCAGTCCGAACCCCTTCCAATTCTATGCGGTTCCAAACCACATAGACTGCTGGGCATCACACTGATGCCTTAATTGCTTCTCCGGACTGCAGCAGAAAAAAAACAAAAAAAAAACTCCGCAACCCGAACTGGTCAAAGTGCGCATGCGCGTACTCGCCGAGTCAGTCAGCAATAGAGACACTTGAAAGACGCGAGTAAGTCAAGTCAGACAGAAAAAAAAAAAATAAACTAAAAAATACTTTTTCTTGCTGCTTGCTGAGGGGGCTGCAGTCCGGCAGTCCGATGCCACGAGCCGCCCCTGGTAGAGCTTCTTTTGGAGGCAGATGCTACAAGAGGTAGGCAGTACTAAAGTTGGATGCAAAGAATCCCTTTGCCAATAGCATTTCTTGTTGAACAGGAGAAGAAAGATGAGATTTTAAACTAAGACAAAGTCAGGTACCACAGAAAAGGAACTCAGTACAGCCTTGCAGTTCAACAATTCAGCTGATTTAATAGTAGTTTAAAAGTATGAATGCATTTAAAATCACAGCGTTTTCGTCTTGTTCAGTCAAATTTCATCAGATAAATTAAGCTTTAGTTAAAAACACACATATATATGCTTCAGAATGTTCCACCAATTAAAACCAGAACCAATAAAAATTCCCCACCAGTCCACCAGGGTTCAGTGACTATGCCTCCATAGCCCCCTTACTAAAGATGAGAGCTGCTAAGCTTTGAAAGAAGAAAATTTGCTTCATTCACATTAAATATGCCATTTTACAAAAGGACCACTAGAGGGAGTAAACACATTTTAATGTTTTAACATGTATTCCATTAACTAGTGAATTTTAACAGAATTAAACATTTTATTTAGTTAACTATGCTAAGCTGTGAAATACTATGCCATTTTTCAGTACTGTCACCATTCTATACTGTCATCTTTCAAATGTTCTTTTTGCTTTTACAACGTGTAATTTATTTTATGTATTTTTAAAGTTTTAATGCACCAGGCACTTTGCACATTAAATATGTCATTTTATAAAAGAACCACTAGAGGAAGTAAACACGTGTTAATGTTTTAACATGCATTTCATAAACTAGTGAATTTTAACAGAATCAGACATCTTAAATATGTTATTTTTATGTGCTGTCACCATTTTATACTGTCATTCTTTTAAATGTTCTTTGTGCTTTTATATTGTGAAATTTATTTTATGTAAATGTTCTTTGTGCTTTTATACTGTGAAATTTATTTTATGTACTTTTAATGCTTTAATGCGCAAGGCAGTTTGCAAGTTACCCTTCAGTTACAATTAACTAGGAAAAATGGGGAATTTATATTGGTTGTGGTTTTAATTGGTGGAACATTCTGAAGCATATATATGTGTGTTTTTAACTAAAGCTTCATTTATCTGATGAAGTATGACTGAACAAGACAAAAACACTGTGATTTTAAATGCGTTCATGCTTTTAAACTACTATTAAATCAGCTGAATTTTTGAACTGCAAGGTTGTACTAAGTTCCTTTTCTGTGGAACCTGACTTTGTCTTGGTTTAAAGTTTATTTGCTGGGTACCAGTTTGAGTTTCTTGAAGTTAAAATATGAGATTTTTTTGGCCCAAAAGAGTAGAGAGTTTATCTTTTTCCAGGTGTTTTTGAGATAATGGTGGAAGTCACGTGAGGGATCAAGCCAGATGCATAGGTATCTGAAGGTGCTAACCTGCTCAATGGTATTATTAAGGTGGTCAAGAACAAGAAGTGCGTTGGAGTTCTTTTGCCGTTTAGTGGAGGTTCCATAGAGAATAGTTTTAGTTTTGAAGAAGTTAAGTATTTTTTTGCTATTGATCCCATTAACAAGGGAGAGGTAATTGTTTTGCAGATCATGTCAAAATGAGTGGCTTGTGTGATTTGGAGTGGAAGCTAACCATGTCACTGGCATATAGTAAGACTGGTAGTTGGGAAATGTTATTTATAAAAATGTTGAAAAGAAGAGGGGCGAGTATGGAGCCTTGAGGTACTCCTTTAAATGAGTGAGCAGTGGCTGATGCACTGAATTTACTGAGAAATATCAATTGGATAGGTATTTTTGGAACCAGGGAATAACATCAGGGCTAATCTTAATGTCAGTGAAGTGGTAAAAAAGGAGTGGTAGTCAACCAGGTTAAAGGCTCTGGCAATATCTATAAATATGGATCCAGTAAGGAGGCCTTTGCCCATAGCTAAAATGGTGTGATAAATGCAGGTCAAAAGTGCAGTCAAAGTGCTGCAGCTGTACTTGAAACTATGTTGCTTGGCAAAGAGAAGTCAGTATTGACTTATATAGTTAGAGAGTTGATTATAGACCAGTTGTGCTAAGATTTTCCAAAGTGTTGGGAGGATGGAGATTGGGCAGTAATCACTGGGTGGGTTGGGACTGGATTTATTTGGGGAGAGGTATGATTTGTGCTGTTTTCCATATATTGGACATACAGTTTTGACATAAGCAAAGGTTGTAGGTATGTAACAGAGGAGTAACAATGTACTCCCTACATTGGAATATGAACCGGGGGCGAGGGCGTCAGTCCCTGCAGGACAGGGAAATTTTAGGGTTTCACTGAGAGGTATAATATTTTTGGTTACAGTCTTTTTATTGAAGAGCAGTCTATGGGGGGATGAGGGAGAGGTTGACTGAAGGAGTGAAGTATGTGAGCTGATGGAGAGATGGGTGGAGAAGTGGGGACTAAAGTCTGAGAGTGAGTGAGAAGAGGAGGAAGAGTGAACACTTCGAGGAGTTTTATGACCTTTTAATCAGCTGAACTCTGCCCAGAGCTACTTAGTGGAGTAAATTGATGTATTCTAATATGATAGCTTGGTTTCTGAGGAGGGTGTAGTGTTGTCTGGTAGGAGGAGTTAGGTCAGACTTCCAGGAAAACCATGCTTTGTGTTTGTGAAATAGGAGGATTTTGAGTTTGTAAGTGAGCCAGGTATTTTTCTTGGGCTTGTACAGTCTTGTGACTATAGGGAAGAATCAGTCTTTTAGATTACAGAGAAGTTGGGTGAAGTGCTGGGCAGCATTGTCAGGGTCTGAGTAGGAGATTATAGGGTGCCAGTCGAGAGATGATATAATTATATTTTTAGTTTGGTAATATTTACTTGCATTTTATATCAGAACGTGATGAGCTTTGGAGGGGACATTTTGCAATCAAGATGGATGTTGAACCCTAGAGGAAAGTGATCACTTAGGTTGGGAGGGCAGTACGGATATAAGAAAAAGTGAGGGATCGTCTGTGATTATTAGAACAAGCAGTGAGTAATGTGATGAGGAAGGATTGGGGCTGGTGGATTCAGAAACAAATTGTACAAGATCAAATGCATTGAGAAGTTCAAATATACAGTTTTGTGAGGGGACAAAGAGCTTGAGGTTAAAGTTAGCAAGAAGAATAAGATTCTTGATGCTCTGAACAGAGACGGTTATTAAGCTTTTGTAATGAAGCAGGAGGAAGGAAACAGGCAACAGCAAGAAGAATCAAAGAGCTAAACGGAGTGTGGATTTGTGTTGGTAACCATTTTGGAAGGGAAGCTGAGGAGGCATTACTTTGCACAAGGAGTAGTATGTTGATGTTGATGTAACCATTTTGGAAGGGAAGCTGAGGAGGCATTACTTTACACAAGGAGTAGTATGTTGATGTTGATGTAACCATTTTGGAAGGGAATCTGAGGAGGCATTACTTTGCACAAGGAGTAGTATGTTGATGTTGATGTAACCATTTTGGAAGGGAATCTGAGGAGGCATTACTTTGCACAAGGAATAGTATGTTGATGTTGATGTAACCATTTTGGAAGGGAAGCTGAGGAGGCATTACTTTGCACAAGGAGTAGTATGTTGATGTTGATGTAACCATTTTGGAAGGGAAGCTGAGGAGGCATTACTTTGCACAAGGAGTAGTATGCTGATGTTGATGTAACCATTTTGGAAGGGAAGCTGAGGAGGCATTACTTTGCACAAGGAGTAGTATGTTGATGTATCTCTTCCTTGTCTTAATCCTGGCCTGACATCAAGAAAGTAATCATAGCCTAGGAAGAAGTATTATATGAAAGCAGGATTCTGTGAGAGCAATGATTTAAGGATTGTGAACAGGGATAAGAGAGTTTAGTTGATCTATTTTATTTAGAATGTGTTGTGTTTTAATAAGGAAGCAGGGCAATGTGTTTGGGCCTGGATTTGACTTGGTGTTGCTATGTAAGAGTAAGAGGAGGACTATGGTTGTGAACTTTATGAGGAATTTGGGAAGTTGTATAGGGTGTTTAATGGTAGATAGATGCCAGTTGTAGTGGCAGAATTGTGTACGTATAGAATGGGTATGAGGAGTCTGTAAGGCAGCAGTGGATGGGAGGTGTGTAGAGGGGTTTTTAGTACTGCAGAGTAGAGTGAAGAGGAAGTTGCACAGAGTATAATGACTTTAGCGTTAATGATTTTGTAATGCATTTGTTTGAGGTGAAGAGGTTTGAGAGTGGTGAGTGCCTGGATTAGATGGGCAGTATTAGGAAGAAGCAGAACACGAGGAAAGACATTTTTTTTACATTTTTAAACAATAAATTTAATGGTATATGGAAATTCAGCATGTTCCTGTTACAGTAGAATGTATAACAGGTGTATTTAAGTAGGAGGAGTTAAGTGAGTAGAGAGGATGGGAAACAGGATGAATAAATGAATGAAGGGGTCTGGAGGGTGCTTGGGGAAATGGAGGAGTGAAGTGGGCAAAGAAACACACTGAGTGTGATTGAATCAGTTTGCAGTAGCATAGGAGACCCTGGGTCTATCAGAGCTACCAACTCTCTTGTAGCCAGGCAAACAAGATTAATATAAGAAAAACAAACAACAATCAGTGTGTTAGACTACATTACTACGTAACTTTCAGAAACAATGATACTAATCAAATATCAGGCAGTATTCGGTAAAAATAGGGAATGAGTAACTGCAATGGTACGTATGCAATTCTGATGGTCGCTCAAAACAAAAAGTGTATTAGACTTTCAACATTTTAGTTATGTTGCTGCAAATTAATATAAAAGTAGGCCTTTGTTACTTTTTTTTTAAGCGGAGATTTGTTTGCTTGAAAGAAGACTGTTAATAATGCAATGGGGGTGGGGACATTTTCAAAGGCTAGAACTGTGAACAGTAGTTATATTTATGTTCCTGTTCTTTTCCAGACTGTTTTCCGGACAGTTTTGGCAGGCAGTATGCTATAGCAGTTTGCTTAATGAGCTACATTTGTACCAGAAAGTCGCATAATCACACTTGCCCACTGAATGTTTTGCATGAAAACTAACTGATTGGTCATTATTTAGCAGCAAAGTTTTAGAATTGGATTCTAAAATAACTTTACTAAATTGAAATCCAGTAGCACTATAGAATGGGACAATAAGAACTCACAGCTGAAAGATTAAGTCATACAAAGTAAGTGTCCATTTTATTGAATACCTCAAGTTTCAGATGAAGAAGGAAATTATTATAAATGAAATTCAGAAGTTAAATGTAGATTGATAAAGTCTCATAGTGCTTGGTGAATGACGTTGGTTGCATTCTTGAGTTGATCCATAATTCTAATAATTAAATTTGTTAGATTGTAAAGAAAAAGTCATGTATTTAAACCATTGTAGATGTAGAAAAGACTGAAAGCATTATAATCTACTCGATGTTGGAAGAATTTAAATGCACAGAATGAAATGAGTCATTTGTTGGTGGAGGATCGCCATGCTGCTTTATGAACCTCATCTAGATGTCCAGGAAGTGCGTTACAATGAAATGTCTTGGAGATCGCGGCAGTAAGAACTGAAATATGGGACCTAAGAGACAGGTTTATATTTCAGTGAAGATCTGGGGAAAAAATCTCCATAAAAACATTTTAAGAACAATAATTTTACAATTCTCAAATATAATGCAAAAACATTTACGGTTTAAAGAATGATAGCAAATTAGTCATAATGTGAAAACATTGGTTAAGAATAGATACAACTTATATGACAATGATTTATTATGTACAGAATGTTTTGCCTGTTTATAGAAAAATTAAAAGTAAGTTAGCATAATGCAAACAAAATTGCAATATGAAACGAGAAAAACAAACAGGGCTGTGGCATATTTAGAAACAGAGTCACGGAAGAGAAGCCGATTGAGGTAATCAAGTGAGTGAAGACGGAAGAATAAGGAGGTGTAAGGTATGAATAGGAACATGTTCATATTTAGGGATATGGTTTATCCTGGGGTTGAGTAAGAAAAAGAGACAGATTTTGGCTAGGATATTTTTCAGAATGGTTTTAAAGGACTGGAGGGAGGGTATTGACCTGATGGAGACAGGTAAGCAGTTCCATGCTATAGCAACATGTTATGAGTACAGACCATGCCTAGCAGATTTGATAGGTTTGTGGATAGAGAGGAGTTTTTGGTCATTAGATTGTAATGACTGACTGGGCACATAGTTGTGTAGAATGGTATTTACTCCTGGACAAGCAGATAGATGCTGGATAATTTCATAGACAGTAAGAAGCTGTGTATACGTAAGTTGATGGGGTTGTTCTAACCAATTTAGGCTTTTAAGTGCTATAGCCAGTCTTAGTGAGGACATTTGAAGCAGAAGTTTGCTGTGACAAACTTCTGAAAGCTTTTGACAAGCTAAGAAATGGGGAGTAGACTAGTTTGCCTTTATATCTAGCTTTATTAACAATATCTATAAAAGTTAGAAATGCAGTGTTAATACTGTGGCGGGATGGAAGTCGTGCTCTGTGGGAATAGGAGTTCTTCTTGCAGGACATAGTTTAGCAATTGGTTTTCACTACATTTTTCAAATATTTTGGAGTGGGGAGATAAGATTGTTATACTATCTATGAAATAAGAGTTGAATTCTGTTACAGTTTCAAGTGGCAAGTTATTGCGAGAGGGATTAGAGATGGAATTTTGGCGGGGATATAAAATTTATTTAATGGCTGACCAGAACGTTTTAGGGTTGTGTTTGCTATTGTTGTTATGGTAAAGTTTTTTTTTGTCTTCATTTATTAGCTTTTTGGTATAGTTGTACGGTATTTGTATGGTGTTTTCCATTGTTTTTCTCTGTTCTGCATTACCATTCTACTCTTTTTTGATAGTTAAATTGCATTATTTGTTTTTTGAGTCTTTTCCTTCTTGAAGGTGGAAGGCTACTAAACATATTAAGGAAAGCTGTACTGATTTCATTTACAGCATCGTCGTTAAATGGGTTTGGTACAATGTGTGGATTTCAGGCAGGAAGAAGGGCTAGGTGATTGTAGGGTTGCCGCCTTTTCAAATGCCCAAAGTGGGACATTTTTGGTACAAATGTCAGATTTTGCAGGGCTAAACATACCCACAGCCAGTACAAAGGACAGAACTTCACTTTTTTGGCTAAATAAAAGCTTATTCTTATAGCATTTTAGTTGCTTATTCTGTTTCTTATAACATGTAGGTGTTGCAGATACAGAATAACTGTTTTATGCAACTATTACATAAAATATAGGAAATATATTTGTCCTAAAATCTCAGGACATTTGCCATTTTTTCAATTTCTTTGCAGGACACAACTCCCCAAAGAGGGACTGTCCCTCGTAAAGTGGGACAGGTGGTAACCCTAGGTGATTGGGAGAGACTTGGAAAGATGTTGAGAGCTATTATCGAGTAGGATTAGAGATGGCTCAGTAGAAGGAAAAGAAGAGAAGCTAAGCTGAGGAGCAGTATGATTAAGTAACGGGATCTGTTATTAATTAATGGCAGACAGCAGGAATGTAGGAATCAAGAAGGAAGCAAGACGTTGGAGGGCTGTAAGTTATTTAGCGGTAGTGGAGTCTGAAAGCTGGTAGATGACAAGTAGGAAGGAAGTATATTTTATGAAGGGAGAGAGTTTGCTTGTCCGATGTCTTCTCTTATGTTTCTATGTGTAAAAAAATGGAGGGGTATAAAAGGATAGAGTATGAAGATGTACTTATGACAGAAAGCAGTGAGGGTTTATTTGTGAAATGTAAAAGTCGAGATGTAGAATAATAGGTAGGTACCATTGGGGAGGGGTCTGAGTATGAATGGATATAGTGCAGGGAGAAAGGTTGTTGGGAATGATGTTAAATGTTTGATGGAAGTTGGCAAATTGGAAACTACAAACAGGAGTGTTTGTATGATAGTAGTAAGGTTGTTTGGGGAGGGGTAGGGAATGGGTGTCACTGATGAAATGTTCATGTGGGTAGTAGAATGGTAGAGTCAAAGGGGTATTTGGGAATTGGGGTTGGGGTAGTGGGTGTAGCAGGCTTCCCACCTACAGATAATTACAGAGAGCAATCAGTCTATAGCCAGTACAAAGCAATTAATGAGGCACAAAGTAGAACAGGTTTTCTTTCATTTATTGAATGCAGAACTCAAGAAGCTAAGACACTAGGTTAACTGGCACTTAGAATGTAATCTGTTGGTCAAGAGAAGGGACACTGGCTAACTTAGTAATTGGTTTCTAGAATGCAAGGACTACTCCTTTAAATGGGAATAGCACAGCAACTTTCCAGCAGAGGGCAGGCACGTATTTGACTAGTTAAGGTTAATACACAGCAAACCTCTTTGTGTTAAACTTGTGTACATTGCACAATGACAAAGTTCTTAGTGAAAGTTTTCATGAGTTGGGCCTTGTGGCAGAGCTTCTGTAGTTTCAGGGACAGGAATGAATATAGTGACCACAGGCTATTGCAAAATGGCAAAGTTCTGTGTGAAAATTTTTGTGAATTGGGCCTTGTGGCAGATCTCCTGCAGTATTAGGGTCAGGACTGGATGTAGTGTCCACAGGCTATTGCATAATGACAAAGTCCTTAGGGAAAGTTTTCGTAAGTTGGGCCTTATGGCAGACCTTCTGCAGTATCAGGGTCAGGACTGGATGCAGTGACCACAGGCTATTACACAATGACAAAGTTCTCAGTGAAAATTTTTGAGCCTTGTGGCAAAGCTTCTGTAGTGTCATGGTCAGGACTGGATGTAGTGACCACAGGCTATTACACAATAACAAAGATCTTAGTGAAAATTTTCAGTAGTTGGACTCTGCACTGTGGAGGAAGATGGTGACTGAAAGATACAGGAAAAGGCAGCAAAGGTATCAAAACAAAGAACTAATTATTTGTTTAACATTTGTTGACCGGGAAAGTCCAACTAGGACACAGCCTATTTTCAATGGATGCATGTCTTTGGAATATGGGAGGAAAGACCCACCCGAAGGCAAGGAGAACATGCAGACTCCACACAGAAGGCACCCCAGCCTAGAATCAAACCAGAGAACCTCTTACTGTGAGGTGACCACATTAACCTCTGTACCACTGCACTGCCTGTGTAGTGGTCTGTGGTGCAGAAGGATAATGCATGAGTAAACTGGAAAGAGTAGAGTGGAAATATACTAAGGGCATCCATGGATGTAAAAATTTAAGTTGTTATGAAAGACTAAACTATCTGAACTTGTACAGTGTCTCTTATAGATATCTAAGAGGAGATCTTATTCAGGTATATCAGGCATTTAGTGACAACTACCTCTGGGAATGTTTGGGGTTAACAAAAAGTACTAGAGAATCATCAGACAACTTATGTAGAAGATTCTGTAGGAATGAGAAGTGTACTAATTGGTTCTCTGACAGAGCATCTGATGCATGGAACAGCCTAACAAATTACTTTAAAGCAAGTACTAGTTTAGAAATTTTTATGAACAGAGTGGACTTATTATGGGAACACGTGTTTTGGTATATTGGCAGGCTATAAGGGCAGTAATTCCCATGCTCAAAATATTTGTATGTATGTATGCAAGTAATTGTCTTACTGAGACCCAAAGGGACCATGTGTGACTAGTAGGTATGGGTGCTGGAAGGTTTATGTGAAGGGAAAGGATAGGAGTAAACAGCTGATGTTGGCTCACTTATCTATCCTTGAAAAGGGAGGGAGCCATGAATCATTACAATGTAGCAGAGTTATCAGCCAAGCAAACTCCGCACTTTAAAGCAGGTATTCCAATTAGTAAGAGATCGAGCATACATGAAACATACATGCATCTACCGATGCAGCAAATAAGAGGTGTTCACAGGGTTGCCTAGAGGTGAAAGGGACTAGAATACACTCCCAGGCAGCAATGCATGTGCTTTACCAGTGTCCTTGATTTCGTCAGTGGCCCAGGCTGATGGTCAGGCTGAGCATGGTGGGTCCAGTAGACCCAATAAATGAGAAGTGGAGCTGGTGGACCTGTTTTTGTGGGAGAACACTGGAGGTGTTTATAATGACTGAGTGGACAGATGGACAAGACGTTGAGAAATTCTCCTACTTTTTGTGTGCTGGAGCAATCATCAGCTATGGGGAGAGGAAAAGAAACAACTGATTTAAATGGAAGATTAGACAATAATGCAAAATGTTAAATTGTTTGACATTCTAGAAAATGAGAAAGTGTTACATTTGCAGTATGGGAAAACCAAGAAGTTGGAATTGGCAGGTTATGCAAAAAAATTTCTGGGGGATTAAAGTGTCTGCCAGTACTGGAGTCAGATGTTAGAAATGGGAAGCCTATACCTATAATGATTGAGATTTTTAGCATGCTACAAGTAGCAACATTTTTGGAATTGTGGCCTCCTGGTAGAAGGTTGTCAGTCGCTGTGTGACCAGTGAATGTTGTTGTTGTTGTCTTTCGGCTTTTCCGGGTTAGGGGTCACCACAGCAGAAGTCCGAGTATTACTATTCTGGAATGACTAAAAAATATTGTTTGCAACTCATGGTTGCAATGAAACCATGCAAGCAAATAAGTTTGAAGTATAAATTGACATTTCTTTCACTTTACAAGGATTGTATACAATGTGGGGTGCCGATTTTCACATGTCTTAAGTGATAGCAAAGATAAAGGAACTGAACTGCCTCTAAAATTAGTTAAGATGCTGAAGAGGAGACAAGGATGGTTAGACCAACAGATGTTAATACTGCTTGAGAAACAGAGGATGAGTGAGAAGAGATTATGGATTCAACAAAAAAGCAACAATTATTTATGTATGCAACTCCTTAAGGAAGACGGCTGAAAGAAGTGATGACTGCCTAAAACCATGTACTATGTAATGGGTATTTTATTCAATAAAGTACTCCATTTTGTCATAATTTCCACCAAATATATTACTGGATTTTATCATGAGCATTTGGCAATGATAACCTGTACTCAACAAATAGATCAGTGATATAAAATGTTAATATTTTGTTTGAACTAGGCCATATGAGTTGCAACTATATGATAGAAAAATTAAGAAACTTTCTACAATTATTTTGGTATTATATAATATGGTTAAGCACTGATCTTAAGACAAGGCTAAGACTAGGTTTCATTTGGAATATTGTGAAGCATTAACCATATGAATAAGCAGCCTTTGCAATTATATAATTGAATAATTATGATCTTTACTGCAACTATTTCAGTATTATAGGATGTGGCAATGCATTTACACATGAAAACACTGATATCAGATCTAATAAATTGCAGGTTGTGAAAGTCACTGGCACACTCTGAATGTAAGACCGAATTGCATCCTATAGGGATCAGCTCTAGGCCCTCTCCTGTTTGGCATTTATTTAGCAGATATCTAAGCCAATACTTGGAAGTGTATTTGACTAGGTTTGCTGATGATTGCAAGATGTGTACTGTTATCCTCTCGTTCACTGAACTAAACAGTTCCAGCAAGCGTTAGGATGTGCACATACCTGGTGTATTGAAAAAGGTCTAACGTTAAATTCAAAGAAGTGCAGCATAGTAGCATTTGTCAAAAAGCTGCCCTCACTTCATATGTTATAAATGGCTCTCCTCTTCATAGGCTCATAGCTTCATAGGTTCATAGGTGTATACTAGGCTAATGACCACAAGGGCCTTTTTAAACCTAGCCATGCATCCCAAATCACAGACAAATTCTGGTACTCTTGATAAGTGTAAGCAGGGGCTTGGAAGGTGAAATGTACAAGCAGGATCCTGGGAGATGAACATTTACAGGCTACCTGTGTCCATTAGAGACATAGGTGCCAGACCAGGGATTAATTTCCTGTTCCCCATCCACTTGTCCAAGTTACACTTGAATTGGGTTAGGGAGGAACTCTGCTTCACATGGATGGGGAGCCTGTTCCAGAGAAGGGGTAGTCTCGGGGATACATACCTGTCTCTCCAGCAGGGCTTAGTTATATCACAGGCAAGCTTCAAATCTTTAGAATGGGTAATTCTGGTGCTATTTGTTTTGTAGATATGCAGGAGGTCCATCAGAGTGGAGTCTGACAATGCCTTTTATTCCAGGCATAGATCTCCCCTCAACAGGCTATAGCAAACAGAATACGGGGATAGGGCCTTGAGGTGGTCTGCACAGGACATGTTACGTATGCCCTGTATTCTTTTAGTAAGGAACTTCTATGGACATTCCAATTGTTGGATATGTATGGTTAGGTACATACCAAAGTGGGCATTGTACTGAATGATAAGTCTGATGAAGACCAAATACAGTGGAACAGTGATTTTCTTGGATCTAGATGCCATAAATTTGTTTATAAGTTGCACAACACTGTCGTAGACACATGATGGTCAAAGGCTAGATTATTGTATACAGTATGTGTGTCAGCAAGTCCCTGACTGCTGGGTCAGCACTTAGGGGTATGTTGTTGATATGATAGTTACCAGGGGTGGATGACTTCCCGATGGATAGTATTATGCATTTCTTGGCATTTAGTTTGGTCCGTGGCTCTGACACCAGTCGTTTGTCTGTGTCAGCCCTTCTTAGAGAACATTTGTGTCAGTGGACATTTCAATGACTGCTGCTAATTTGCAATAATCAGCAAATTTAGTCACCCAGAGGCCACTGACATTGGCCTTGACTTCAGAGAAGTAAATGCCATAAAGGAGCTGCCCCAGGTCTGGTCCCTGAGGGACTTCACTTGTGAATGACCTCTTTGTAGAGGTGGACTCCCTAGTTCTAACTTCCTGGGTCCTGTCTGTGAGCCAGCTGGCTATCCACTGGGTGATATAAGAGTTTGTACCTAACCTCTTGAGTTTGTAACAAGTGGGGTATTGTGTCAAATGCCTTGGCCAGGTCAAGGTAGGCAGTGTGAACCATTTTGCCTTCATCCATTGTTTTGGTGACTTTCTCAAAGAAGTCCACCTGGTTGAGTAGGCATGACCTGGCCTTGCTGAAACCAAATTGGGTTGGGTCCACTGTCTGGAGGATTCCTTTGCCATTATTGATCATTTCCACAAGAACATAATAAAAGACGTGGGTACTTACATGGATAACTCTTGCTCTCATTGGATCAAATCCTTCTGTAAGTATTGGTTAATCACCAATGGAATATCTTCAAGAGACACAGAAGTCATTCTACCCTTTTATTCATACCTTATCAGACTCATCATTCAATACAATACACTCTTTGGTAAGTACAAGTACAAGCATGCTGCTCAACTGGAAAGGCCCTAAAGATTTCTAACCAAGGACATTAAAGGTCTTAAATCCTTCACCTATCCTGAAAGATTAAAATGAGTCTCCTTATGCCAGTTGCTCTGTGGTGTCTTGTTCCTAGTATTTTGAGCCATGAAAGACCTATGCTGTCTGACCTCCTATTTCTTCACAAAACCAGTGCTTCTACATCCACCCTCACTGGAGACCTAACCTACAGCAAAACATAAATAAGAGTAGTTGGAGGATAAGTCCCTATCATAGTGTATTTATAGCCTATGGAATAAAGTGCCATTAAAGGTCAAATGAAGTACTACTTTGGCTACCTTTAAAGCTAGTCTTGATAACTGCATGGGCCAACACAAATTTAGACCAAAGTTATCATGTAAGCCCATATCCAATTTGAAAGGTAAACAATATTAATTGCTGGATAAGGGTGGCAAGCATTTTACATTTGTCTGTTTAAAGGTGCATCTGGCTAGGCATCTTATGGTCCCCATGATCACTCACCTAGTATTATTCATATGTTACTATATACTGGGCTATGGCAATGCATTAACCACTTGACACTGCAATTGTTGTAACTACATGACTTAATAATTTTGAGATTGATTGCAACTGTTAAAATAGTATAGCTTATAATACATTATACAATGACTTCTCATTAGTATTAAAAAATGTACACAATGATTGATCAGCCCAACCATTGTCCCCACTGTAAATTGAGCATATACCAATAGAAAAATGTCCATTCGGTAAGTGGCCAGACATTTTTATTAATGTGTGCTAGGGAGCACAGACCAAATACAAGAAAAATTATGTAAGTTCTGCAAAACTAAAAAAAAATAGAACAAAGAGTGAGAAGGTCACACAAAAAAAAAAATGAAAACTCCAGCCAAGCTAGATCTTCCATTGAGTGACCTCTCCCACCTCCTGTATCAGAGGCACATGGGATATATGCAAATGACCCTTATGAACATCTGGTGTTTCAGCTATATGGCGATTCTGAATACCCATGACTTATTTCTTTTTAAGTCATTTTAATGGACAATTTCAGGCCAATAAAGCCAAACCCCACTAGCTGTAGATATGCATATTTCGGCCTTGTTATGACCTCATCAGTACAAACAGAGTGTTTGACTAAGCATAAGAAACACAGGGCTGTTATACCCAGCTGATGTCCATTACCAGTAGGGTGACTGCAAAATATCCGAACTAACAAACTAGAACAAAGAGTGAGAAAGTGACACAAAAAAAAAATCAGTAGAAACTAAATGAAAACTCCATGATAATGGACATCAGCTGGGTATAACGGCCCTGTGTTACTTATGCTTACCAAAAACTCTGCTTGTACTATGCTTATGATGTCATAACAAGGCCGAAATATACATATCTACAGCTAGTGGGGTTCGGCTTAATTGGCCTGAAATTGTCCATTGAAACGACTTAAAAAGAAATAAGCCATGGGCATTCAGGTGCAGGTGGTCACATAGGGTTAGATCTTTCATAGCTCAAAAAGCTAGATGCAGATCACCATGGAGGATGTAATGGGATTTATGCTGAAGAGTAATATATAGCCAGATAAACTGTATACAGAGTTAAAGGGAAGTGATATTATGGTTTAAACCATGTACACCTAAGCCTCAAGGGGAAATGAGATAGATGCCAAGATAGTGCAAAGTTATGTAATTAAGCACAATAAAGGAATAGCACCACAGTATCAAGATGTAAGCTGTTACATTGCAAAGGTATGCTAATAAGTATATGAAATGTGCTTTTTTAATGTTTAAATCTGTTAATTGATGAGTAACATCAGTAAAAAAGATTAAAAAATAAATAGCTACAGTAATGGGATCTAATGAAATTCACACTACAAGACTTTTTAAAGAAACCAGGTGAGAAGGATGCATGGTAAGTAACCTAACAGTGAAATTTGAGTGGCAAAACAAGTAAACTGTTAAGCCAATAACTCACAATGTTGACTATAACAAAAATTCCCTTTTGAAAAGAGGAGAGTCCTCTGTACCTCACACCATTACACCTCTAAATATCATAACTCTGGGAGTGCATGATTGCATCACCTCTAAATATCATACCTCTGGGACTGCATGCCTGCAGCACCTCTAAATATCATACCACTGGGAGCGCATGACTGCAGCACCTCTAAATATCATAACTCTGGGAGTGCATGACTGCAGCACCTCTAAATATCATAACTCTGGGAGTGCACGATTGCAGCACCTCTAAATATCATAACTCTGGGAGTGCACGATTGCAGCACCTCTAAATATCATAACTCTGGGAGTGCACGATTGCAGCACCTCTAAATATCATAACTCTGGGAGTGCACGACTCCAGCACTTCTACATGTCATAACTCTGGGAGCACATGACTGCAGCACCTTTAAATATCATACTTCTGGGAGCGCATGACTGTAGCAACTCTAAATATAACTCTGGGAGCAAACAACTGCAGCACCTCTAAATATCATAACTCTGGGAACACACGACTGCAGCACCTCTTAATATCATAACTCTGGGAGGGCATGACTGCAGTACGTCATTGTATGATGTTACGATTAATGTTTCTGCCTACTGACCCAGTTCATGGCTGAAAAGGTCCTTTGCACCAGCCCAAAAGTCCATGATATATATATATATATATATATATATATATATATATATATATATATATATATATGTATATATATATATATATATATATATATATGTCTTTTGTGTAGTTGGTCTAGAGTTCATGTGGTCAAAAAAAGAAAAGACAATACAGCTAATTGAAAATCAGCTGATTGCACAGTATCATCTTTTTCTGTGCAAGATTTGTGGAATTTGCCCTTTCCCCACTGTAGTGCAATCTAGGGATATGGGGAATGCAAAAGATTTTAAAATGTTTTGTTTTAGTTTTTGATTTTTTGGAGTTTGAGCATTTCTGCTTGATCAGTTATAGATTGATGTATTGTATTTCTGTTGATATGTCATACAACCATATATCTATGTATCTATCTATATAAATAGAGATATAGATATAAATATATATGAGGCTGTGCTGATACATCAACAATTCGGTCATCACAAATGAAGCAATTGGTTGCTACTGGTTGAGTATTTAAACAGTCATACATTGTCACATATGCCCTTTATGCTCAGCTGAACACCAGCAAACACTCCACACACACACACCAACAAACCCAATAAAATCAAAATAAGCATTACTAGTACCTCTTCATATGGGGTCATGCCCTCATACTACCGTTAATTAAATCTTCATTATTTCAGTTCTGATAATATACAACAACAGGGAAAATGCATATTCCCTAATCCTGCAATACTGTGATCTCACAAGGAAGCTGTACTGGCAGCTTATCTATTTTTCTGGCACCAGTAAAGTAGACTTATCTACTATTTTGAAGACTGATAGATCAGGATATAGCTGAATACTTTTGATCAGTTGTGTCCTTGATCATACAGATTCCATATATACATTAATTTATTTATATATATATATATATATATATATATATATATATATATATATATATATATATATGGGTCTGGGTTACAACGTCGACAGATGAGAAGACCGACAGCGAAATCACCGACGCCAGAAGATCGACGGATGAAAACACCGACGCGGAGAACACCGAGATGGGGAAAGGATGTGTAAGTATGCGGTAGTGACAGACGTTAGGGTGCGAGTAAGGTAAGTGTGCGATGTTGACGGTCTGTAGGGGTAGGGGTGGGTTAAGTGAGTTAGGGTTAGGGCGCAGGTTAGGTAAGGGTACAGTAGTGAATGTTTTGGGTTAGGGGCGGGTTAAGTGAGTTAGGGTTAGGGCGCGGGTTAGGTAAGGGTACAGTAGTGAATGTTTTGGGTTAGGGGCAGGTTAAGTGAGTTAGGGTTAGGGCGCGGGTTATGTAAGGGTGCAGTAGTGAATTTTTTTGGGTTAGGGGTGGGTTAAGTGAGTAGGGTTAGGGCGCGGGTTATGTAAGGGTGCAGTAGTGAATTTTTTTGGGTTAGGGGCGGGTTAAGTGAGTTAGGGTTAGGGCGCGGGTTAGGTTAGTGTGCGATAGTGACGGACCTTAGGGTTAGGGTTTCGGTTAGGGTTGTGGATAGTTGTGTATGTAAGGTTTAGTGTTTGTTTGTTAGGATTTAGGTGTGCTTGTGTTGTGTGTGTGGTTTTTGGTCAGGGAATGTGTTTTGTTTATTGGTTGTTGTGATGATGTGTTGAGTGTGTGCGGTGTCGTGTTTGTGAACTGTCGATGATGTGGTGTCGGTGATGTCGTTGTCGATGTTGTGTGCTGTCGGTGTTATAACCTAGAACCATATATATATATATATATATATATATATATATATATATATATATATATATATATATATATATACACACACACACACACACACACACACACACACACACACATATATACTGTATACATACATGTACCCATACTCATGGGAAATGAGTAAGGTTCATAAAGACAGAAGAGGGCAAATGTGGACATCTTTAACATGAATAGAAATAAAACATAGTAGCTTAAATGGTCAGTTGTTTATTTTCACCTCACTTGTAACTAAAACTATGCTATCACTGCTGAGGGAGAAAGATTTGGTTTCTCTTAGGTTCATAGGTTAGTACTAAGCTAACTGCCCTTGCGAGCCATTTTTGAGCCTAGCCAATTATCCTGTGTGAGACTCAAACGCTGCACCTTGTGTTTGTAAGGCAAACGCATTAACCATTAGGCCACCCACCCAACCCCTAGTAGTATGCAACGGATTCTGGGCCCAAGGCATCAAGGCTTCATATCTGAAATATCATGCCAGACTAATCTAACAGAGCTGTTTGGATGGTTGAGGTAATAAACTAGAAAGAGCTGCAGAAGTTTTGTGTCAAGATTTCACCAAAACATTTAGAAGTGCATGCCACAATAAGTTAATTGAGAAAACTGACAGTCTTGGAATGGTTCATACAATGGTAGCATGGTTAATTCACTGAAGAGAAAGGACAAAAAATGTCTTTGTAAATGGCATCCACTCAGATGTATTGATGGTAACCTGATGGATACTACTGGGATCAGTACTTCATGGTCACTATTTAAGTGGCACTGTAGAGAAACAAGATATTAAAATAAATGGATCCATTTTACAGATGATACAAACATGTGCAGAAGAATGATGCAAGGAAGGTATAGAAAGAATGTAAACACGCTTTTACACCATGACAGGCTGAATACAATACAAAAAAATTGACAATGCATCTGGGAAGCAACAACCACAACTAATTAGGACATATCTCTCAAATATCCATAATTTTGTGAAATGTCCAGAATTATTATTCATAATGTTTGGATTGTACCTCATAAAAATGTATGGTTTAAGGAAAATAACTGAGGCTTGACATAACTAAATAATGACAACCACTTGAGTTTCAGACTTCATAGCCTTCAGAAAATACATCCTAATGCAAAGCGTGTTACTCTAGCAACTTTAGATTAATAATTAAAATATGTTCCTGATTTTGAGCATTTGTCCACCCATTATTTTTGGCTTTATTTAGAATTCTTGCACTAAGAAATTGACAGGCATGAGTTGGGAAGCAGCAGCAACAGTAAAAACAGAAAGAGACAAAGCAGCTAAGAAAGCAGATGAGGCACAGACATGCATAGGAAATAACCTGCAGCAACCAAGAAGCTAATCTTGCTGTGTAGAGCCACAGACAGCAGATAAATCCATATCTGAAGTACCATATATAGTTCCAAAGATGTCATTTTTTTTGTCTGGAAATTGAAAGGAGTAAACAAGTGCAAAAGAATGCAACCATGATGGTGCTTAATATAGATGAGCACCATTCTAATGGAAGGCTCAAGCACTATAACATTATAATATTAGACGGTATGGTGCTTAATATAGATGAGCACCATTCTAATGAAAGGCTCAAGCAGTATAACATTATAATATTAGACGGTATGGTGCTTAATATAGATGAGCACCATTCTAATGAAAGGCTCAAGCAGTATAACATTATAATATTAGACGGTATGGTGCTTAATATAGATGAGCACCATTCTAATGAAAGGCTCAAGCAGTATAACATTATAATATTAGACGGTATGGTGCTTAATATAGATGAGCACCATTCTAATGGAAGGCTCAAGCACTATAACATTATAATATTAGACGGTATGGTGCTTAATATAGATGAGCACCATTCTAATGAAAGGCTCAAGCAGTATAACATTATAATATTAGACGGTATGGTGCTTAATATAGATGAGCACCATTCTAATGGAAGGCTCAAGCACTATAACATTATAATATCAGACGGTATGGTGCTTAATATAGATGAGCACCATTCTAATGGAAGGCTCAAGCACTATAACATTATAATATTAGACGGTATGGTGCTTAATATAGATGAGCACCATTCTAATGGAAGGCTCAAGCACTATAACATTATAATATTAGACGGTATGGTGCTTAATATAGATGAGCACCATTCTAATGAAAGGCTCAAGCACTATAACATTATAATATTAGACGGTATGGTGCTTAATATAGATGAGCACCATTCTAATGAAAGGCTCAAGCAGTATAACATTATAATATTAGACGGTATGGTGCTTAATATAGATGAGCACCATTCTAATGAAAGGCTCAAGCAGTATAACATTATAATATTAGACGGTATGGTGCTTAATATAGATGAGCACCATTCTAATGAAAGGCTCAAGCAGTATAACATTATAATATTAGACGGTTGAAGAAATGGTGCAGAAGGGAACTGTGAAGGAAACAAATACCTGAAAGGAGTCTACAAAGCCCTAGTGGGTACGCGCTTTCAGTAAAAGAGATGTATAACAATAAGAGGACACAATTTGAAATCACAAAGCAGAAGGAGATGAGAGGAAGTATTTTTATCAAGATTTTTAGGATATACATAAACAGAAAGGCTGGAATTTGGAAAAATAGTCCAGCGGTCATGTTAAGTTCCTACCACAGGAAGATCAATTTATGTGATTGCAGGAAATGCATTGCAGAGAAATGTTAAGCTACAGTGAGGATTACTTAATTATAAGCTAATTTGCATGTTTCTGAATCCCTTCTTAATACAACTATACAAAAATCACTATGAGGTGATAATTACCTCTGGTGGCTCATGCATCTCAGTGGCACAGACATCCTCAGCATTCTCACACATACACGTTCAGACATTCATACACACACACACACACACACACACACACACACACACACACACACACACACACACACACACACACATGATCTCGCACTCGAATGGACTTACAGACAAACTCACCAATACACATAACACAAAAAACACACACATACACAAAAGCATTTTCCATCCCCTTCCTAACTCCCTTACTACCCCTTACCACCTAGGCAGACATGCACACACACACACACACACACACACACACACACACACACACACACACACACACACACACACACACACACACACACATGCACGCCGTTATCTAAATGCATTCATACCCCTGCAGATATATGCACACTACCGCACACATGAACATGCGTTCACACACACCACCACTACCTCTCTGCTTAACTTCTCTTAACTTACTTGTAACCCTGCGTCTCCCAGTGACTATAATGTGTGACTGCAGCATATTGGCAAAGTTAATTTTCACACCCAGCCATGCTAATTTATGTATTTTAGTGAATCATAACTCATTTATCACAGGCATTTCTATGGGAAAGCACATGGCTAATTAACATTAGCTGTTCCCTGGAGTGCCTCATTATCGTACAGCATTATAGGTGGGTCCATCCGCCATGGTTATTCTTCCAGCACTGCTGTGAGCCTGTCTCTGAACCCTTTCTGAATAACTGGCAAAATTAACAAAACATTTAAAATCAACAACAATATTCAGTATTAATAGCAAACATGAAAACAAAAAAAAAGGAAACCTAACAAAGTTAAAACTGTGTAACCTTATAAACTATTTACATAGTATGTCAAAATCAAAATATTAATGTTTTAAGTATAGCATAAATAAATAATTTTTACACCCATATTTAATCATTAGTTATCTCCCAGAGATTGTTCTATTTATCTAGTTATAATGATAATTTCATCCAATATTTATAATCTACAGTGTTTTTTAATTGTTCTTATCTTTAATTTCAGTTTTACATACATTAGTAATGAAAAATTCCTCAAGAAATGGTATACAGTTCCTTTTCCAATTCTTAATTATAGTTTTTTTAGCTATAGATAAAATACACTGAAAAGGAAATAATTGAGATTTTGGTATACAATCAGGTATTGGGTGATTAAGTAATATTAAAAGCTTAGTTGTACTAAAAAGGCTATAGATGATTTGAGGAGATTTCCTGAAGATGTGGAAGCATTAGAAAATCTGAAATCCAGAATTTATTGGACTGACAGAAGATTGCTTTTATGCTGGGTAGAATAAAAAAGAAATACATTTTTTAAGGAGGATAAACAACTAATCCTGAATGTAAGGAAATAGTTTAATTAGGTAGGCCAAAGCATGGGCATAGCAAGGTTGGAGCTAAGGGGGTAGCTGCCATGAGTGCGAGGTGTTACTCTGCATGGTCCACAGATGCCGATGGTGCAGTAGTCCAGTTCAGGCATTTAAAAATGAATGCTGATACTGTATATGCAGTCATCATCTAAAGGACTGAAATGCTTTGTGTGTAGGATTTCAACTGTAGAAAGCTACTTATTACATTTCTAACAAGTGGTCTCTTGCAGTTTGATAGTAGAAGAGCTTTTTTTTTTTTTTTTTTTAGTACTCAAATTTGTGATTATTTGTTTTTGGGGGGGCTCAACATAGATTTGAGATGGGTGCCAGACTGAAGAACTGCACTGGGTACCAGAAACCTGGCTACAGTTCTAAAGGAGCTTTGTTTACCTTAGAAATATATTCTGATATTTGTGAAAAAGATAGTCTATCCAGGAATTAGCTGTATAATGGTACATGAAATAGAAACTGGTTGGATGAGAGAAAACCTTAAGCAAAGGTAAGTAAACAGAATGGAAGACTGCAATGGTTATCCCTCAACACAAAGGTGGGCCTTCCATTGACACAGGGTTACTACAGAAAGTCTGAATAGTCTCATATGCAAGGACTCTGAACAGGCTTCATGCCTCTTGAATGGAGAAAGGCAACAGGCATCCCTCTGCACAAAAGTGCCCCATCTGCAGACCCTGGAAACTACAGATCCATAAGTCTCGCTAGTCTTATATGTAAAACCATGGAAGAATTATCATAGAAATGATCAACAGAGATATAGTAAACCTCCAGACACTGGACCTATCCCAGTTTGGTTTCGTCAAGGGCAGATCATGCCTACTCAACCTGGTGGATGTCTTTTAGAAGGTCACCAAAGCAATGGATGAGAGCAAAAATGGTTCACACTGCCTACCCTGACCTGGCCAAGGCATTTGACACAATACCCCACTCAAGCAGTGTTGATAAACTCAAGAGGTTAAGTACACACCCGTATGTCACCCGGTGGATAGCCAACTGGCTCACAGACAGGACCCAGGAAGTTAGAAATGGGGAGTCCACTTCTACAAAGAGGCCAGCCACAAGTGGAGTCTCTCAGGGATCAGTCCTTGAACCGCTTCTTTTTGACATTTACTTCTCAGAAGTCAAGGCGAATGTCAGTGGTCTCTGGCTGACTAAATTTGCAGATGATTGCAAATTAGGAGTTGTCATTGAATCTCACACTGACATAAATGTTCTCCGGAATGGGCTGACACAGACAAACAACTGGTGTCAGAGCCATGGACTAAATCTAAATGCCAAGAAATGCATAATAGCATCCTTCAGTAAGTCATCCATCCCTGGTAACTATCATATTGAGAACACACCCCTTAGAGTTGACCAAGTAGTCAGGAATGTAGGGACACACATAGATAGTAATCTAGCCTTTGACCATCATGACCGCTCCACATGGTCGGATCCGCCTTGGATTCTGGGAACTACCGTCCCATCAGTCTGACAAGCCTGATCTGCAAGGGTATGGAATGCATTATCATGGAATTTATAAACAAAGACATTGGCAACCTTCAAACACTGGACCCCACCCAGTTTGGGTTTGTGAAGGGCCGATCTTGTCTCCTGAATCTGACTGACTTCTTTGAATCAGTCTCCAGAGCTGTGGATGAGGGTAAGGTGGTCCACACAGCCTATCTGGACCTCGCCAAGGCCTTCAACACCACCCTCCACTCTGGAATCATATATAAACTTACTAAGCTGGGCATAAATCCCTATGTCACTCGATGGGTTGCCAACTGGCTTACTGACAGAACCCAGACTGTAAAAGCAGCCAACTCCAAATCCAACTCCAGACAAGTGACAAGTGGAGTACCTCAGGGTTCAGTCCTGGGACCACTCTTGTTTGGCATCTACTCCTCTGAAGTACAGGCCAACACTAAGGGACTCTGGCTAACAAAGTTTGCAGATGACTGAAAACTGGGAGCCATTATTGAATCCCCAAATGATGTGGATATTCTACAAAAAGGTCTTACAGAAACTGATGCCTGGTGCCAGAGCCATGGGCTCAAGCTTAATGCCAAGAAATGTATAGTTATCCCCTTTGGAAAAAAACATGTACCCATGAATTACCACATAGGTGGCAGGACACTAAACATTGAAAGTGTGATGAGAGACTTAGGGACACAGGTGGACAGTGGTCTCACTTTCGATAACCACATCGCCACAACAGTCAGGAAATCCTTCTATGTGGCACACCTCATCACTAAGGGCTTTTCATCCAAAAAAAAGGAGGTCATTGTCCCACTGTACTCATCCCTCATTAGACCCATTATAGAGTATAATGCCCTGTTTGGTATGTACCTCACAAGACATCTGCAACAGCTGGAAAGGCCACATAAATACCTCACTAAAAGAATCACAAACCTAAAGCAGATGCCATATGCTGACCGTCTAAAAAAACTCCAGCTATACTCTGTGGCATATCGTCTACTCAGAGGCAATCTCTGCTTAACATACAAGGCCATGTCAAACACTGAGCTGTTGGACATGCTCCACTTAAAGAAATCCCAGTCCCTCAGAGCCACACGCTCCAGGGATCTAAACCTTGTCATCACAATGAACAAAACATGCTGGAGGGATAGGTTCCTGACCCAGAGACTCCCCATACTCTGGAATAGACTGCCCATACATGTCAAGCAGAGTGCCTCATTGGCCCTCTTCAAAAGGAACCTTGATGATTGGATGGGAGATAGGAAATTCGCCCCGGGGATCATGTCAGTCACCCTGCTAGACAGGGGCCCAGAGAAGTAAATATTGTGGGAAGAAATATCCAGGGAATTGTTATGGCTAGGCTTGCATAGGCCCTAGGGCTGATAGCCTAGTACCAACCTATGAACCTATGTGTCTTCCATGGTGAGGAAATCATTCTAAGTCCAATAAAGTAATTGTTCCACTGTAATTGGCATTCATCAGACCTATCATTGAGTACAATGCCCCCTTTGGTATGTACCTACCCAGGCATATCCAACAACTGGAACATCCACAGATGCTCCTCACTAAAAGAATACAGGGCATACGTAAAATGTCCTGTGCAGACCGCCTCAAGGCCCTATCCCTGTACTCTGCCTCCTACAGGCTTTTGAGGGGGAGATCAATGCCTGGCATACAGGGCATTTTCAGACCCCACTCTGATGGACCTCCTCCATATCCACAAAACAAACAACACCAGCATTACCCATTCTAAAGACTTAAACCTTGCCTGTGATATAAATAGGACCTGCTGGAGAGATAGGTATGTATCCCAGAGACTATCCCATCTGTGGAACAGGCTCCCCTTGCATGTGAAGCAGAGTTCCTGCCTAACCCAATTCAAGTGCAACTTGGACAATTGGATGGGAAACCAGAAATGCATCCCTGGTTTGGCACCTATGTCTTTAATGGACACAGGCAACCTGTAAACGATTTTTCTACTAGGCCCATTCTTACACTTATCAAGGGTATCAGAACTTGTCAGAGATTTGGGATGCATGGCTAGGCTTAAAAAGGCATTGTGGCCATTAGCCTAGTAAACACGTATGAACCCATTATCATGGATTAGATTAACAATGACATAGGAAACTTATGGACACTGGACTCTACCCAGATGGTTTTGTCAAAGTCAGGTCATGCCTACTTAATCTAGTGAACTTCTTCAAGAAGGTCACTAAAGCTATGGCTGAGGTCAAAACAGTGCACACTGCCTGTCTTGACCTGGCCATGGTGCTCAACACAATACCTCACCCGAGCATTGTAAATAAACTTATGAAATTAGGCATCAGCCCATATGTCACCAGATGGTGAAACAGCTGGGTTATTGAAAGGAGACAAGAAGTTAGGATATAGAAATCCACATCCACAAAGGGGCCAGTCAATAATGGAGTCCCATGGGCATTGGTGCAAGGACCTCTCATTTTGGCATCTACTTGTCTGAACTCAAAACAAAAATCAAGGAACTCTGACTGACCAAGTTTGCAGATGACTGACATGGTCATTAAGTCTCCTAAAGACACAAATACTATTCAAGAGGGCCTGGCATAGACAAACAACTGATACAAGAGCCGTGGACTAAAACTTAATGTGAGAAAATGCATACAACAAAGTAGATCCAGTAGTCAGGGATTTGGTTACACATGTTGACAGTAACCTGACCTTTGAACACCATTTGTCTACTGTGGTGAGAAAATCATTCTATGTTGTACAACTTATAAGTAAGGGAGTGGCATCTAGGTTCCAAGGAGGACATCCAACCAACCACTGAGTACAACACACAGGCACTTCAAACAGCTTGAGAGACCACAGAGGTTCCTCATAAAAAGAATACAGGGAGTAAATAACAAGTCCTATGCAGTCTGTCTCAAAGCCATATCCCTGTACAAAGTCTCCTAATGCCTAGCCTACAAGGAATCCCCTGATCCCAACAAAAACTGAAGAAAAACGGCTGCGGGTAATACCAGGGTGCAAAAAAAATAAATAATATAAACACGATGCACCAAGGTGACACACACAAATGTTTAATAAAATAAAAAACAGATGAACAAAGGTGAGTGCTTTCGCAACCGTGGTTGCTTCATCAGACAAAACTAAAATGCATTTCAGTGCTTAAATAGGTACAAAAGTAGCCAATTATCACATCAGTTATAATTAATTAATGATGTGATGCTTTAAATACTTTAAATAGGCAACTGCAATAAAATATAAAATATATATATTTATATATATATATATATATATGTATATATATATATATACACACACACACACACACACACACACACACACACACACACACACACACACACACACACACATATATATATATATATATATATATATATATATATATATATATATATATATATAAATCCTTGGCATGGACTATATCAACAATTAGTGTTTGAGGCGTCTGGCTTTTAAGAATGGAATCAAAGAGGTAGTGCTATTAAGACCTGGATATCTTTCAGCATTCAGCTTTAGTATCCATTTCAGTTCATGACTCTCTGTAACATTTTCTATATCTCCACCCCTAAGACTTCTGTAGATATGTTGCAGAACAAAAAATTTAAAAGAATGAGTAGGATCTTCTTCTTCTACACATAACATGATTGGCAAGTGCATTAGATTGTTTATTATCTCTGATGTCACGGATATGCTCTAAAATTCTGTCTTTGAACAACCTGTTTGTTTTGCCTACATAAAAAGCAGGACATTGCTGGCAAAAACAGAAATAAGCAACATCGGTGGTCTTACAATCTGAATATTGATTAGAACATAACTTAAAATGCCTTGTTCCTGATCCCACACAGATGGAGCTGTTGCATATCTGCAAAACAAATAGCATCAGAAATATCTGTTTTAAGGAGCTAAACCTTATCTGCGACATAAACGGGACATGTTGGAGGGACAGCTGTATGTCTCAAAGATTACCCCCTTCTTTGGAACAGGCTCCCCATACTCGTGAAACAAAGCTCATCCTTAACTACATTCAAATGTAACTTAGACCAATGGAAGGGAAATTGGAAATTTACTCTTGGTTTGGCACCTTTGTCCATGATGGACAGGGCAGCCTATGAATGCTTGATGTGTGCAAGCCTATATTGTAATTCATAAAATTTGTTGGGGTACTGACACATGACAGCAATATTTTGGGAAATTTGAATAGCTTGGCTAGGCTTAAAATGTCTCTTGTGCTGGTAGCCTAACAACCTATGAACCTGTGAATGTATGAGTTTAATGTATAGAAATGCAAATTAATGCAGTGTTTTCTGGGAGAAAATGTCTTAGGATCATTGCTGTGCAATGGACTACAGTAAACTCTTTTCTCTGAAAAGTTGAAAAAAATAGACAAAGAAAAATAACACCATCCTTGTGACACAAATAAGATAGGCTTGATAAAATGCTCCCGCCTCTGCTTAGACTGCCCCAGTACTTTTGCACACACATTTCACAAGACTTTCTCAAAACAGGATGGTAACTTTAAACAGGAATATGTGTAATCATAACTGTACAATCTGTTTCAGCATATCTTAGCTTCAGATGGAGAAAAGACTAAATTGGACAGAAACGGAAGATGGCCTTTATGACATTTTGAAGGCATACTCTGTTTCTGTTGCCAAATCCCTTTGGTCACATATGGCTTACATTTATTTATTTATTTATTTACATTTGTTAACCTGGTAGTGACCGACTGGGCCAAGGAGCCAACTATCAGCAGAGAAAAGCTCCACAAACAATAGTAATGATAATAATACAAATTAGTAAGCTCTAATATTTATACGTTTATAGTATTATGTATACTAAGGGAATCATAGAGCATACCATGTACAGAATTGTAGATAACTGAGAATGTGAATACTAACAGAGACCAAAACAAAATCAAGAAACATATAATTAGCAAAACTGACTGACAAAGAAACATAACATAGTGCTATAAGTCATAGCACAATACAGAGATACATTGATCATTGCAGTAGTTAAAAGTCTAACAGGGCTTGTGCCAAAGTTTAAACTCATATGAACTGGAAGCTGTGAAAGTACTTGGAGGGAGGAAGAATTATCTGGGATAACTACAGGGGCAGAGCCAGGTGGATTTGAGATATTCTTTTGTTTTTGTTTTAAAGGAAGAATAGTTGGGAGAGTTTTATATATGTTGAGGGAGAGCATTCCAGTTCTTGGATATTTTATTAGAATACAGGGAGTCACCATGGCAGTTGTGAGACTGGGTAATGTTTAGCAGTAGCCTGTCTGAAGATCTAAGGGACCTGGTATTGACATGTGGTTGAACCAGGGTGGAAAGTGCAGGGCAGTGACTGGGGTTGTGAATGATTTGTTGTGTGAAAGTAGGTTGGTTTAATGTTAACAAGTTGGGGAGTTTAAGCCAGTTCAGCTGATGGAGAGCAGAACAATGAGGGGATTTATGGAGATAGTTGCTGGAAAACTTTGCTATTTTATTATAGCAGGATTCTAGGTTATTAAAGTCAGCCTTGTCCAGGTTTGTAAAGTTGGGTGAGCAGTAGAGAAGGGTAGATAGAGATCTAGATGTGGGCTAGTCTGGCTTGGTGTGTTAGGAAAGGTCTCGCCCGGTAGAGAGATCCGAGTTTGGCATGGACTTTTCTGATTGCTAGGGAAATGTGTTTATCAAATTTCAGCCTGTCATCTATTGTTACACCTAGGAGTTTGGTGTGATTTTTAGGCTCAATTTTGATTCCATCGGTGGAGTGAATAAAGAGTGGTGGAGAGTGTGGTTTGGTACCTTTGTTTGTCAAAATCATTAACTTGGTCTTATTAGGGTTTAGAATGAGCTGATGGTTGGATAGGTAAGTTTCAATTTTCTGAAATGATTTTAGAGTCTTATCTTGAAGTTCTTGGTGGGAAGGGTCAGAGCAGATAAGGGTTGTATCATCTGTGTATTTGTATGACTGTAGCAAGTTGGGTTGCTGAATTTAGACTGTTGGTAAATAGGATAAAGAGGAGGGGTCGGAGTATGGACCCTTGGGGTACTCCAGTGGATACTGGCATTGGAGAAGAGAGAGATTGTTCTCCCATTTGGTGGGCTGTTTGCAGTTAGATAGGTAGGCATGAAACCATGAAAGTGATGATGAACTGAGATTGTAAGTGCCAAGTTTGTTTAGAAGAAGTTGGTGGGAGACAGTGTCAAATGCTCTTGACATGTCAAGAAAAATTGCCAAGACTAGAAGATCACTGTTCTTAAGGTGGTGAATATTGTCAATAATGATAGTAAGGCTGTGTTAGTACTATGTTTATGTCTAAAGCCATGCTGGGTGTGGGATAGTAGGTTGTTAGTGGTAAGGTGATTATGGAGTTGTTGGTAAATACATTTCTCTAGGATTTAAGCTATGGGTGGGAGGATGGCAATAGAATGGTAATTAGAAATATCTCTAGAGGGGCCGCCCTTGTGGAGGGAAAAAAGTATATCCACATAGGACCCATTCTTGTGAAGGAAAGTCCTCCCTGTCCCTATTTAAGTGCAGCTTGGACCAGTGGATACTTAGTCAGAAATTCACCTCTGATCTAGCTCCTATGTCTCTGATGGACAGAGGCAGTCAGTAAATCACCCCCTGTAAATCAAATATAAATGAAATTTGTGGGTCACATTTGGGTTGCATGGCTAGTCATTTAAAGGCCCTAGTGGTCATAAACCTGGTATACACCTATGAACCTATAGGACCCAGTAGTAAGTTCCAGGGCCCTAACGTGGTTGAAGCAGCAGCAATGGTACTGATCCCCTTACTGGTATAACAGGTCTCAAAGGACTAAGGAAAACTGATCAGTTACCTATTTTTAGGAAGCCTTAATGTGTGGGTTTCCAGAAAGACACATATACCATGGTTTTCTAAAAACTTCCTCTATGCCGTATTACCTATCCAACATATTCTTTCCTTATACATTAATAAGATTGTTGTGTTTCCTGTTATTTTACTGTAGTATCAAAAAGTGCATCACAGACAGGAAATACCAAATTTTCCTAATCAGTGTGTTGAGCTAACATCCTGTAAGGTCTTTGTGAAGTTAAAGCCAACTGCCTCCTAGACTACACTTACTGTATCATAGACATCCTATCTAGGAATCAGTTTAAATAGTAGTAATTCATCAGTATCTCATATTCTGCTTTTTATATTTTCTTCTTGAACATCTTCCTCTCATATATTTCTCACATAGGATAGCTTCTAATAAATGCGGAATGTTTACATTTGGCCCAAGCATTTTTCTGCTGGTTTACTTTCTTAAACAATCCATCCCTATTTCTTACACTTACTTATCACTAAATTACTGTCATCATTCATCAAACAGAAAAACCCCAGTACATAGAGTTAAAACAGAAGTAAATAAATAAAATAAACAACTAACAAAATCAGCAAATAAATAAATGAATACGTACATGACTAGCTTGTTAAAATAAATATAGTTTGAGACTGATTTGTTCAGGTTCTAGATTAGCCTGAAGCGAGATTAAAAACAACTAGACATTTTATAAATACCACAACAAATAACATTTTTGCAACTATTTAATTCAGTGGTTGTATGTGTAGTCTTCACAAAGTACAGTTGTGTACAGTTACCATAAATGTATATGTTTGAGTGTATTCACTGTTGCAGTCATCACACTAGGTTATCTGCCTGCAGGTAGCCCTCAGTTGGCCCGAATACCAGAGTCTTAGGATTTCTGCGTCGATGCTGTCACCTCTTCCATTACATCAGGTTGTCAGGGGTATAAAACAGGCAGCTGATGCCATTACGTCAGTTTTTCTTGCCCCAAGTGTCAGGAGCCCCCCAAATAGGAAGCTAGGATATGGTGGGGAACCACCAGTAAAAAGTAAATACCACTGCCATTAAAAATGGTCATAGAGAGGACAGGTAAAAAAGATAGAGAAAACCAATGGGCTGGAGGGAGGGAAACTAGGACTGCAACAGTGAATACACTCGAGCATCTACATTTATGGTAAATGTACACAACTGTACTACGTTCTTCGTGTTTCACTGTTGCAGCCATCACACTTGGGTTGATTCCCAAAGCTGAGGAAGGGTGAAGGCAGTCAAGAAGTGTAGGGCTGGATTGCAGGCCATGTAAGACTGCTGTAGCAAATCCAGCTCTGGATTTAGAAAAAAATAGGTAAGTGGTAATGCTTGGTTAAGGTGTGTACAGAATTCCAGGGTGCAGCTTCCAGAATGTCCCTGGTAGGGACTCCCCTGAGAAATGCTGTAGAAGTGGAAGTAGTCCTAGTGGAATATGGTCTGATCCCCTGTGGGTTAGGTTTTCCATGGTGCTTGTAGCGGAAATGGATGCAGTGTGCTATCCATTTGGAAATGGTTTGCTTTGAAATGGCCTTGCCCTCTGACCCTGAAGCAAAGCTGACTAGCAGATGATTAGATTTTCTGAAAGGTTTAGTCCTGTCAAGGTAGAACCTGAGCTGTCTGTGCAAGTCCAAGGAGTGCAGGATCCTTTCCCCTTTATTCTGAGGATTAGGGAAGAAGGTTGGAAAATGTATGGATTGGTTTAGAGCCACACTGGACACCACCTTAGGCATAAAGGATGGGTTAGTCCTGAGGGAAACCCTGTCAGCATGGAAAATAATGAAGGGTTCCACAGCCATTAGTGCCTGTAACTCAGACACTCTTCTTGCTGAAATTATGGCTAAAAGCAGAGCTGTTTTCCAAGAGAGGAGTTTTAACTCTGCTGAAGCAGCAGGTTCAAAAGGGGGATGCGTGAGCTTTTCCAGTACAAAGTTAAGGTCCCAGGCAGGGGTGGGTGATCTCCTAGGGGGCCTTAAGTTGTTAGCCCCTCTCAGGAATTGTTTGATGAGAGGGTGAGAAAATAGAGGTGTCTCAGTATTATAATGAGCTGAGATGGCAGAGGCATGAATCTTAATGGAGGAGAAGGATAGGCCTCTATGGTATAGCTCTGCTAGGTAATCCAGGATTTGAGGTAAGGAGGGCACTGCTGTGCCCTTTCCTTGAGACTGATTCTAAGAACAATATCTTTTCCACTTTTCATCATAGGATTTCCTAGTAGTAGGCCTTCTGGCTTCAAGAATGATGTCCAGCACCTGTTTGCTGAGGGTTGTTGATGGTGCATTCAGGGGATAAGCCAGGCTGCATGGTTTAGGGTTTCTAACTGTGGATGCAAAATCTGTCCCTCATGCTAAGACAACAGGATAGGGGTCTGATGAAGATGCCAGGGTGGCACTGTTGTCAGACTGCGTAAGAGTGAGTACCAGTGCTGGCGTGGCCAGTCTGGGGCAATAAGAATTGCCCTTGGCCTGTCCTGTTTAATCTTGAGTCTTGCTACACTCAGGCTCACTTCACTCCCCTACCCTACCCCCATTCCCACCCACCCCATTACATTAACCTTTATACCTAACTATCCCTCTCCTTCCTGTCCCACTAGCCACTACATTTGTACTTCCTGCCTATTGCCACAACCACCTTACTAACCTGTCAATCTTGTCAACACCACCTCCTCTATACCACTGTCTCTACCTACTCTATCTGACCATATTTTATTCCAACATGTATTATTTTCTAATATCTTCTACGCTACTCCTTATTCTCTCTATCTCCACCTCTTACCACTCCAATCTCTCTGACCCACTCCTATGTTCACCAACTTCTCACTCATACAACATATATCCAACTACATCTATTACTATCTCCCCTAATCTCTTTACTACCTCTACCTCATGTCTATATAAACTATCCATAATACAGGTTTTTAAACCTTCCCACAAAGCTAAGTCAAAACTATACAAACTCCATCTAGCATCTACTACACACTCTCTCCTCACTAAAAAACCCTACTTTGTTCTGGAGATATCCATCCCAACCCTGGCCCCTCTTCTCTCCCCAAAACTACCTCTACACTGCCCCCATCTTACTCCTTTAACAGTCACCAACCTCAGTCACAACAGTTATCTCCATCCAAATACTTAACTATTTACTCGTTGAATATTCAGAGTCTAGCAAGTAAAGTTACTGAGCTGCACTCATGGATAGCTCTCAATATCCCTCACATTCTCTCCCTATCTGAAAACTGGCTCAAGCCACAAATCTCAAATAGTGAAATACTCCCACCAGATTATAATATCTTCTGATCTGATAGACCTGTAAAAAAGGGGGTGGCGTGGCCATCCTCTACTCAAACAACCTTAACCTCTCATCATACCCTTCCCCAATTCCTGACTTCTTCCCAGCTGAAATCATCATCCTTAACTGCCATCTGAATCCCCACAAAAAACTTGCAATTGCCTCTATCTACCTTCCTCCTGGTAACAATCTGCCTGTTCTTGAAAACATCCTATCTTGGTTCTCCCACAACATACCATATGAGACACTTATCCTTGGTGATGTCAACATTGATTGGTCCAAACTCACAACTGACTCCCCCCAACTCAGTATCCACCTACACGGCTTCCACCAACTTATAACATCTCCCGCTTGCTTCCATAAAAATTCCACTTCCAGCTCCATCATAGACTGGATCCTTACCAATTCCCCCTCCCATTACCGCAATCCCACCACCTTACCTGACTCCCTCAATGATCATCTCCCTACCACCATCTTAAGACACTACTCCCATATTCCTAAACCCCACCTTATCAAAGACTGTCAAAAACTATCAACTTTCAATTAATCCCATTTAACTCCATTCTTCACAACATAGATTGGTCCATCCTAAACCACCTCCCCCTAAATGATGCTGTAAGCACTTTCAGTAGCATCTTCATGAGTACTCTAAACTCCTTAGCTCCCTCTAAGAAGATCATGCTCCCTGGCTCTCCAAGGAGACTAGGTCCCTTATGAAACAAAGAGATTGTGCTTGGAAAACCTGGACTAAAACTAAGCAACCACCTTTTCTTCAAAAATACAGGCAACTGAGGAACCTTGCAAAAAACATACAACTAATGACAAAAAGTTATACTATAGCTCTGCTCAGCTTAACAACAAATCCAATCCTCAAAAATTTTGGTCAACTCTCAACAACATACTCTATCCTGGAAAGCCCTCTAATCCCTCCCCATATCCTAACTCTTCCTCTCAGGAAACAGCTACCCTCCTGAATAAACACTTTATCTCTTTCATCCAAAATCTGGTAACCTCTAAGCCAAACTCTACTTCGACGCCCACCCCTCCAAGTTCCACTAACACAACTTTGTTTTCTTTTGAGCCAGTTCCCATTACTTACATCAAATCTCTACTACTCAAGCTAAAACCTTGCTCTCCTTCCACTGACAATCTATCTCCTACATTCCTCAAACTTGCTGCTGACTCAATTGCCTATCCTATATCTATACTAATTAATCGATCTATTCACCCTTTGGAAATCTTTCTTCCCTATCCCTCTTCATAAAGGTGGAAACTCCACTGACCCCTCAAACTACTGACCCATTGCCATTCTGTCCCCCCTCTCCAAGATATTAGAAAAATGTATTCATTCGCTGCTTCTCAATCACCTCTCACACACCACTTACTTACCCCTACCCAACATGGATTTCATCCTCACCACAGCACCACCACTGCCCTCATCTCCTTCACTCATATCATTGCAGAGGCCCTAGACAACAATAAACTCATTTCCTGTCTCTTCCTAGATCTCTTTAAAGCCTTCAGTACCGTCTCTCATCCTCTACTACTATCCAAACTTGCAAGTCTCCACCTATCCTCCTTTGCACTTGCCTGGTTTAATAGTTTCCTATCTGGCAGGGAACAATCTGTCAAATGACTCTCATCCTCCTCACCTTTCCTTCCTATCTCCACTGGTGTTCCCCAAGGCTCCATCTTGGGACCCCTTTTGTTTAACATCTTCACCAATGATCTTTACACTTCATGCAAAGATTCCTCCCTTATTCAGTATGCCGACTCCACACTTATATCCATCTCAAATAACATTCCTGAACTACACCCCCTAACCCAACAAGCCCTACTATCCACTGAACAGTGGCTTTCTCACAACCTATTGATCCTAAATCCCAAAAAGACCAAACTCATACTTTTCCTTCCCCGTTCTCTTTCTCATCACAAAACCTCCTTTTTTATTGCATCTTCTGACAATACAACTATCCAACCTGACACCCACACAAAACTTCTAGGGGTCATTATCGATGATGAACTAAAGTTCAACCTACACATACTCCAATGTATAAAAAAAAAAAAAACCAGAAACTAGGTCTGCTATATCAGAACAAATAATTTCTAACCCCTGAATCTAGACTTACCCCGGGCCAGGCACTCCTCCTACCCTCCCTCTTATATGCTGCCCCAGTTCTTACCAATATCCAGGCCTCCACTATAAACAAACTCCAACAGACTTACCATAAAATAGCCAGATTCATTACTAACTCCCCATACAACTCACACCCCTGCATTTCTTTAAACTCTCTTCAATGGCTTGAACTTCCCCAATTTCTGCTATCTTATCAGTTTCATATGCTTCACTCTATTCTTTATAAACCCTCCTTCTGTCCATCTCTATCTTCCTTAGTCTCCATCTACATTCCATTCCAGACCCGCCATACTTCTAACCAACAATTACTTGATATCTACCATCCAAAAAGGTCAGTAGGCAAACTACTCTACAAACACTCCCTTGCCCATGTTTGGAACAAACTCCCCCTTGACTTACGTTCAATCTCTCACACCTCACACTTTAAATATGAACTAAAAGCTTATTTTCTCAATTCTAGAACCTGCCCTTGCCATGAACACACCTACCTAGTCTTTCTTCCCTTTATGTGTCCTCAAAAGGACCATACTTAGTACCTCATTACGCCTCTCTCTCCAATGTGTCTACTATGCATTTGCATAATTTTATACAAACAAATTTTTATTGTTGACCTATTGAACTATATCAATGTAAAATTATGTTACTTAGCTTCTTTTTAATGCAACTTTAACTTTATGCATGTAACCCAACATATGTGAATCTTTTTGCTATAACTGCTATTATATCAATATTATTTAAAATTGTACTTGTTTAAAAATATACTACTGGAGCTTTTCTCCTCGGGTCTCCACTGAAAATGGGCCACAAGCCAGTTGGACAAACCCAGTTAACAAATGTCAATAAATAAACAAATAAATAAATAAATAAATAAATAAAATTGAGTAGTACTTTTGAGAGGAGGGGCAGAGGGGAAAAGGCATAAATTGAGAGGTTTTCCCATTGGAAGGATAGGTCATCCACCTTCCAGGCCCTGCTGTGAGGGTTTCTGGTGCAAAATTTGCTCAACTGGTGGTTTTCGGGGGAGGCAAAGAGGTCCACCTCTGGTGTCCCCCACCTCTGGATTAGAAGGTTGAAGGTGTTGGGCTCCAATTTCCACTTGTGTGGGTCTAGAAGTTGTCTGCCAGTGAATTTTGTTTGCCTGGCAGGAATTGAGCTTGTAGATGCACTCACTTGCTTAAGGCTGTGTTCCACAGGGCCATGGCTAACCTGCAGAGTGGGTAAGAATGGGTTCCCCCCTGCTTGGTTATGTACCACATAACTGTGGTGTTGTCTGTATTTATTAGCAGCTGTCCTGGAAGGATTAGATATTTTAAGGCTGTCAGAGTATTCTGTACAGCTAGCATCTTTTTTTGTTTGATGTGCAGGAGAATTTGGCCTGGGCTCCACTTGCTCTGAATGCATTTACCTGCCATGTGAGCCCCCCATGCATAGTCTGATGTGTCTGTTTTCAGGGTTTGGGCGGCGAGCGGTTGAGTAAAAGGCAGTCTCTTGTTGTGGTTGCATGCTTCTGCCCATCAAAGGAACTCTGCCCTTAGACAAGGAATGATTGGAATGACTGTTTCCAGGTCCTGAGAATGTTGGCACCAAAGACTTTTTAAGTACCATTGAAGTTTCCCCATATGCAGTCTTGCATATGGAATTAGAAGAATACATGAGGCCATGAACCCTAGAGCTTGCAGTATTTTCCTTGCAGATAGCTGGGTTTTGGTGGTCATTTGTTTGAAGCAGTTGGTCAAATAGACCTCTTTTTCTGGAGTGAGAAATGCCATCTGGGAAGTTGTGTTCAAGCTTGCTCCCAGGAATACAATTTTTTGACTGGGCATCAGTTGTGATTTCTTTTCATTGATGGTGTACCCCAATGAAATGAGGAGGCTTTTTACAAATATCAGGTGCTGAAGTAACAATTTCTGACTGTCCACCTGAATCAGGCAATCGTCCAAGTATGGAAAAATTTGGATATTTCTCTGCCTGCAGTATGCAATGGCTGGAGCCAGGCACTTTGTGAATACTCTGGGCACAGTAGATAAGCCAAAGGGAAGTGCAGAGAACTGATAGTGCATAGAGCCTGCCCTGAAGGGTAGATATTTTCTGCAAGACTCCCTTATGGGGATGTGCAGATAAGCTTCTTTTAAGTCTAGAGTGACTAACCAGGAACCAGGCATCCTTGGCTAGCATAGAGAGAAGCTGTTGCACGGTAAGTGTTTTGAATTTTGGGACCACCAGAAAGGTGTTGAGAATTGATAGATCCAGGATTGGGCACCAAGAACCCTCTTTTCTGGGCACCAGGAAAAGTCTGGAGTAGAAACCCTGCCCCCTTTGTTCTACTGGAACAAGTTGAATAGCTCTTGCTTTTGAGCCTCTGCCCACTGGTTTGGAGGAAGGTCTGGAAACCTGCGTGGGGTTGACAGTGAATGGAAGTAGAATCTGTACCCCTGGGATACAATGTTTAGGACCCATTGGTCCTGTGTAATGGACATCCAGTTTTTTGCATGAAGGGCAAGTTTTCCTCCTAGGGGCACAAGTAATTGGGCAGGACTGGGAAGGATAATTGAAAAGTCATTGTGAACTCTTTCCATAAGGGGGTGGCTTACGACTCCCTGTTTTTGAGGTGGGAGCATTCCATTGTTTAGATCTCTGCATACCCTGAGACTGTAGTCTAGGTGGCCTGTTTCCCGTGTGTTTGGACTGGGAAGGCCTGGAAGGGGCTGGAAAGGACCAATTTTTAGAAGGCCAATGCTTACTGGATCTAGGTGGCTGCACTTGTAAGAATTCTTTAACAGTTTGCATAGATTTAGCTTTTTCTTCCATCTTTTTAAGAACCTCTTCTGCTTTGGTGCCAAACAAACTGTCCTTATTTAAAGGAGCATCTAGTAATTTTGATTTGACATGATCTGGCAATGTCTGTTATTTCAGCCAAGCATGCCTTCTCAGTACAGACCCAGTGACTGCAGCCCTGCAAGATGCTTCTAGGGCATCAAAGCCACACTGCAAAATATGCTTACTAACTTGGTTTGCAGAATGCATTAACTCTTGTAAATCTTTATTTTCTGCACAATCTGGGAGTAACACCATTTTTTGTTTAATTAATTCCATAATATGTTGCTGGTATTTCAACATGTGAAACTGGCAATTCAATGCCCTGATGGCAAGAGTTGCAGAGGTATATACCTTCTTATCCCATCTGTCTAAAGCCCTGGAATCCCTATCTGAAGGGGTAGGGTTTTTGGCTGTAGTAGCCTTAATCCCTTTACATCCCTGGGAAATGGTTCTGGATCCGCAATAGGATTCTTAAAGAGAAATTTGTGAGAATCAGTTACTCTGTAGCACCTGTCAGGTTTTCTAGGGGCAGGGGGTAAAGTGTCTGGAGTAAGACTGGATTCCATGAAAACATCATCTACAACATGCAGGACAAGGGGTATAGCTAGAAGCCTGTGCTGGGACAACTCTAAAAATTATCTGAGTCTCTTTTTGGACTGAGGGTAGTCCTGGCATTCCCAGTGGAAATGCTCTCTTAAAGTATGCAAGGATTCACCAAAAGAAAAATCCTCTGGAGGGGAGGCAGAGGGAATGGATTCCTCTGCATCTGAATCCTCATAGGTTTATAAGGGATGTCCTGATAATCAGAAGGGTCAGAGTTATCAGACTCCTGGTCTGTAGAATCAGAATGAAACTCACTTCTTTGTCTCTTGGCAGGGGAAGGCTGGCTTCCCCTAATTAGGGTAACAAGGTCTTCAGCCATTCTAAGCATTTGTTTTTGTGGCATGGGAGCTTGAGCATGCACTTTGGTTGTCAGTTTTCTAGGTGTAGTGCATATTCTGGGCCTGAGAAACTTGGTAGTTTTAGTTAAAAATGAAGTTGTTGGTTTAATTTGAACATTGGTAGGTCAGAATACACCGTCAGAAGCCAGTGACTACAAAGCGGCTCCAGACCCATCCAAGGTAGAGACGTCTGCAGGTTCCATAGTCGAAGTCTCGTGGCATACTGGACTCCGAATGGGTCGAAGCAGAGGCCTGCAAATCTGTAGAAGTGGGCATCAGGGACTGCAAAGGCACCTCACTGAGTACTGGCTGACTGGCAACTAGCTTGACGGAAGCATCATTGGCAGTTTTGGACCTATGCGGTCTGTCTCTGTCTTTATCTTTACATTTTTTTGGAAGATCGGTAGTCAGATGACTTATCAAAGCCATTTCAGAATATGGAGAATGAGAGCAAAAGAATTTAGTGACAAAGATAGCCCAACGACGAATAATTTGGGCATTAAACAAGGCACAAAACCGACAGCGAGGGACGTCGTGGTCTGGGCCTAAACAGGTGATGCAGTAAGAATGAAAATCTCTGTGAGGTATTTGCTTTCCACAGGCAAGACAATTGTTAACTTTTTCTGACATCAGTTAGAGCAAGAAAAAAAGATCCAAAATGGGGTACTTAGCTTTAGAAGACTTAAGGTTTGAAACTCGAAAAACGAAAATTTCAGGTAGCGGCCAACCAGAACTTGCAAACTGCTTCTACTTCTGGCTCCTTCTCAGTAAGAAAGACTGATGTAATGGCATCAGCTGCCTGTTTTATACCCCTGATGACCTGACGTCATGGAAGAGGTGACAGCACCTAAAGCAGAAATCCTAAGATTCGAGCTGACTGAGGGTTACCTGCAGGCATATAACTCAAGTGTGATGACTGCAACAGTGAAACACGAAGAACATCAAGTGGATTTGGGAAGCCATATATTAAATAACAGGCAATTAATGGAGCATATTTGACAATTTATATTCATAAATCAACCTATGAGTACTGAAACATGTTTCATAATAGTGAATAAGTAATGATCAAAGTCTAATTTCTAGCTTAGATAGCTATATTGTTTGAAACGCGTTTAGTTCTACAGTAACTTTCAGTGAAATATAATAAATGTAGTATTCTTAACAATCACACATGCTGTCAAAGCAGTAAGTAGTGGACAAAATAATATTCATGGCAGCTACTTGTAATGTACTTGGGGAGAAAATGGGGGTTCAGCAACTGGTTTAGGAGAGAGGTTGAATTTCTTTTAAAATGTTAATCATTCCCTCAGTGTGGTGCTATGCAAAGTTTATAAAAGAAGATTATTCCAACCATTAAAATTGCAGTTTAGTTTTGCAAAATGATGTTCATCCAAATTTTGTTTGTTAAGGTGAAAAAAGAGGCCATCTTGATCACGGGAGATAGGAAATTCACCCTGGGGATCACTTCTGTGGCTCTGCTTGACAGGGGCACAGGAAAATAATTTTCTTGGGTGCTAGGCTTATATAGGCAATAGGGCCAATAGCCTATTACCTACCTATGAAACTATGGACTTAAACACACCATTTGTGATCTGATAAAAGCAGCAGCATTCACTGGGAACTATAATAATAATAATAATAATATATATATATATATATATATATATATATATATATATATATATACACATATAAATAAGCACATATATATGTAAGTAGCATATGGCTGATTAATAAACTCCTTATTATCAACTTTCCTAAATCCAAGCATGTTTTGGAACTGTATCCAAACTACACTCATGCTTCAAGAAAAGGTGCATCCAGCACAGTTCTATCTAAGCTATCAAAAAGCATTTTCAGACAAATAGTTAAAAGCCCTTTTTAATTCCACTCCTTTATTCATTTATCTTTTTGACTCAAATACTTAGACAAGTTAATAACAATAGGTTTCACTGTTTGACCACCATGCTGTCTTTAAACATCAAATCGCTATTACGCAAATGAGTTCTAATTTCGCAGCTGGAATACAGTTGACCGATCATTGCCACTATTACTATTCTTCATTACTATCATATACTGCAACCATTACCCAGCTATTATCTACACACCTACCCACTGAATGAACATCAACTTCCTCTTAGACAGAAAAGCATTTTGATTTGCTTTCCTTCTTCAGACTTCCTTTCTCCTCAGTAAAACTTTTCTCAGATTACTTCAATTTAGCTACTGCTTTCCACTTTCCACACTGCCTCTTCAATACCAAGCTAGAAATCTTAGGTTTACCTTTTCTTTTTAAAATAATTTAATGTTTTGTCTCAATGTTTCCACAAGATACTAATAAGGGGATGGAAAAGATAAAGAATAGCTTGATAAAGAAAGGAAAGGGAAAACAAAACCTGCAAAGAAAGCCATCCATTGTTCATATTCATTTTCATAAAGAAGCATTAGCAGCAATCATTCAAATACAGCACAGAAGACTGTGCCAGATACACTCTCAACCACACTCTCCCAATTCCAGAAACTCCATAGAAATTGCTGCATCCTTCTCCATGCATAGCTGAAGTAGTCCCTCAGAACATGCAAAAAACTGTAACACTGAGAAAAGTCTTGTCGCATTATGCCTGCATTTAACACAGCTCCCTCACTAGAAAAGTCCTATCATATTATACCTGCGCTTAACACAGTTATTTCACTAGAAAAGCCCTGTTGCAGTACTCCTGCACTTAAAGCAGCTACCTCACTAGAAAAGTCCTTTCACATTATGCCTGTACTTAACACAGTTCTCTCACTAGAAAGGCCCTATCACATTGCACCTGCACTTAACGCAGCTTCCTCACTAGAAAAGTCCTGTTGCATTATGCCTGCATTTAACACAGCCACCTCACTAGAAAAGTCTTGTTGCATTACACCTGCACTTAACACAGCTCCCTCACTGGAAAAATACTTTTGCATTATGACTGCACCTAAAACAGCTCTCTCACTGGAAAAGTCATTTCCATTACAACTGCATTTAACACTGCTCTCTCACCAGAAAAGTCCTGTTGCATTACACCTACACTTAAAATGGCTCCCTCACTTTACTTACCTTCTCCCATTAAACCAGCTGTTTCTCAAACTGACAATACTTCTCCACTTGTGCTACTGGAGTCATATTCAGATTTATTCCACATTTTCTGAACACATTTTTAGCATGTATTAACAGCACTGCCAACGTCTCATCCCATTTGTTAAGCATGCACCACTCTGGAACATGTCCCTCATCCAATTTATTAAGCATGGACTACACTGGAATATGTCCCTCATTCAATTTGTTAAGCATGCGCTACTCTGGAATATGTCCCTCATCCAATTTGTTAAGCATGCACCACTCTGGAATATGTCCTTCATTCAATTTGTTAAGCATGCACCACTCTGGAACATGTCCCTCATCCAATTTATTAAGCTTACACTACTCTGGAATATGTCCCTTATTCAATTTATTAAGCATGCACCACTCTAGAATATGTTCCTCATCCAATTTGTTAAGCATGCACCACTCTGGAACATGCCCCTCATCCAATTTATTAAGCGTGCACTACTCTGGAATGTGTCCATCTTTCAATTTGTTATGCATGCGCTACTCTGGAATATGTCCCTCATTGAATTTGTTAAGCATGCACCACTCTGGAAATGTCACAAAAGCATGAGTTTATCAGTCATGGTGAAAGTGTTACCAAACACTGACAATACTGTTTATTCCCACTAGTATCTAAATAACCCCACCTTTGCAATACATGACCAAAAATAGATGCTGCAACACTGGTAAAGTTTTACCAGCATGTTCTGGGAATAACTGTGTGCATACATGAACATTATATGAACCAGTAAAAGGCAGGATCCATCTTCTAAGAGTATACCTCATCTGAGCATGGCAGGAACTGTTCATAGCCAAATTTGCCAGAAAACAGTTAACTTTACAAGGAACGGACCAAAAGTATGAGGTAAACTCAGAGATATTCTGAAAATTTAGGAACAGTTAAGAGCTCTGCAGTTCTGAAAAAAGAGGGTTTGGGGTAGATACAAAACATTGTAGGAGCAGAATCTTCTTTAACAGGGCCAACTTACATTCCACCAGAATATAAGACTACCCTCACCAGTCAATCAGCTACCTACTGATATTACAGGGGAAGGCCAAATAATAACTTGTTTCTCATATCATCATAAGTAGACTACAACCCCCCCCCATGGAGTCAGAAGAAATAAAGTATACCTTGAAGCAATTGCTCCTACCCAAGATGACTTTATCATCAGGCAGCAGTCCTGAACTTTTCCCCTGCTTAGTAGTACATTTGCCATGAAACCTAATTTTGCCAGTAGTGTATTAAACTGTGGAGTATGTTAAATCAGGTTTAATGGGGAAGGCAGAGCAAGTTGGTGCTTTAGATTCTCACTGTAACTTACTGTGAGAAGCTATGTCAGCTGTCGGCACTGTAGTTAAGACCCCATTAGTTGTATAAGACTGTTAATGAGTTACGAAGTTGAGTCTTAGATTCATCTAATAACTAGCCTTTAACCCAAACCTTCTCAGTGGTGCTCACTCTACTGTTAGTGAGATTTCCAGATTAGCTAAAAACAATATAATCATCCACAATCAAGGCCAGCTTACTCATAATTCTCCCACAAGTAACCCATTTTACATGATCTACCCTCCTTATCATCTACACTAAAACCAAAATAAAAAGTGCAAACAGAATTTTAGTAAATCCTACAATAAACTAGCTGTTTAATCTGTGGAGGATTATATATATATATATATATATATATATATATATATATATATATATAGAGAGAGAGAGAGGGGGGCAGAGAAGGGAGGGAGCTGACCCTACCCCAGAATTCCACTAGTAACACTTTCTCATTTGTAAACCTCACTAAGAAATCTCCCACACCACCAGATAGTCTTATAGCATTTGTTCATTAACCATTTTGTCAAATTCTTCTTTCACGAGGAAGAAATAGAATTTGATACTGATTTCTTGTTGGATGCAAAGCCTCTGAACAGCATGCAGAGGGTGGCTCCACCTTTCCCTATACTCCTTTTACTCATATAAACATTTTTAAGGTTGCTTCATTTTAGGAATGCAGTTTCCCTTTAATTTCTCCTTCAATAACCAATATGTGGTTTCATGCAGATGTACACTCCCTCAGAGTTTGTTATGCCTCCACCCATCCAAAGGCTTTCTTTGCATCTAAACTAGAAACATTGATTGAAGCGGAAAACTCCACTATTCCTCTTCATTAAAGCTTCCAGTCTTTTAATGTCATTTGGGGTTTTCCTATGAATTACAAACCTACATTGATTCTCCCTTTGCAAGCCTCTTCAACAAAACTTTCATAAGCATTTTACATTACATGTTATGGGCTGAAATGTGGCATACTTCTCAACTTCCTAATGCAAGCAATCTGGAGAAAGTCTAAACTTTTAAAAGATACATTTTAAATATTGTTCTTATAAACTTAGAAAGTTGCACAAATAATAGGATTTGTGTTAGCATGAATTTTCTGATGGATATGAATTCTGAAATTCAAACATATGTTATTATTTAGTGACTTCAATCCTCACTGATTTGCCAGAAAACCACAAATTTTATGAGGAACAGACCAAAAATAAGAAGCAACAATCTGGACATTCTGTGAAAATCTTCACAACTGAGAGGTATGAAATGTAGTGGTTCAAACTGTAATGCTCTGGATCCTTCATTGCATCATGAGTGTCTGATGTGGTAACCCCTGACCAGGAAGATGGTAAGCCTCTACCATCTAAACCTCATTTACAGACCCAAGCAAACAAATCCATGGTCTTCTTTAAAAGTGTCAAGAAAATCTTGAAATGAAACCCATCTAGGCCCACAAGCTTCCATATTAGAGCTTTCTTAATTTACTATTTCATGCCTTCCTTCGAGACTAGATCTATTAGGAGAGCCAACTCTTGGAGAAAAGTCATAAGGCATTCCAAACATTCAAGATGCCTGGATCACATATAACCTCAAATAGCACTATCTGAAAGATTCATGTCTGAGCTGGTTCGCATTTCCCTAGATTGATAGGTACTTTATGGAAAGATTAAGCTACGTTACCTGAACCATAAGCCTAACTGCCAGGAATTTCAGAGCTTCACATTGTGAAGCAAATCATCTTATCCTTCTAGCCCATGACCTTGAATCATCTGTAAAATAAGCCATAACAGTTGATGGCAACCTCCAACAATGAGGTCCTTTGCAATCAACTAACACTCACAACTTCACCAGCAAAACAACTTTATCCAAATCTCACAGAAGTGTTGGGTCAGTTCCATTGTCCAGAATATTACAAATCACTTGCTGAATCATCTGTACATTCAGACCGTTAAATCCATTCCTCTTGAACAAAAATATGAAAGTACTCCCAATGCCAGGGCAACTCTATTCTTGACCATTCCAACTTCAACTCTACTGCAGCAAAATGAGAAACAAAAATGGTCTGGAATTTACTCAACATGCTAAGATACTGTCTGGACATTAACAATCTGTCTAACCTAGAACTTACCCCATAATGATGAGTAAAGCATGGAAAAACATCTGTCATAGGGTTCCCTGCATCTATCTATGCTAATATCCCCAGAAACTGTTCAGTGAACTTTGCTGTGGGGTACTGTACATACATATCTACATATTAGTAGACTTGCCTGACATTAAATAAGATCCCAAGTCAATTCTATCATCAAGATCTCATTGATAAACACATTAATCTGAGCCAAAACATTTCTTATCAATTGTTATCTCCCTAAAGAACATACAAAGATCTCACCACCATGGTCATCCAAATGTACAGACACCTTTAATCAGGACATATTTTCTTAAAGGGTTAAACAGTAGTCTAAAAGAGGGCCACATTTATACTATCAGCAGCATCTCTATATAACTTCATGAACTGGGGGACTCAGCAGTTGCAACATAAAACCCCCCTCAGCCCATATTTTTTGTTTTTTAAGGCAATACATTTCCTGTTATATGTAGGTTACGATGCCAACAGATGTTGTTCCTCTTGAGTGATCTGTCTAGACCATTCTCAGTCACTGCAAAATCTTGATATCTTTCAGTTCCGATCTATACTACTGTGAATGTCACTCACTTATAAACTGTGTAATTATGAGTCCTTCTATTCTGCCAGCACATTAACTAAAAGGACTACTAACTAAAGCTTGAAATCTCAGCCACTGGAAACAGCCTCAGCACATATATATTGAAATAAACTGCACATTACACACCAGCTTCTCATCACTGCCCACCACCTCATATATAGGAATCCCTCCCATAAACGCTCTGTTCAATCTCCTTCAACCAAGAATTCCAATGCCAGCTCAAAAACAGTCTACATAATGAACCCAGCTGGGAATACTGCATTAAATGACACATAACTTAAAGATTATGTGCATTCATTTAATACTTCTCTTTTCTGTAATTATGGCCTCATAGGGCAAAGTGTGGTTTTTGATTCTAAAACACATTGTTTTTACTTTAGTTACATCACTGAAGTTATTTATTAAGTTCAGACAATATGCTGAGATGCTGTCCAATTACTTCCTGATTCTGTGTCATCAGACAGCACCTTCTGATGATGTCATAAGGGGTAAACTGTGTAGTTTGGAGCCTCACTATGCCAGGAACAGCTACTGAGATTAAATAGCTTTTAATGTTATGAAATCTCATTACCTGTTCAAAGCAGAGGCAAAACTTACTGAAGGAGTTGGTGGGGCAGCTGAGTCAGAATTATATTTTTCTAGAGCAGCAGCTCCAATTATATGACAGATCTGGTATTGTCAGCAGAGAATCAGGCCTGACATGCAGGTGGAGCTGTATGACCATGAGGCTATCCAGTGCAGGAAGAACACTGGTAGGGAGTCATAAATATTACACTTGCATTCTTTTCATATAAGGTGAGAAACAGACTTGTGGGGTCACTATCCCACCAGGGAATTACATCTTTTTTTGACACTGTGAGCAATCCTCATAAGAGTTTTGGGGGTGTCTTATACTATACTGGACTTTGCATGTGTGTGCTCACAGGTTCTAACCATCTGCCTGCTAAAGCCTGCAGTACAGCTCTAGCTATAAATGTAATTCAGTACTGCAGGAAGTCTGACTTTCCACCTGCAACTTCCAAAAGTACCTAGTCTCACATATAAGTGGAGCTTCTGCCTTGCTGAGAAGCCCATTCAATTCAAGTATACTTTCCTGTAGTATGTCAAAGCAGTGATTCACAATTTTATTTATTTATTTTTATTTTATATTTGTTTACTGGGAAAGTACGACTGGACGCATGTCCATTTTCAGTGGAAGCCCGGGGAGAACAGTTCCACAACCCTCTAGTTTCTCTTCTACTGGTGATCATCCTATGGTAGAATTTTTTTTGTTACAGTGTTATATCTGTGTGATTAAACAGGATGCCATCCTGTTCTGTTTTTCTTTTGTCACTTTTTATCTGAATATAAATGCATTTAGTTATTAACTGATTGTCTGATTGCTTGACTGACTGATTAATTGCGCACTGCAGTCTGTGTCACTTTATGTGTTGTAATCTGCTGCAGACTTTAGAAAACATGCATATCTACTGCAAGCTATTTATCCCACATTGCATCATCAAAATGTTGGAACACATGACTCAAAATTAGGAAGTACCAGTCAGCTGCTCAGCTTGCAGGAAATACAAACATATGTTTATTAAACTTTAATAAATATAGTTACAGTGAAAAAATAGAAGTAAGAACTGTATATGTTAGACTCAAAAAGCACACTTTACATGACAGGAGCATAATTACTACAGAAAGAAATGGCACAAGAACAGCTTTGCATGTGATCTTAATGCCTCACAAATGTTTCAACTCATTGTATTCATGCTTTATAAATTATTCTCTTATTTAGACTCTTTTCCTCCCTTTTCATCCCTTCCCCTCATAAAAATAACTCACCCCTTCTGTGCTACCCTTTCTCAGTTTTCTCCTAACCCTCTTCTACCTGCATGAAAATTTTAGAAACTTTAAATTCTGCTTATTTTTTCTAGTAGTCAGCTCATATTTAAGAAAAGTGTTTACATGGTGCATGTAGCACATCCCTATGCATGTTGTACATTTTGTATATAGTGCATCATTCATTAAGGCAACTAATATTAGCATGTATACAAACATTGTCATACTGTGTCACTGGGTCATTTCTCTCCCTTTAGAATTACTTATGTCCGTAGATGTACACTAGGCTAACATCTACTAGGACCTTTAAAAGCCAAGTTATGCAACCCAAACGTGATCCACAAATCTGATTTTTATTTGATTTATAGGGAGAGATTTACTGACTGCCTCTGTCCATCAAAAAACACAGGAGACAGACTTTATACAGAAAGGTACAACATGGTTGTTTTTCCTTAATGTTAGGAGGGCTGACAAACCATGACAGCTTTAAGGTTGTGTTCTGGCACCTACTCTTTTAGCAACTTTCATAAAGTAACACAGACATATTAGCAGGAAGCCGATAAGTCAAGTTCCTAGTGGCAATGCTTAATTTACAATGAACACATCCTGGTGAAAAAAATAATTGTTAAATATTAATATGGTTTTATGGTATAATTTAACAATAACTCAATTTAGCATGGGTTATCATAGGATCATAGGCAGTTACTAGGGTATTAGCCCTGAGGTCCTTATAACCCTAGTCAAGAGTTTAGCCCATGTTTAGACAAGTCAGCACCCAGAGCCCCTGTCCAGTAGGGACACAGGTGGAATTCCCATCCAGTTATCCAGGTTGCATTTAAAAGGGGATAATAAGGCACTCTGCTTGATGTGGAGAGTGAGTCTATTCCACAGAATGGGGAGTCTCTGAGACACAAATCTGTCTCACCAAGTCCTATTGATATTACAGACCAGGTTGAGGTTGCGCATATGTGTTGCTCGAGTGGAGCTTGACTTGCGGATATGCAGCAGTCCCATCAAGGCAGGGTCTGTGATTGCTTTGTATGCTAGACAGAGGTCACTTCTGAGGAGTCTGTATGAAGCTGAGTAGAGGGACAGGGCTTTTAGCCTATCTGTGTAGGGTAGGTGTTTGAGGCTGTGGATTCTCCTAGTAAGGAACCTCTGTGGTCTCTCATGCAGGATTTACCCAGAGCCTGTATGGTTTGTTCTTGAGGGCAAGATCCGAATGATCAAACAAAGCCAGCCATTGGTAAATTCTACATTACCCACAACTAAGAATGTGCTGCTCCTATTCTACAAAGACATTACAAAAGAAAGACATATCTTACTTTTTTAAATACTAGCATTGCATGAATTAATTTTAATACTCCTCCTGTCCTCCTGCAGGGGTGACAGGTGCTGATTGAGGTTTCTTTTTGGGGATAAACACTTGGCCAGGCTTGTAAGGGCCCTACAGCCATTAGCCTAGTAATTTCCTATGATCCTATGTTTAGTCAGTGTTTTTGTAAGTTTTCAAATTTGAATGGCCTTTTATTGTAAAATGACTATTATGCTATGGCTTGCAAGGACACATGCCTTTCAACTTTCAGATACACAAGGTGAATACTAGAAAACAAAACAGGAACAATGTCTAAACTGTACTCTACTCCAGAACTGGATAACTAATGGAAGAGGAAAACACTGTAATAGAAGAACATTTGCACCTCTTTTTTACGCATAGATTCCTGCCATGATGTAATTGCAATAACATACTTCTTCTATTTGCAAGTCTTTCACTATATTAAGTCTTTCACTGTAATAATAATAAAACAACTGACTTTTATTTTTCAAATGCAGGACTTTTATTTTCTGAAACAATAGATTTGCCTTTGAAGTAAAAGATTTGTATTGGACTTTAATCTTCAAAGCAAATATAAGTATGCATTTGAATTTTAAGCCAAAACATTTTTTCATGATGAGGAACATAAATGTTAGTTTTACTGTTTTACTATATTTACAGTGAAAGACTTAATATAGTTAATTTAACTAAACTCATAAGTGCATTTCTAAATGTTAAACACTTCCTTTAAGAGAATGTCATTAAATTATAATCAACAGAAGTGGTAATTCTAAGACTATATAAACTAAACATTTTATTTTATTTGTTTAATTTTTCTTAGTATGTGCATTGCTACGTTAACAGAATGTTGGATCTAAGTAATATTTTTTCTTTGTTCTTGTGTAACACATTCCATTCACATGTCATTTATGAAGCAATTAACACTTAAAGAAAGCTTGATAACAAAAGAATGTTCCATTTGTGTCAGAATGTTGGATTCTTGCTTGCCTTGCTAGCCACATTGAGCTGGTCTGAAAAAAATCTAGGTCAAAGTTCATCACTGATGTTTGCGAAAACAGAAAGGAACTTCTTTCTTTCTTTCTTTTTTCAAGTGTAAATGTGAGGAAATCTGTTTGGAAATAACCCTTTTTTCTTTTTTTAGAAGTGAAGAATTGGGAAAACAAAAGCTGTAGTAAAGTTTTATATTGACTTGTTGCTGACATATAATTTGCTTATATTTTGCTGAATGTTAATAGCATATATTGTACCATTATTAACTTTCACTGCAAGTATTAATGGAAAGAAGTAAAGTTAGATGCTTGTTACTGATTAGAACAATATAAAAGAATAAAGAAGAATTTTCAGAGGAAATTAGGAGCTGCTGTGTGCTGTGAGCTGTCATTTTCACATGCTGTAATGAAATTCTAATGTCAGGATATGAAGCTTAGATCAGAACAGAAATTCACAATGGCTAAAAACACACATTCAAATTAAACACACAGGAATTATTTTATATATAGTCAAGATTTCTTGTAATACTAGAAATTAATATGAAGAATAAACATCTTATAAATAGTATGCAAATGCACAAGGAATGAAATAGCCAATATTTAAGATCAATAAAAAAGAAGTATCAGTAAGTTAAGAAATATATATATATATATATATATATATATATATATATATATATACATACACACACACACACACACACACACACACACACACACACACACATGCAATAATCTCTAATGGAGCGTTAATGATTAAATAGCTCTTTAATGGGAGGTTTTAGAAATACAAGTTATATAAGATAAGATAGAATGTTAGCGGGAAAATAAGACAGAAAAATATGATTAAATAAACTGCTTATAAGAAAGATGTGTTTTGCATATACCTGTATATGGCAGAAATGAGAATGTACAGGATATTGTATAATTTACATAGAAAAATCATATAAACATATTTAAAAATAGTCTGAAAACTGAAATTTAAAGCTTGAACATGTGAACTTTGAAGCTTTTTTGCATATTTATGCTATTAGATTCACTAACACTACCTGAAATAACTAATTTCATAAATCCTGAATCAGTGCATCAATTTTGATAAATGGTAAAGTAGATTTTCCAATATGTTTTTTCCTGGGGAGGGAGAATGTAATTTAAATCAAGCACATTGTAATTTTTAATATAATATAGACTGCAATTTATTTTTGACTCCATAGAAATGGCAAGACATTCTCTTTGGCTGCAGTAATGTAAATATTTTTATGAAGTAGTTTAGTAAGATAAAGGATTTTTAATTATTTTGATATTTGTCATGTTTAGTGTTACACAATTTTGAGATTTAGACACTTGTAATTTAAAAAATAATTCAGTGTTTTGGTTAGATCTAAAAATTTGTATACATCTTTTATCATGATAAATATATATGTGCATTGATTTCCGTTTTGTATAATAGTATGATAAGATTACCTGTCACCTGTAAGTGTATCTTTATCTCTTCAGATCCCACTATTTTCTACTTATTTATTGAAAGATTTAGTTATAATAATGTTGAATGAGCAAATAATTTAGGAATATTTAATATAGCAATAACCCACGCCTGGGTGTGGGTAATGCTGGATTTACCCACGGTTGGTGTGGTTTGGTCACAAGGGCGAAGCCCGAGTGGCCAAACAAAGCCAACCGTGGGTAAATCCAGTATTACCCACACCCAGAAGTGGGTTATTGCTGTTATACAATGGCATTATTTAAGAAAAAAAATAATTACTTTTCTTAAATAATGGCATTGTATAATGCCTCCTTGCTGCCCTTCTGCAGCTGTCTGGTATTCTGCTGCAGTTCTGATGTACTGTGCATGTGTATACTTACGCAGTACATCAGAGCTGTGGGCAAAAGCAACAGAGAAAGCAAGATCTCCGTTGCTTTTTACATCCTGTCTCGCTATGTTAAACAAGTTTAACATAGTGAGACAGCTTTAAAAAAAGCAACAGAGAATCTCCGTTGCTTTTTTTAAAGCTGTCTCACTAGGTTAAACCCATTTAACATAGCAAGACTGTTTTGAAAAAAGCAACGAAGAAAGCAAGATCTCCGTTGCTTTTTAAAGTGTCTTGCTATGTTAAATGGGTTCAGCGCAAACTTCTTCCCCCCCTCCCCACCAAAAGGGCAAATATCTATCCCAGCAGAATGCTGCCCCCCTGACATCTCAGATGCTCAGGTAAGAGCCACCCTCTCCAAAGCAAAAAACACAGCATCAATGGGACCAGACGGTGTCCCGGGCTGCATCCTACATGAACTCAAAAAAGAGCTAAACCCAAACATAAAACTACTGTTCAATCTCAGCCTTACTACAGGATATGTGCCCAAAGAGTGGCGTACAGCAACAGTGGTCCCTCTCCATAAAGGTGGTGCCTCAACGGATCCTGGAAACTATCGCCCCATAAGCCTGACAAGCTTGGTCTGCAAAGCTATGGAAAGGATCATCATGGACCTCATAAATAAAGATATTGGGGACCTACAGACACTGGATCCTACCCAGTTCAGCTTTGTTAAGGGCAGATCCTGCCTCTTAAACCTGGTTGATTTCTTTGAAACAGTCACCAAGGCCATTGACAAGGGGAAGGTGGTCCACACAGCCTACCTGGACCTCACAAAAGCCTTCGATACAATACCCCACTCGGGCATTATAGATAAACTCACCAGCTTAAATATAAACCCCTATGTCACTAGATGGATTGCAAACTGGCTCAAGGACAGAACCCACATGGTTAGAATTGCTGGAGCCATGTCAGACTCCAAACCAGTTACAAGTGGTGTCCCACAAGGCTCAGTCCTGGGACCTCTCTTGTTCGGTATATATTTCTCGGAGGTACAGGCCAACACGGAAGGACTGCGGCTGACCAAGTTCTCAGATGACTGCAAACTGAGCGCCATAATCGACTCTCCAGCCGACACAAGCATCCTCCAAAAGGGCCTCATAGAAACAGACAACTGGTGCCAGAGCCATGGCCTTAAGCTAAATGCCAAAAAGTGTATAGTCATCCCCTTTGGCAAAAACAAAGTGCCCACAAATTACCACATAGGTGGTAATCCATTAAGTACAGAAGAAGTAATTAGGGACCTGGGGACTCAAGTTGATAGCAATCTCTCATTTGACAACCACGTGGCCAAAGTGGTTAGAAAAACATTTTATATAGCCCACCTAATCATGAAGGGATTCACATCTAGATCAGGGGAGGTCATTGTGCCTCTTTACTCATCCCTCATCAGGCCCATAATTGAGTACAATGCCCATTTTGGGATGTACCTTACCAGACACCTGCAGCAACTGGAAAGACCCCAAAAGTACCTCACCAAGAGGATCAAAGGGCTCAAACAGATGACATATGCTGCCCGGTTAAAGAAACTCCAGCTCTACTCAGTGGCATACCGCCTGTTCAGAGGCGATCTGTGCCTGACGTATAAAGCCATGTCCAACCCGGAATTAATGGACATGCTGCACCTCAGAAAATTCAAATCCCATCGAGCTATGTGCTCGAGAGACTTGAACCTCAGCACTGAAATAAATAGGACATGCTGGAGGGACAGATTCATAACCCAGAGGCTCCCTTCACTCTGGAATAAAATCCCAGTCCAGGTTAGGCAGAGTCCCTCACTGACTCTATTCAAGAGGAATCTTGATGAGTGGATGGGAGATCATAGGTTTACCCCGGGTATCACTTCTGTGTCACTGTTAGACAGAGGCACAGTATACTAACCTCGAAAAAGGGCATAGCAAAATAAATTTAAAATGGGTGGCGAAAGCCAAACACATTCTGGCTAGGCTTATAAATGCCCTAGGGCAGATAGCCTAGTATGACCCTATGAACCTATGAACCTATGAACATAGCGAGACAGTTTTAAAAAAAGCAACGGAGATGCTCCGTTGCTTTTTTTAAAAGCTATCTCGCTATGTTAAACTCATTTAACATAGTGAGACGGGTTGTAAAAAGCAACAGAGATCTTGTGTTCTCCATTGCTGTAAAAAAATTAAAAAAAAAGAATTATACTAATGGAAAAAGTCCGGGCAACCTGACCTTTTTCCATTACTATAACTCTGATTTACAACGTGCACGCTGACCAATCAGTGTGCTTGTTTTGGAATATTAATGGGGGGGTCATTGTATAATGGATAATTTATGCTACTACTACATAAATAGGTATATAGTACACTATTTGCTGTATTATTTAAAAATATTGATTAATAGAAGAGGATTGTTAAACTTTTATGTGGGATAGTTTTAAATGGCAACATATATAACTAAATTAACAGTCTCATCATTTTTGACATGTATAACATTATATTAATTATTTATAAATTTCAGTAACCTTTGGGTAGTTTTTTGATGAATTTTTAGATATTGTTAGGCAGAGAGATAGTATAGTAGTTTGTCTATTTATTAGGTAAACTAAGAACTTTGGTATTCATAGTGTGTTGTATTTTATTAGAAATAGATACCATTCTAGTTGTAGACTTGGCTTTGCTTTTTTAATCAGTTTTAGTAGTTTAGTTTATAGAAAGGAAGAATTCAAAAAATGTGGAATGTTATGATAGTGTTGGAGGAATGCAGTAGAGTCTTATATATAATTAAATTAATGTGATGGATAAATGTGTCATATTACCTTTTAAAAGAAATCTTTTTAAATACACATTATGGATAGTTTTAATCTATTTATTAATGTAAATTGATTAAATAACGGCAACAAAAGGAAATCATTAATGAAATATCTAAAATGAAATAGAGGAGACATTATATTCTTACAAGAGATTCATTTGGTAGATAAAGATATATAACATTTAAATCACTTAGATTATGAAATATTATCATCTGCTTCTTTTATCAAGAAAGGAGAGGAACTGCTGTACTTTGGAGAAAATCTACTGTAATGCCTAGGGTCATGGAATCCATTAATCATCCCAAAGGAATGTAAACATTTGTAATAATTAAATAGTATGGCAAACTCTATACACTAGCTGATTATTACTGGATTCCTAGAATAGGTGCAAGAGTGGCTAACGATCATGTAAGCTTACTACAAAGTCATTGGAAGGGTAGTTTAATTTAGCAGGGGAGTCTAACTGAATATCTACTATAGATGATACAAGTGAACAGAAGAAAGCTAAAATACTGACATTAGCTAAGGCACTAAGCAGATGGATTAGTAATAATAATTTAGCTGATTTAATAGTAAAAGCAGAAGATAAGTCATCATTCTTCACTCACTATTCTTATGTGCATGGGATACAAAGTAGAATTGATAAGATTTATGCGCTACAGATTTACTTAATAAAGTGAATTATTTTGAAACTATTCCTTGTCCTTTATCTGATCATAATGCACTATGTATTACTATATTAATGGATATAAGAAAATTTCAGATTATTTACAGTATCCAAGTATATAAGATGAAATTAAAGGAATTTAAGAGTTACCTTATGAAATGCACTGATACATTTTTTCTTTGAATGATAATGATCAGGTTAGTAAAGTTAAACTGTGGAACTGCTTAAAAATGCATATTAAAGATAAAATGGGAACTTGGGAAGATGGTCTAGTAATAAAATTAAAGAGTGGGATAAAGAGTTGTTAGAAATACAAGATGAAATACACAAAGCAAGGTCTGAACAATAAACAAAGACATTATATAGTACTGAAGTCATTAAAAATTAATGACAAAATATCAGTTTTAACACATAAGGTGGAAATAGGTTTAGAAAAAATAAAGTTGCACAGTTAGCTAATAGAAGAAAGATGTTAAGCAAAAAGTCACAAATAAATGATATCCAAAATCTTCAAACTAATAAACTTACTTCAGACATAAGAGGAAATGCTTAACATTAAAAAAAAAAATCCATGAGGATCTTAATAAAGATAAAAATAATAAACTTGGTGATTACAAAATTGGCAGATATTTAAAGAAAAGTGTTACTAATAAACATAATGACCAACAAATATCTCTGCTGAATAAGTCTATTACCCTAAAAGAAGTTAAAGAAGCTTTAAAAAAGGAAAAATGGTAAAGCACCAGGGTTAGTTGTTTTAATCATGGAATTATGTTGGCTGATTCTGTTAAATATTTCAGACTTACTGAGTAATGTTTTCAGGATTATTCAGCGTGACAAAATCATTTCTTCCCCATGGAAATTTCCTGTAATATCACATATGCTTAAACAAGGAAAGGATAATAAATTGATTGGTTTTATCATATACACCTATTTCATTATTAAATGCAGACTATAAAATATTTACTTCCATCTTCAGTACAAAATTAAGAGATATAGTAGATAAACAAATTGATAAAGATCAAACAAGATTTATAGCCACTAGATTAATGTATGATAATATAAAAAAGGTAGTAACTACCTTAGATTTAGCAAAATAAATGAATAAGATATTGTCCCAAATTAGATATCAGATATCAAGAGAGTTTTTTATTCTATAGATTGGAACTACTTGTTTAAAACTTTAGAAATATTTGCATTTCTAGAACAATTTATTGAAATATTTAAAAGAAAGCCTGTATAGAGACAACAAAATATATGCAAAAAAACTGGATATTATATTTCTCAAGGATTCATTTTAAACAAAGGCACAAAGCAATAATTTAAATCATCTGAGAATGGTATAGAAGTAACATTAGCAAGAAGGCAGTACATAGAGTTAATCCCTAATGTGTAAGGAAGAACAAACCTTATGGGTGATGAATGTATTCAAGTATTAAGCAAGTATTGTCCCCTCTTCTATTTGCATTAGTTATTGAACCCTTAGCTAATAGTATAAGAAGAAATGAAAAAGAAAAACTGACTGATTCTCAACTAGCAAGAATTTTAAATCTAAACTACAACTTTTTGCAGATGATATTTTACTAACAATAGGAGATTTAAATTATTCAACTGTAGAAATAGATGAGGAAATTGAAAGGTTTCAAGAAGTATTGCTGCAAAAATTTTATAATAAAACTGAAACTTTAGTGTTAAATTAATTAATAGATAGTAAGTTTAAAGATAGATATAAATATAATTGGGAAGGAAAAGAACTAAATTATTTAGGAATAAAAATCTATCAAGATGTGAGTAAGATTATTGATAATAAACTCTGAAATTAGTTAAAACACAAAACTTATACTGAGGCAATCACCAGACACTGAAACATTTTAGCTTTTTCATTCTTTTTAGTGTCTTAGAACCTCTTCAGAAATAATGTGAAATAAATAGTGGAAATTTTAAATGGTCTGCCTAAAACCAAGTGATCAAAAGTCTCCAATAAAATACATTATTATGTATCAGCAAGATCTTCTCTTAAAGATACAAGCTACCAAATTGATCTTAAAAGTGGAAACAACAATTAGAATAGGTTAAAATCTTGTTGAAGAACTTGTTTAAAATAAAAACTGTAAGGCTAAAATCTACATGCTTGTAAAAATCATGTGATGTTGATGGACTCATTTAGCCCCCGATGACAATCAGCCTTGAGTTTAATTTGCCATAATGACTCACAACACTCAAGGAGAGTCTTGAAATCTCCAATGAACATATCAGCTTATATGGACTCTATCATAGAAAATGTAATTTTTTTTTATTTATAGATGAAATTGCATGTCTTGCTAAGGTATAATTGACATCTTTCTTTCTTATAGCAATTACATGTTCATAGACTCTTCTATTCAATGATCTAATGGACTTCCTGATATAAAAACAATCATACAAATCATGTAAAGCTCCATATACCATATACTTATATGTACAGTTGAATCTTGCCTTAGCTAATCCAACCTGGTTACAGTGTTTAAAAGCTATTGATGAAAAATTGCTGAGAAATCTACACTGTTTAAAGTACCACATCTAAAGGTGCCAAACCTACAGTTAGTCCTGGAACTCAAATATGTGTGATTACTACATTCCAAAAGTGTTTTTAAATTGTTTGTCTTCTTGAAAGTGAAAACTGGTTTGCCACCAAGAACCCTGACCAAGCCCAAATTAGCTAAGATGATTCTCCAGTTGTCTTCAGTTGCACTTCTAATCACCCACATGTCATTTGAAATGGGTAAAGGAAATGCCAGTTTAGAAAAATAATTTACTTGACACCAAAGCCTGGGTGTCCTGACCTTGGGGGGTCCTGTGTGATGTCCATGTAAAATATGACATGCTTTAGTCTCTCTCAGTAAAAGGACTTATTTTTCCAAAATTGTCAACCAATCCAGATCGTAACCTCTGTTTGGTGAAAAATATCTTCAATTTGGCTAGCGTGTCTGTAAACATGACCATATCAGTGATCAATCTACTCAATCTGATGAACTGACTTTTCATCACTCCTCTCTTCATAAGAATAGGGTGCAAACTTTCCCTATGAAAGTATTGGTTGACAAATGTCTCTTTACAGAAAATTTTACTATCAACTAGCCCATGAGTGGAATTAAAGGACAAAGAAATGTCCAAAAAGTTCAAAGAATCCCAAATCTGCCAATGGTGAACTTTAAAACATTCTTGCTGTTGTTTAGATAGCTAACAAAACTCTGACATTCTTCTAAGTTGCCATTCCACATAAAAACATCTCATCAATGTATCTATAATAAAACAAAATTTTATCTGATTAAAGTTGCCGCTTCAGTAGAAACTAGTAACATATTTTATTGGAGACTATTGCTCACACGGTTTTAGGCACTAGTAAAGTATTTTATTGCAGACTTGTGTTCATGTGATTTTAAGGACTAGTAATGTATTTTATTGGAAACTTTCAATCACGTAATTTTAGGCAAACCTTTTAAAATTTCCATTGATTTTTTTCACATTACATCTAAAGGAATATTAAAACATTAAAAAGAATGAACATGCTAAAATCTTTTAGTTTCTGGTGCCTTGCCTTGGTATACATTTTGTGTTTTATCTAGTTTCGGTGTTTGTTTTGTCGCAATTACAGTTTTTGATTATTAATAATAATTTTTAAAAAAATAACTGAAGAAGTGTTACGTCTTCTTACAAATGGAATGAATGTTTTTTATTTTACTTTTGAGGATAGATTAGCACTTATTATATGATTATATTACCTAAGATTATATGCGTGTGTATGTGTGTGTGTATGTGTGTGTGTGTGTGTGTGTGTGTGTGTGTGTGTGTGTGTGTGTATATATATATATATATATATATATATATATATATATGGGTTTACTGCTTTTGGTCTGATTACATTTGGTCGAAAATGATTTCAGGCAGCCCACTTCACTGAAAGCTCATTTGATTGAAAGCTCATTTGGTTGAATTCCATTTGGTCAAAAATATAGTCCCTGCCCTACTGCAGTGTGACCCTGGAGTGAGAATATAAAGTTGTGGGGTGTGGGGGCAGATTTTACTGATGTTATATGTTTCAATGTATTTTTAATGGATACACATGTATATAATAGTGCATGCACTGCAATTATGTGGGGGGCTGTGCCCCCCACATCCCCTTTACTTTATATTCTCACTCCAGGGTTGCACTGCAGTGGGGCAGGGGCTATATTCCATTTTTGACCAAATGGAATTCAACCAAATGAGCTTTCAATGAAATGCATTTTTGGTGAAGTGGGTTGCCTGGAATAATTTTCGACCAAATGTAATTTGACCAAAAGCAGTAAATGCATATATATATATATATATATATATATGGGTCCCCTTCACATTGTTGACACTTCAAAATGCCGAAATTCATATGGCCGAGACCATATGATCGACATTTGAAATGCCAACAATACGGAACCGGAATCTCTGTATAGTGCAGAATGGAAAGATTTCCATTCCTGCACTGTAGTGTGATTTCAAAGTTGGTATATTTAAGTTACGGGGGTGCCTGGATGGTGGAGCCCCCCCACAGGGGGTGCAGAGGGGTTTGCCCCCTGCTAGCTGTGTTTAGGTGAATGTTTGTTGTTTTTTTTGTTTTGGTTTTTATATGTTTGACATTTGAAATGTCGATCATATGGTCTCTGCCATATGAATTCCGGCATTGTGAAGTGTAGAACATATGAAGTAGATCCACATAAATATATATCTTGCAGTTAATATCTTTAACACCTGACTGACAAATAAAAATTTAAATAAAATGAAAAAAAAATGTTAACTTCATTATTATGGTATCCTAAAAAGCTGAGAAACGCTTATAGAAATCGTATAAGATTATGAGGGTATGGTGGTATTAGCTTTCCAGATGTAGAATCGTATTCTATTTTTGCAAATTTTAACTCTGTTATACTCTAGATAGACTCAACCAACACTAGTCAATGGAAAACAATTCAGAGGCAGATTATACTAAATTCTTATAAGTTTATCAAATATGAAAAATCAGAAATATGTAACAATTCTGGGACATGGCTAAGATGGCTAACTCAAGGCAGCACAATTCCTTTGCTCTGCTTCATGCATTTTTTCCTGACAGAAATATTTTGTCAATCACATAAGAATTCTATAAAAAGTAGTATATTATTGAATATTACTTTATATTATTTATATATACATATTTATATTACTTTCCCAGTCAACAAATGTTAAAATAAAATAAAATAAAAAAAAGGTAGAAGACAGAATGAATATTGTGGTGTAAAAAAATCTACATATTTTTCAAACATTTTGTTATCATTTCATGAACAAGAAATCTTCATACAGTAAAAAATATGAGTCACTTGAAGTCTATGACATAAGAGATTGTCATAAAAAAGGAAATACAGCCACTTATTTCTACCGTCCAGGAATTGGTTATAAAATTGACAAGCTGGATATAAAAATGGACACAATAAAAGAAAACTGCTGTAAACAAATAGAACTCGTGATTGAAATGATAAAGCAACAAAAAATCACAAATAGAAAGCTTAGAGGAATCTGTCACAGATATAAATGGCAGGTTAACAGAAGGAGAAAACAATATCATCTTCATTCTCTAGCAAAATAATAAGCTATTGGAGCAGATAGATTATTTAGAAAACAGAACACAGAAAAAACAATATGAAAATACATGGAGTACCAGAGAAAATGGAAGGAAGCAGTATGATACATTTTCTAACAGCCTGGATTCCAAGTTTTAAATTCATCAGAAGCCTTTTCCTTTGAAATTGAAAGGGTGCACAGATCTTTGGTGACTGTTCCCACACACAAAAATAATATTCATACAAAATCTATACTAGTCAAATTCATATCAACACAGGACAAAGAAAAAAAAAACAGCATGGTCTGCTGCACCTCTAAAAATTGAAAACTCATACATCAGATTTGACAAGGATTATTCTTCCTTGGTAATGAAGAAAAGGAAAGTCTGCATACCTTTGGTGAGATATTTGAAAAAGGAAGGAATCAAAACTCATCTCGGCATCCATACTAAACTTAAGACTTTTTCTAACTGAAGGAACCAAAACCTTTGATAATCTGGAAGATGGCCAGTCTTAAATCCAATAGAAAAACATTTTATCTTCTTCTGAAGCTATGGATGCCATCATATCATTAAAGCAACAAAAACCGACTGGACTGTCAAAGAGTAGAAAAAGGCTAGGGACAAATAAATCTCTTATTAACAATGTGAGTTAGTTACTAAAAGTGATGCTGCTTTGCCTCTCACATAGAAAATCAACTAAAGGTAATCTTTTTCACCTTTTAAATCCTTAAATAATGATAATAATAATAATAATAATAAAAAAACAACAAACAAACAAATAATAGTCTTATACCATCACTGCATTAAATATCAGTTATAGTAATAGCATATTGCAACTAAATGCTTTTATCTTAATCTCTATGAGTTATTACTAAAGTAGTTCAGTCACACTAGTTTGTTTTAAAGTTTTTTACACATATAATGGCACATATAAAAAAGTTCAACAACAAAGCAGCATAGATACTAACATTTTAATTATCGAAGTGGGTGTTTTATGTTTAGGAAATGCTGGTTAATATAGTCATGCATATGATTAAGTGTTTCTCATCATTTTAAGGTCTTTTTGTTGTTTTTATTAAGTATAGCTTGTTTTGAATATTGGAAAGGTCAAAAGCTGCAATTTAATGTTCTATTCTTTATAAATATGTTTAATTAAATGCTTAAAAGATACATCAGCCATTTTTTGCTTTAACTAATAATTTGACTTATACAAATGTTTTTTTTGACTAAATAGGACTTTTTAAATGCATCCACAAGCTATTTAAACTAAAAGCTTTTCCTGCTTAGAATACTTACAGTGCTTCTAGGATGTTTTTTATGCACAGCATGAGCCTATACAACTGTAAACAGCACTCCAGCTTTACTATAACATGCTTGCATGTTCAAAAGGAAGTGTGATGCAACCTCTGACCTCTGGAAGGCAGGACATGCACAGAACAGGAAGAAAAAATCAAAATGGACTGTAGAAACATCTTTTTAAAATACATTTTGGTTTTAATTGCCAGAATCTTGTAAGTAATGTTTTATTTTTCTAAGTTAACTGTTATTTTAATTGTTATTATGGTAAATTAATAAGGGGAAACCTTTATAAGGTTACACATAGAATGACATATTTTATTGCAACACCATTTGTAGTTTTTTAGCCATGTGCTGCAGTTATAACATTAATATTGTTTCTTACACATCTTCTTTGTAAATAATGACTGTAATAGTAAAGAAAATTAAAGAAATATCATAGATAGGTATGTTTGAATTATTTGATGCTTGTAACAGCCACTTCATTATATAAAACAGTGGTAAATCATTAAAGCTGCAGACAAACTGAATTACAGCACTCAGATATTTTATTCATATTAGTTTACTCTAACTTTTATACACTATTAAGCTAATTTTGTAAAATAGTATTATAAATAAGTTGGATATAGATAAGTGATAACACTGTATTCTCACCAACAAAAGCAATATTTATGTATTATAATATAACAGAACTTATGTGTGCCATGAGATTACATTTTCTATATATAAAAATGTTTATTCCATTTTTATTTTTGTAAAGAATTATGATGAATGGTTATTCAACTGATAGCTATGAAATATTGTCTTGTTTATATTTCTGCTGAGTAACAAATATTCTTATTAATTTTATCACACTTAGGTTAATATAATAAGAGAGGGTATAAATGCTTTAGTATTACACACCACAATGGTGTTATTTTAAAGGCTTATAATCTTTAGTTAGAAACATATAAAGCTATGTCCGATTCTTAATTATCTATATTTATATTGACTGGTAGTTACCACCTTATCCATGAATGAAATTTTTATATACAGTAAGCATTATCACTTAATATTTATGTGCTGTTAGGTTATTTTTTTAATATTTTAATATATAAAATGTTTTGTTCCACTTTCATACAGTATAGAGATACAATGAGTGGCTATTTGACTGTAGTTGCCACCTTATCAATGAATGAAATTTTCTTATACAGTAAGCCTATCACTTAATATTTATCTCTCTAGGCAAATGATTCTTCTTTATTCACATGTAACATCTATTATGTATTTAGATGTTTATTTATAGAAGTAGTAGCAAAATAGTGTTAATTTTTGACATGGTTTGGTTAGGAAGAGGCTTGAATGGAAAATTCATCAAGCCTGTAATGTTATGTTCCATGTTGAGGGGTATAAATGTTCATTATCCTATGGTTTCTTTTTTTGATTTTTTCTTGTCCACAACAAATACTTATATTATTATATTCACATTTACCATTCAGTATTCACAAGAAACAGACTCTGAACATTATACACTAAACAATGTCTATTTTAAAGTGTATTTCCTTGAATGTCAAGGGATTGAACAATCTGATAAAGAGATGCAGTCTAAACAAATACTTAACACTACACAAATCTGATATTGTTTTCCTACAAAAAAATTGAGTCTCTGAATATGTTATAGACTCCTATTACAAGATTATACTATTTTAGAGGGATCTCAGTTCAAATCTAAAAGAAGAGGTATTTGAACATTATGGAGAAAAACATTAGGAATGTCTAAAATTATAGATGCATACTCAGATAAAAAAGGAATGCTGGGCATAGTAGTACACAATTAGAGAAGAAATACTACAATCTCATAAATGCATACTGGATACCAGGTATGGGTGTGAATACTGTTAAAAACACCTAGTCATTATGCACAACATACTCTAAAGTTGAATTATTATTTGCTGGAGGCTTTAATTATATATTATCTGTCAATGAAACTACACATAATAAAATAAAACTTTCCTTAGTTGAAAAACAATTTATAATTATATAAACTGTATGAATCTGAGAGATGTATTTAACCTAAAACTAACAACTTCTTTGAAATTCACACATTATTCATATAGGTTTGGAACTCAAATTAACATAGATAAAGTTTTAGTCGCAAATTCTGTATATTCTAAGATAGAGGAGGTACTGATTGTCTCATGTCCACTGTCTGACCACAGTGCTATAACATTTCAATTAACAATAAGCAGAAACAACTTAATTAATTGTCAAAGAATACCTAATTATATTACAAATCTAAAAGACTTTCAGGAATGGTACTTAAAATAAATAAATCATATCATAGCCCTTAACAATAATGGAGAAGTTTCTGATTCTGTTCTTTGTGATACATTGAAGGTAATTTTATATGGCAAGATTAAAAACTGGTATATAGCAAAAAGAAAGAATAGGGTAAGGAATTAACAAACTTCCAAATGGAACTTGACAATTTAAAACTGAATATGAAGCCTAATGATATAAATGTAAATATTTAGTTAAAAAATCTAAACAAGAAATATACAGAAATACTTCAACACAAGATTTCTACTAACTTAGAGAAAATAAAACTACAATCATACTCGATACATCCCAAAAGCTTACATAAATTAGCAATTAGATCAAAACGCATGAATAATAACCACATTAAGGAAATTATATATAAAGATAGAGCTAAAACAAAGATAGTTACAGACCTGAATGACATATTAAAATGCTTTAGAAATTCTTCTTCGTCTTTTGGCTTTTCCCAGTTAGGGGTCACCACAGAGGATCATCTGTCCACTCATGATTGGCAGTGGAATTTCATGATGTCGAGTTGCCAGCCCATGCCCAACCTTCCACAGAAGGCACACACACACACGCACTCATGCCTAGGGCGAATTTAGAGTGCCCAATCTACCTACAGCATGTCTTTGGGATATGGGAGGAAGCTGGAGCACCCAGAGAAAACCTACGTGACCACAGGGAGGACATGCAAACTCCGCACAGAAGGCACCCCAGCCAAGGATCGAACCAGAGAACCTCTTGCTGTGAGGTGGCAATGCTAACCGCTGCATCACCACAGCTGCCATTAAAATGTTTTAGTAATTATTATGATGAAATCAAGAAATCAAAACCAATTTTAAGCAGCAATACTCTTTTAGATGAATTTTTAAAAGAGAATATACAACAAAAGCTATCAAAAGAACAAATACTTAAAATGGATAAGCCCTTCTCCTTTAAAGAATTAAAACAACAAAGTAAAAATATGAAACTTGACAACGCACCAGGACTAGATGGAATAATTCCAGAACTGTACAAACTAATGCCTGATAACTCTCTAAAAATCTTGCTAAACACATTTGAAGAAGTTGAGAATACCTCTCTCTTGGAAATATTCCCTTATTTCCCACATATTAAAACCAAACTATGATAATTTTTTTTGTTCATCTTATTGTCCTATATATCTTTTAAATGTAGATTATAAGGTATTCATGTCAATCTTAGCTAAAGGATTAAACTCAATACCTGCTTGCTTAATAAAGGAAGATCAAACTGCCTTTATAATTAATAGGAAATCACATGACAATTTATTTAGGTTATTTTCTTTGACTGACATTGTGAATAAAAACAATAATAAATTAACTATAATAAGCCTAGACATAAACAAAGCATTTGATTCAATAAACTAGTCCTATCTGTTTAGAACATTAAGAGAATATAACTTTTCTAATGAATTCATAGAACTAATTAATAAGATTTATGCTAACTCAATATCTTATGTAAAGATAGGCACTTTCATGCCTAGAACCTTTACATTTTTAAAAGAAACAAAACAAGGATGTCCACTATCCTCTTTATTATTTGCAATAGAACCTTTCGCTAACTTCATAAGGCATAATATAAATATAAAAGGTTATAAATTAAATGAAAATCTTTCCCCTAAGATCCAACTGTTTGCTGATGATATTTTAATCACTAGTGGAAATGTTGAAACATCTTTAGAACCTTTAAAATAATCTATGGACTTCTTAGAAAACCTATCAGGGCTAATATTCAATCAAAATAAAACAAAGCCTTTGCTAATAAACAAACAGATAACACATAGGTTGACTACATTTAAAAACTTCAACTGGGAAAATTCTCAAATAAAATATTTAGGAATAACTATTAAATCAACCTATAAACAGTCAATAGCAACTAATTATCAGCAAGTAATAAATACTATAACAAAATTAACAGAAGCATGGAACAAATTATTCTTTACTTTTGAGGACAGGCTAACTTCTAATTAAAATGGTACTATTATCGAAGATGTTATACATCAGCCAATCATTAATACTCTCCCGTCAAAAGAAATTATAAAAAAGTTAAACTCCATTTTAATAAAGTTCTTGTAGCAACCCCCAAAAAACAGAATCTTCTAACAATGGCATAATTTAGGTTGGGAAGAGGGGAGGTATTGTTTTTCCTAACATTGAACTATATATTACATCTATGATTATAAAATCAGGTTACATGTGGCTAGATTATTTTTTTACCTCATTCTGGAAATCAATTCATGAAACACTGATAACATAAAACAATAAAAATATTATTGAGGCATTTATAAATATTAATAACATGTATTCATATGGATTATAAAAATATTATTTATTGAATGAAAAACACCAATATATCCTCTTTCCTTTTATGAATCAAATTCTTATATTATTTAAAAAACTCATTAACTCAAATTACTTATGTCAGGATCTATCAATAATATTATTCCCAATAGCTTACATGAGTGGATGTCTAATATTTTTCAATACCAAAAAATGATAGATTTGAAGGAGAATGGGCTTATACACTGGCATCACTTCTTATCAGGAAACAAAATACATTCTGCAGCTTATTTAATTGCAAACTATAGCATAGAAAATAATAATTGGTTAGACTTGCAAACATGTAAAGAATTTATACAAGATAAAATCAAATTAACATTCAATACACAAAATACTCAGATTCCCAAAATTCTAAACCTTCTATCTAATATCAGTAAGAACTCATCTAATAATATGTATTCATTATCAATAATTTACAAAATCCTAACTGAATTTTTCCTTATCTGATAGCTTATTATGGTCATACTCAACTAAAATGAATAAAGAAGAACTTTCAGACAATAAGAAAAACTAATATTGAAATCAGCAGTGAAAACATCTTCACCATACTAGAAATATTTACATAGAAATGTATGCTAGAAATTTTCTCACACCTCAAAAGATAGCAGCTATATATAAATTAGATAACACAAAATGTTGGAAATTTGAGATAGACCTTAATGCTGAGTTGTAATATATAGGTTCATAGGGTCATACTAGGCTATCTGCCCTAGGGTATTTATAAGCCTAGCCAGAATGTGTTTGGCTTTCGCCACCCATTTTAAATTTATTTTGCTATGCCCTTTTTCGAGGTTAGTATACTGTGCCTCTGTCTAACAGTGACCCAGAAGTGATACCCGGGATAAACCTACGATCTCCCATCCACTCATCAAGATTCCTCTTGAAGAAAGTCAATGAGGGACTCTGCCTAACCTGGACTGGGATTTTATTCCAGAGTGAAGGGAGCCTCTGGGTTATGAATCTGTCCCTCTAGCATGTCCTATTTATTTCAGTGCTGAGGTTCAAGTCTCTTGAGCATGTAGCTCGATGGGATTTGGATTTTCTGAGGTGCAGCATATCCATTAATTCCGGGTTGGACATGGCTTTATACGTCAGGCACAGATCGCCTCTGAACAGGCGGTATGCCACTGAGTAGAGCTGGAGTTTCTTTAACCGGGCAGGATATGGCATCTGTTTGAGCCCTTTGATCCGGTTCTTTCATTTTGGACTGACTTCAAAAACTTTTGTAGAGCATTGTGGTCATATAAGTGTAACATCTCAGATTCTCTTATATTATCTAATGCGCCTATACCTGAAATTATTCCAGTATCACAAATACCTCTTCTCTGGAGTATTTTAGCAATAGCTAGAAAAAACATTACAAAAAAATGGAAGACTACTATATCATTCAGTAATTAATTTATCTGTTTAGCAAAATCATTATGTAATAAGGAAACACTATAAGAATGAGAACTACAAATGTGACACACAAATTGTTAGCTTGGGAAAAATTACAAAGTTTACTAGAAAAGTATTAATTATATTAGAAATCTTTTGAATTTTATGGACTTTGCAAATATTGTGCACATAGTTTCATGAGACTGTTAATTAATTATTGTGTAAATGATTATTGTTTTGTTTTAAAATCAAATAAATTTTTTAAGAAAAAAAAAAAGAAACATGTAATAATCCTCTCATCTGGTTAATCAAATTTACCTTAGAAGGAAATTCATTTCAGTCTTTAGAGTCTGCATATATGAAAACAATTATTAAAACAGTTAAGAAATATGTTTTTAAATGTGCATTACTATCAAAATTTTGTGTGCTTTCTCATTGCATACATCCCTATATTTAAGGAAACTCAGAACAATGTTAAAATGAATGCATTAAAAAGGAATCAATTAGTATTATGGTCTGATTGCTTTGAAAAAGGAAATGCCAAGTTACCAGAATAATTACTGAAAGATTATAACTTTGATGAATCTGTTAATCAGTTAATATTATCCATCAGTAAGAAATTAAGAGAGTTTGTAGATAATATGAGTGAAGAGGAACATAACACTATTCCCCCATTATCTGAATATATGAATGGTATCAATGAAGGTAAATTAACATGCAAAGGGTGCTTGTCCAAATTATATAAGTTAATTATAAATAATAATAATTTTGATGCAAAATTCTGGACCTTTTTAGATAGTAGTGGATTGAATGACTCACTAGATGCTAAGAATAAAACTTTGTTACTTAAAGCAGTTAGTCAAACTTCTGCAGGTTTATACTGGAAAGCTTTATGTGGAAAGATATACATAGAACAAGATATACATAGAACATTTGTTAGTCTCTAGAAACTCTCTGAGTTTAGTAAAATTACTTCTTCAGTTTTTTTTGAAGATGTAGTAAATTGTAAAAGCTGATTGGATACACATGTTTATGGATTGTGAAAAAAAATGTATATTGGGAAAAGAGATGCATTTTTAAAGGCTTATGGTCTGATAATTGTTCTTTAACTAGATCAATGATACTAATGAATGTTTTGCTTCCTTTATCTTTAAAAGCCTAACAACAAAAACTCTTCTGGAGTTTACTGCCAATATCGAGAAACATTATTACAAAAAACTGGAAATCAAACTCAGTTCCTACGTTCAATGAATTTTTAAATTTAACAGCAATGCTATGTAAAACTGAAAAAAGTGAGCAGAATAAGATCTATAAATCATACTAAGACTTTTAGTAGTTGTGATAGCCTTAAAATGCAGCTACTGAAATGCCAAGACTCTTACTGTGTTAATCGCATAAGATTATTGTGATGATTTGATTAATTTTTAACATTATATAATGGTATGTGATGTTTAATTTTTTCTTTTCTGTGTATATACTTGTAAATATGTTAAATTAATAAACATTTTCTCAAAAATAAGAATAAAAAAGTGTCACAGCAGAGAGAAATAAAACTGGGGGAATCTTGTAGGCTGAGAGGAAGAATATTTTCTTTGTCTGAGTTATTGCTAGTGCCACAAGCAAGCAGAGCAAAACAAATAATGTGAAAAATACAGAGTTAGGTATTAGTTACTGTGTGTTGTAACCAAAGCATCAACAGTCTTGTTGGAAGAAGTGCTACAAATGTTGAACTGAATAATGCTTGCCAGACATAGCCTACCAACAGCAGTCCAAACACCGAGACAGCAGACACCCATTCATTATGTGAATAGGCAGGCTGTGTTCAACAGAACAGTTACTGAGTACCACAGCCCAGCATAGAAGTGCGCTACCACATGCTGTACAAAAATCAGGCAAAGCACCTGATAGTTTTGAGATAAGCGTTCTAATCAAGAAAGGTCAGAAATTTACAATTAATGCTATTCTCCAGTGACTTATTACCTGTACTTCAGATTGCATGAATTGAATCGTATGGTTGATGTATTATGACAATTAACAGCCATCATAACTATGAAACATAATAAGCATGCAGCAGCTACATCACTGGTAACTTAAATGGAACATCGTTTTATGGACTTTTCATTCACATTTTTTGTGATACTCAAGTTGGTGACCTTTTTTTGCCATTGCCAAAAATATAACATCAAAGCCCTCCAGTAGATCACAGTAGTGACCACAAACATATTTATAGTCTTTATGTTGCAGGCCTTCATGAAGTCCAGCTAAAGTATTAAAACAAGGCTGACTGCTGACCTCCATGGAATCTGGCAGTATATCACATAGTGCCTTATCCTTTTGTTCTGGATTTGATTTTTACATACTGTATGACTCTGCGCAACTCATTTAAAATGACCAGAACTCCTGGGTCATTGTTAAAAAAATAACAGTTATGCACAATGGGTATTGGCTATATAGTTGCATAACTGAGCTGCAACAACTTTATTACAAGCTGAGATAAGTACAAACTTGCAGTGTTATAAGATAGTACTGCTTTTTTCTGTTTTATTGTTTCATTGAATATTGCGTTAAAAATAGTACTGCGTTTATCTGATTATTTATTTGTTCACTGAAAATTGTGAGCTCTCTCTGTGTCTACAGTTAGTTTTCTCCACCCACCCTCCCTGTTCTTGTTTTGGTATTAATCTTGGTGGCTTTGGACTTGACCACCCCTCCTGTAAATTTGTGTTTGAACACTGCACCTGGGCCCTTCTCATTTGCTCACTCAACCGAGTACAGTGAGCTCATATTTTGATTTCAGACACTCCTACCATTCCCATCTGTTCAGCCATGTCCCAGCTCTATCCTAGTCTAGTCTCATTAGCTCATCCTGCATAATACAGAGAGAACATCTGAGTAGGCATACCTACTTAGGCCCTGAACTTGTCAGATTGAAGACTGCTGAAACAGGGCTCAGTTCTGAGGGTTTTTTTTACTGGTTAATTGGGTAATTTGTTTAAATTAGTTTGCTTGTTTTCCACTGTTATATAAAAAAATGCACTTTACCTGCTTTTACCGTATTTGTGTTTCTTCCTACTTTATTACCTTATTTTGCTTTTGTCTCTTCTTAAAAGTACTCAATTGTGTTTATTCTGCCTCATTTATTACTGCTTGGTAGTAGCCGGATTAAATTGTAACTGTTATTCTAAATCTTTTGGTTAAAGCGCTTGGGTTTCAGACCAGCTGTTTTACACTGAGAAGGTTTGTGGTCTGCACTGTTGTGGCAGGACAGGTAGCTTACATCCTTCTAAGTTGGGAATTGCTGATTGAAGGCTCAGTGTCTGTTATTCTAAAAGTGTATTAGTTCTGGTAAGCACTTGGGCTCCAGGCCAGTTATTTTACATTAAGAAGGTTTGTGGTCTGCACTCTTGTGGGAGGAGAGGCTAATTTCTGCCCTTCTGAGCTGGGAATTTCTGGCCAAAGGCTTACTGTGCCTGCTTATTTGAACTGTTTTTCTGATATTGGTGCACCTTGTCTGCTGTAGCATAGACTAGATTCAGGCCTGCTGAATCTAGCTTTGTTTGTATAATTTGAGCACTAATCCAGGCCATCTTTTTTGGGGAAGGTTCCCCTGCACCCTACTGGCAGGAGTGTGCAGTTAGAACTTGCCTGATTGAAGACTGCTGGAACAGGGCTCGGTTTTGAGTTTTTTTACTGGTTAATTGGGTAATTTGTTTACATCAGTTTGCTCGTTTTCTATTGTTATAAAAAAATTGCACTTTATTCATCTGCTTTTACTGTAATTGTGTTTCTTCCCACTTTATTACCTTATTTTGCTTGTGCTTCTTCTTAAAAGTACTCAATTGTATTATTCTGCTGCAGTTATTATTGCTTGGTAGTAGCCTGATTCAATTGTAACTGTTATTCTAAGCTTTTTGGTTTAAGCACTTGGGCTTCAGACCAGTTGTTTTACATTAAGAAGGTTTGTGACTGCATTGTTGTGGCAGGACAGGTAGCTTACGTCCTTCTAAGTTGGGAATTGCTGATTGAAGGCTCAGTGTCTGTTATTCTAAAAGCGCATTAGTTCTGGTTTAAGCACTTGGGATTCAGGCCAGTTATTTTACATTAAGAAGGTTTTTGGCCTGCACTCTTGTGAGAGGAGAGGCTAGATCCTGCCCTTCTGAGCTAGGAATTTCTGGTTAAAGGCTTATTGTGCCTGCTTATTTGAACTGTTTCTTTCTGAAATTTGTGTGCCTTGTTTGCTGTAGCCCAGAAGTTAGTAGCTTATTGGCCATTTTGGACTAATTTCTATCTCTTTCATTTCCCTGCTATAAGAAATGCATTTGTGTGTTTTTTTTTTTTTTTTTGTACTTGTATTCAACTCATCAAGTCCCTGCCAGGTGTCCTGCAGAGTTCTAATGCAGCAGAGAGACAAAACAGAGAATTTTGAGTGATTAAGTATAATTTTTCTGCATTTTCTTGCTGTCTTTAACTAATTCCGCCTAAAACACCAATTTTTGTAGCATTTCTGTGATTTAAAAAGCTTGTTTCTGCTACATATTGTACTTATTTGCTGTCTGCACTTGAACTAAGTCATGCTTGTGTTTAAATAATCTGTTTAACTGTTGTAAGCTACATACTAAAGTGTGATAGCCATTTCTGTGCATGTAAAGTGTTTTTTATTGTATCTGCTTTATTTTCTAAAAAAAAAAAAACAAAACAGATACTTGTTTCCCGCCTTTCTGAACTAGTATAGTCCAGTTTTCAGGTTATTGCTGAATCCAGGGCTATGTTACAAGTCTCTGTGTTGTCCATACCTTACTTGGATAGAAGAAAGTTTCTCTGTTCACCTGTGAGAGAGGGGAACTTTGAGCAGCCTATCTGTCCCTGGAGGAGTGGTTTCAGCCCAGAAGTTAGTAGTTTATTGGCCATTTTGGGCTAATTTCTATCTCTTTCATTTCCCTGCTATAAAAAAATGCATTTGCCCAGTTTTGCATGCTGGGCAGCGCCAGTTAGTTAGGGTTAAACTATTCCCGGCTCCACAAAGTCTATTCTTTAATTTTTCCCTTGGAACTAGACAAACTTTCAGCTTAAGCACGCAAACCATTCATTTCACAGCCCAGAACTTGCTCAAAACTCATAGCAAGCACTAATTAACTGTAGAACTAGACCCCCCTATACTGTCCAGAAGGACAAGACTCTCTATTCGTCCCTACTGGCCAATCAGTAAAACAGCTCACTTTACCTATTCAGGCATGTCTAAAGGGCAGTTTCAGGGGTACTCCAGTCCAACTGGTGAATCTGGGCATTTTGAGGCAATGTTACAACTGCCTCATGTACACAGACAACCCTCTCCTCCTACCACCAAACACTAATATATGCAAGAGATGCAATTATACAGCCAAACTGGAGGCAAAGCTCTCAAAACCCAAGACTGGAACTGACAGTCAAGAGGAGAAGGAAAATACTTGCAACACACCACTAGTCTCACATAGACCTACTAAACCCACACCAGTAAATAACACACATAAATACAAGAAAACATTCTCGGAGGCTCTAAATAAAAATCTGAAAAAGCGACAGAGACCTCCAAAGCAGACACCCAAGCAACCTCCACACCCCATCACAAACCATGAAACACATACTTCACATAATCAGTGTGCCATGCAATCACAGCCCTTAAGGCAAAATAACATACCCAACACACTAGTAATAGGTGACTCTATAGTCAGGCACACTGATGTCCCACTAACTAGGCTGGACAAGGAGAAGGTTACAGTTAGCTGCCTGTCAGGTGCCAGGATATGCCACATAACACAAGCACTCAGGTCGCTCCAGAACAAGTACAAATATGACTCTGTCATTGTCCATGTTGGTGTGAATGATCTGAGACGTACCTCCCTGGACAACATGAAAAGAAACATGGAAGAGCTCTCTGATCACGTAGCTCAAGCCGGTATGACCCTGACCCTGAATAGCATCCTGCCCTCACCAAGAATGATGTCACAGTATAAAGAAAAAAATGATCAATTTCAACAATTGGCTAAGTTTCTGGTGTCATTCAAAGGGGATCCAGTATATGTCCACCTGGGATGACATGCTTGACAAGCCACATTGCTTTGCAAGAGATGGCTTGCACCTGTCACCCTTAGGCTTTCGAATACTGGCCAAGGCTTTTGCCGCCCCCACAGTGCCTTTTTTCTAGGCAAGGCTCAAAAGACAAACCCACCACTGTAAATAGCACAAGTAACCAAAAACTAAGGGTAATGCTACTCAATGCCAGAAGTCCAAACCTCAAAATGCAGGCACTCGAGGCACTCCTCAGTATGGAGAACATCGATATCTGTGCAGTAACAGAAACCTGGCTTAAGGCTCCAGAGAGCACCCCAGCACTACCAGGCTATAACTCATACCATACTTTTCAGCCACAGAACCTGGACTGAAACACAAAAGGCGGGAGTGTATCCATATTCATCAAGGATACCCACACCTCCAGGTTAGTGGCACAGCACAATGCCTCAGAGATCATCCATGTGCAACTAACAATGGGCAAAACTGCAATTCAAATTGTAGCTTGCTACAGATCACCCACCAGGACCCCCATTCCATGTTTCTGGAGACACTGGAAAATATGAAGGTCCTACCAAATGCCCTAATATTCGATGATTTCAATTACCCAGACATCAACTGGGAGAACTATTCAAGTACTAACTCCCTTGCCCAACGCTTCCTAGAATTTATAAACTCAAACGTCTTGGATCAACTGGTCAACACCCCCACCAAAGGTGACAACATATTGGACCTGATCATCACCAACATGGGTGACCGGTGTTCTACACCGGAGGTCAACCCCTCACTGGTTAGATCAGACCATAGACTAATCACTCTGGATATCCACATTCCTCCCCCACCCCCAATCAAGGAAACCACCGTGAAAAACTTTTCGAAAGCAAACTTCACGTTACTTAAGACCGAGGTGGAAAGGTTCACAGCCCCTATGCTAAAGGACAACGCTATCCAAGCTGCTGAATCCCTTACAAAGGCACTCTATGAGCACATGCAAGAATGCACAGATCATGCTATTCCAAGCAAAATCAAGACTCACTCCTCCAAGAAAAGGAAACCAGTCTGGTGGACCCCTGCCATAAACAAGCTATACAATAGAAGGAGGAAACTAGTACAGAAAAGAGTAAAATCCCAAGAAGGAAAGACATCCCTGATCAGTATCAGCAAGAAACTACGATCCCTCATAAAATCATTCAAGGCTAGCTTCGAAAGAAAAATTAACAAAGGACTCCAAAGATAACCACAGAGCATTCTTTAGCTATGTCAAGCACCTAAGTGGAAACTCTCAGATTTCCTCTGAGTTAGTGCAGAATGACACAAAATACACTGAACTGACTGATATTGCCAACATTCTGGCAGACAGGTTTAGTGCAAACTTCACCCCCCCTCACCCCCTAAAGGGCCCATAACCATACCAGAAGAATGTAGAGCCCCGGCAATCACTGACACACAGATTAAAACAGCCTTATCCAAAGCCAAAAACACAGCTTTAATGGGACCGGACGGTGTCCCAGGCTGTGTTTTACATGAACTCCAAAATGAGCTAACCCCTCACCTAAACACACTGTTCAAACTCAGCCTCTCTACAGGCTATGTACCCATAGAGTGCTGCACAGCAACAGTTATCCCGCTCCACAAAGGTGGAGCCACAACGGACCCTGGGAACTATTGCCCTATAAGCCTGACTAGCCTGGTCTGCAAGGCTATGGAGCACATCATCATGGAACTTATTAATAGAGACCTTGGGAACTTCCAAACATTGGACCCTACCCAGTTTGGCTTTGTTAAGGGCAGATCATGCCTCCTAAATCTGGTGGACTTCTTTGAGACAGTTACTAAGGCTTTAGATGAGGGAAAGGAGGTCCACACAGCCTACCTAGACCTCGCAAAGGCTTTCAACATCATTCCCCATTCTGGTATTATAGACAAGCTCAACAGCCTGAAAATAAACCCCTACATCACAAGATGGGTTGCCAGTTGGTTCATGGATAGAACCCACATTTTGAGAGTTGCAGGCTCTAGGTCCGACTCTAAACTGGTTACAAGTGACATCCCCCAGGGCTCAGTCTTGGGACCCCTACTGTTCAGTATATACTTCTCAGAGGTACAGACAAGCACAGGAGGAATATGACTGACCAAGTTCACAGATGACTGCAAACTGGGGGCCATAACTGACTATCCGGCTTATACAGACATCCTCCAGAAGGGTCTCACTGAGATGGATACCTGGTGTCAAAATCATGGCCTCAAGCTAAATGCCAAAAAGTGCATAGTCATCCCCTTTGGAAAAAACAGAGTACCCATGAACTACCACATACTTGGTAGTCCCCTAAATACAGAAAATGAAATAAGGGATCTGGGGACCCAAGTAGATAGTAATCTCTCCTTTGATAATCATATTGCCAAGGTGGTTAGAAAATCCTTCTATGTGGCCCATGTAATCACAAAAGGGTTTGCATCTAGAACAAAAGAGGTTATTGTGCCCCTCTACTCATCACTCATCAGACCCATCATAGAGTACAATGCCCCATTTGGGATGTACCTTACAAGACACCTGCAACAGCTGGAAAGACCACAGAAGTACCTCACCAAGAGGATTACTGACCTCAAACAGATGCCCTATGCAGCCCAACTGAAGAAATTCCAGCTGTACTCAGTAGCATACCGCCTACTCAGAGGTGATCTCTGCCTGACATACAAGGCCATGTCCAACCCAGAATTGATGGACATGATCCACCTAAAAGAAAACAAATCCCCGAGAGCCACACGCTCTAGGGTTCTAAACCTCATCATAATGATAAATAGGACTTGCTGGAGGGATAGATTCCTGTCCCAGAGACGCCTCATGCTTTGGAACAGGATTCCAATGTACATTAGACAGAGCCCCTCACTAACACTCTTCAAGAGAAACCTTGACGAGTGGATGGGAAACAGAAAATTTACCCTGGGGATCACTGCAGTGGCTCTGCTGGACAGATGCACAGGAAACTAATGGCTCTGCTGGACAGAGGCACAGGTAACTAATCTAAGGGGGTGGTGAAAGCCAACACATTCTGGCTAGGCTTACATATGCACTTGGGCAGATAGCCTAGTACTTACCTATGAACCTATGAACCTATAACAAATAAAAATAGAATACTTTGCCATTATGTCTTCCATTTCTGTTTTCCCACTGTTATGTCCTCTTATAAAGCCCTTTCAGATACTTGAATGTATAATTTCTTAGTACATATTAAGTCTGTCATGTCCTTCCATTCATTCAATTATGTCAAGTAGTATCTGACGTTTGTAACAACCCCATGAAGAGCTGTGACCATCCATATTGTCTACTTGCTAAGTAGTGAAAGTCAATCCCTTATTTCACTACACACGCACACACACACACACACACACACACACACACACACACACACACACACACACACACACACACACACACACACACACACACACACACACACACACACACACACACACACACACACACACACACACACACACCTGTGGCCAATTTAGAGTCACAATTCCACATGCACCATTGCATGTCTTTGGGATATGGAGGAAGCCAGATTGCTTGGAGAAACCCCCCAGAATCATAGGGAGCACATGAGGGCTCCAAATAGAAGGGACTTTAGCTAAGAGTCAAACCCTGGAATCTCTTGTTATGAGATAATAATGTATCTGACCTTTATGCTAATAGATTTAAATATCTGTCTGTCTATCTAACAGTCTAGTGCCCTCCCTGGCTGACAATCTATCTATCCTTTGTCAAACAATTTATTCCCATTAGGCTAGTGGCCTCTTTTCAGGGGAGACCTGATGTGGTGTTTATACTGCTAGGGTAAGTTTGGACACGACATTAGAAACTTCCCCTACTCTTCTGTTGTGAGGGGAAACATTTTTGTGGTTGCACTTCCTGATTCTTTTTCAGGTTTGGCACATGCTCAGAAAAGCAGGGAATTGCAACAATGGAGTTGAGGGAATTTTTCGGTGATCATCTGAAGCAGAAGAAGGCAGCTGAACCCTCAAATCAGCTTTAAAATATGTTGAGAGATAAAAAGAGAGAAGAAGGTAGCTGAGCCTTCTAAATCTGTGTCTGAGGTCAGAGAATCAAGAGAGGAGGCATATATGCCTTCTAGTGGAGTTTTAGTAGTTGGAGATGATGTTAGTAAGACAGCCAAATGTTCTACGAATATTTTTGAAACAGAAGGGTGCATAGTTGGAGAAAAGGCAGGTGAGCCTTTTCCAGTTTCAGAAGAAATTTTCCAGAAGCAGCTATTCCAGGAAGAGAACCAGTGTGACAAGGGATGCATTATTACAACTCTCCAGTCAGGAGGGTTGTAAGATGTCTTATTAGAGAAATTATGTGAGGAAAGTGAACCTGAGAGTAGCAAGGATTTAGCATGGTGAGATATTATGGACAAAATTCAAAATGACGAGGTACTTTTGACACAAAAAAACAGGAGATGGTAAGACAAAAACTTTTGTTAATTTGGTTAAGGAAAAAAAAATCAAACAAAAAAAGGATCATCAGGAAAAGAAACTGTTACAAAACAAAGAATTAATTATACTGTTAGGTTTTCTCCAAGGAAGAAAGAGAAAAAGAATGATATGAAGTACAGGACAATGTTATTTTACATTTAGGAACTTGAGCACTTTCATTCATATACGCAAATAAACTTTTTGTGATGTCATTTTTGAAAATGGTCAGGCAATTGAAAAATTTTTGAGTCAATATGAAAATAAGAAAGACTACTCTCCATGGACTGCTTATGTATTTAAAGCATTTTTTCAGAGAAACTAAGAAGAAAATTCATGTTCAGTTTATAACAGAAATTGAAAAAGAGACTTTGGAAAAACACGTAAATAGCATATGTAAAGCTGAATTAGGCATTTCTAAAGTTATTGACAATAGAGAATTATGGAGCATTCAAATCCATAGTATTATAAATATAGATGGTCCAAAATGTGTTGTTAAATATTGGGGGCCATCCTAAAATTAGTTTCTACTGTGGAAATTCAGATCATTTGATTGTTGATTGTATATAAAGGAGATGTTTTATATGTGGTGCAATATCTCATGATGCAAAACATGTGAGTTAAAATGTAATAAATGCAATAATGTAGGTCATATGGTAATGTATTTTAAAGAAGGGACAGAAGAAATACATGAAGCTACTGTGTCTGAACACACTCAAGGGGGTATGGAAGTAGTAAGAAAAGAAGAACAGGGATAAAATCATGTACAAAAAATGAAGAAACAGGAGAAAAAATGATGACAGATGTATGACACATAAAAAACAAGAATTAATATAGGAGAAGGTACTGAAGTTAGTGACAAAGAAGATATTACCTGGACTACAGTAAAAAATAAAAATTCTATAGATAAAAGAGTGACAGAGAGAAAAAATACTGGACTGAACACAAAGGAAAAGAAGGAAGAAAAGGGGTAAAGGTTTTTTTCTTTTTCCTTAGGACATTTTCCTAAATAGAAATAATGGTAATTGCAGGATATTAGCACTAAATGTTAACAGTTTTAAGAACATAGAAGACTAGTTATTATAGACTGGTGTAAAAATGTGATAGCAATGTCATTATACTAGAAGACACAAGATTTGTAACAAAAGAAAACATTCAAACAGGATGTCTCTGGAATAATGAGATATAATGGAATCTGGGACAAGATTTCTGTTCAGGAACAGCAATACTTATGAAAAAGTTAAGGTGTTTGATATTACTATACATTTTAATGGGTAGGGTTACAGTTATTGATGTTAGATGCAGAGATAAATTCTATAGAATAATTGTATTATATGCATATGTAACTGGTAAAGAAAGAGAAGATATGTTTGCCTAAATATTGAACTACTTTTCTGTTAATATGGAAGTCATTATGGTAGACTTCAGTTGTAAATTGAAAAACAAAAAGAAAGGGAATGATATAAAAGAAATGATAAGATGTGGGAAGTTAAGAATATGGAAGAACACTTTGTGGACATACAGTAGAAGAATATATAGAACACAGACTGTTTTTTTTGCTTTCAGAAGGATGTGAAATAATAAGTGAAGATAAATTAGACAGGTTTTTCAGATTACAAAGCTATCTAGATAGAATTCAGAGACAAAGTTAGTAATGTTAAGATAGGATAAGGTCTAAAAATAATTAATGAAGTAGAGTGGGAAGGTGAGACTGAAGAAAGAAAGAAGCATGAGAAGATCACATAAGTATGCAATAGCACTATAAAATTGATCTGAATGATGGATGTCTTTTAAAAAGAAATATAAAATGCTATCAATGATGGCAAGTTAAAAAGAGAAAGGAAGAGAAAAAGAGTTATAATAAATTAAGTAAAGAATTTCTTTAAAATTTAGAAAGGAATGAAAATGACTATTCACTTAAGAAAGAACGGGAGTTATATGCAATGAAGCAAGGAAAAAAGCTGTTGTATAAAAAAAGATATTTCTCACAACATAAAAAAGAAGGATAGCTCTTTATGTAAATAAAATAGTTAAGGAAGATAGCATAATGAGAGACTTAATAGACAAAAAATGGATAGTACAGAAACAACAAAGAGATGTAATGTGCATTGTTAAAGAATATATAAAAGATTTATTTAAAGATATTATTAAATAATAAAGGAAATCATGGAAAGTTAGGACTTTCTCTGAGAATAAAAATATAGATTTGGAAAAAATATATAAGATTAGAAGAACTGGCTATAGTAAAAATAAGTAAATATACAGAAGTGGATCAGAATGGCTTAGAATATCAAATGTATAAGAACATGACAGTAAGTCAAAAGATATATTTCATAGAAGTATTAAATGAGTGGAATAATGAAGAGTTTGTTAAATATGTGGGATTATGAAGTGGAATTTTTAAATTTGCATGGAAAAGGTGAGAAAAAAGATATAACAAATTGGAAGCCTATTGTTTTGAATAATATTGATTATAAAATATTTATGAAAATACTGCAGAAAAGAATGGAATCAAAACTTAAGTATTTTCTATTAGGTTAATATATAGTGTTAAAGGAATAGGATGCAAAGAATTATTAATGCTTTTTAGAGAAATTGTAGATGACATACTAAATAGACAAGGAAATATTTTATGGTAGGAGATCTAAGCAAAGCTTTTGACACTATTCAGCATACTATGGTACAGGATGTAATCAAAGCTTATAATTTAAGTACAAAAACAAAACATAAAAAATGAGTGTTACAGCATACCTACTGAACAGAATTAAAGTTTTGATTAATGGATAGCTAAGTGAAGAAATAAGTATTAAAAGAGGTATAAGGCAAAGATGTCCTTTTAGTAACATTATATTTTCACTAATTATGAATGTAATAACTAGTTAATTCAGGAGATAGTAATATTACATATAGTACAAAGGAAGGTACTGATACCTGTAATGTTATCCTATACAGCTGACATCATTCTAGTTACTAAACATTTGAATGGGATAGGAGAAGTTACAAGCAAGTTGAAATTGTGTTTAGATAAAATTGGTATGGGTTTGAACACAGAAAAAAGTAAATGTTTAGGGCATGAAGGTAGAATTAAAGGTATCAAATTCAGCTGTTAAAAAACAAAGTTATTACATTTGGAAAACAAGATGCATTACTATAATAGAAAAATGTAATGAAAAATTCAAAAATATGTGTTCTTTTTGGAGGTCTTTTAAACTTTTTTTCAAGAAAAAAAGTTTATTTGCTTAACTCTGTTGTATTAGGAAATATTCCATATATAGCTAGTGTGTTTAGTATGCCATGGTCAATTGAAAAAAGATATATATTACTAATACTATCTTCTTCTTTATATAGTGTATCTCATCTTCATCCTGTAAAGAGAGGTGTGCTAAATGTAACAAAAGAGGATGGTGGTTTAGGACTTATAAATCCAGTGGTGTTTGCAGTTTTGTTACATCTATATAAAATACTTAAATGTTTAAAGAAAAAATGGTAATACAATAAATCTGTTTTTGGTAAACAAATATAAAAACATATGGGATATGATGAAAAGTTGCAAAAGAGTATATGAATGAAGAAAGCATATCAAGAGAAAATTGTAATGTGAAAAATAAGTATAGAATAGACGAAAGAAAAAAGTGGTATAAAAATAATAGCAAAATATTGTTATGCATACTCATGGAAAGAAATAGAAGAAGGGAAAATCAGAGCTGTAACAGAAAGAAATGATATATTTAAAATGACGGCAGAGTTTCAGGATTTTTTATGTAGACTGGTGTTAAGGAAATTAACAACCAAAGCAAACATGCCACATAAAAATGAAAGCATATGTAATTGTTGTCATAAAGAAGAAACTACTGAGCATGTCTTTTGAAATATAAACAAGTGAAATGTTATGGATTAAGTTTAATGAGAATCATTACTTAGATGAAATTAAGGGATACAAAAATACTAATATGGGTATGGTTGAATATACATTTATAAAGATAAAGTGTTTATTGAAAAGGCTGATACAATATCTAATGTTATGTGGATAATTTGGAATGAAAGAGTGAAAGAAATTATGTATAATATTAAATTAAATTTATCAGAAATATTATAAGATTTGGGTTGCATAAAGTAGCGTGGGGGGGTCAGATATAAATGTATTTTGAATATAAAAAAGTGAATATGAGGTCACTGTAAATAGTTTTTGTATAACAGTATGTTTGTTTGTGTCTTTCGGCTTTTCCCTGTTAGGGGTCACCACAGCGGAACTCCGGTCTGCTAATGACTGGCAGTAGATTTTTACGTACTGGCTTGCCGGGCCTAATGCACAACCTTCAACGAAGGAACGCCCATTCACGCATGTTGCTACACAGAAGACGCTCTAACTGAGAAGCGAACGGGCAACGTCTAACTGTGAGGCGACAACGCTACCGCACCACCACCACAGTTTATTCAGTTTATATTGTAAATATTCAATATTTGTTAAATAAAGGACCCATACTCTTTTCAATAGGTGCCCTGGGGGTCTTTTACATTCAACATAGCAACCACCAGCTCAAGCAGATAAACGATAAATCTGCATTCCATTATAAAACTAAGTCAGTGGATTCTATCTCCCAACACTTGTAACAATGAAATCCTTGTAATTTCTAGGGAAGGGTAAGACAGACATCTTAGAAACTAAGATGTACTAATTCAAATGGTCCAGATAAAATTCCAGATGAGTTTTTGCTTATTTTTTTTCTTTTTACTTACAGACTTGATATATAGAAAGATGCATTCATTAAAGGGGAAAGCTAGGACAAATAACTACAGACTCATAAACTTTACATACATCTTGTGTAAAGTACTGGAATAGATACCAAATAGACACACACATACACACACACACACACACACACACACACACACACACACACACACACACACACACACACACACACTGTGTTCAAATATATCACAGCTACAAGATTTCCCTTATCTATCTTTGTGATGACCCAGTCATAGAGATTAATTAAAATGAACCTGTCATATCTTTATACTATGATCCAGAAAAGTGTAATTCAGAAACTTCGTTAGACTGCCACAGAATATCTGCTAAGAATGCCTGTCCTAGTACAGAAGTTATACTAATAGTACTCAGTTAATTTATCAACAGAGGTTTGCCAGCAAATAAGTTCAGTGACTGAGCATTACCCCTGTTCAATTTTCCATCAGTACAGTATCCTGAATTATATTAACTTTACTTCATTCCTGACATTGCAGGCATTTTAAAGAAGAGTGTGGAGTTGAAACTTTTTATTATATTTTAATGAGTCAATCTGTGAATGCTGCAGTAGTTGAGGAAATGTTTTCAGTGAATTTCTGGGTCAACAAATGAAACGCCACTGAAAAATCAATAGTGAATACACTGCCAGTGTAATTCCTTATATAAGTATTTAAGTATCAAAGAATAAGAGGTCTGTAGACATTTGGCTTCTTTCTAGATCATCTCATTGTAAGGGGCTCACTAGTGACATTGGCCATTGTGGCATCACTCGAGTTATAAATGAGGTATTGAACTGTTCAGCCAGTGGCTTTATTATCAGTCCATTTTCCATCAAAACCTATTACACCTTCACAAGGTGATATTCTGCCTTGCTTTCTTTCAAACTACAAATGAAGACCTCATTCACTAATTTGGCTTGACCTACAGCATTTGAGAACATCTACCCTACCCCACTTTACCATAAAGCAGTGTTTTCAAGATTTCTTTGTTATTCATTAATGTTTGAAAAAACATGCCTTTTACTCGCCATTTACTTCTTTGCCACCCCTTCCAAAGATCTAACTTTCCCTTCCAGATGAGTTTTTTTTTTTTGCCTTTTTTTGTATTAGCTTTTTGCACCTTTTTCTAATTCATACTTCTAAATCTAACATCTTTTTACTTATAACCTGTCCTTGCTCTTTCTTTTTATTTACCAAAGTTGAGAGAGATGGAAGAGATTGCCACATAAGGAGTACCACTGTACAAGTGAGTAGTAATCCAGTTTTGCACCCACAATTATTACATCTGCAGGCGTAAATTCCTTTTACATCTGATTGAGGATTGTACCGTTCCTTGTGTTGGTTGATTGCTGTTCAATTTGTTATGTTAAATGTTGGATTGGATAATTTACAAATAACTTAAACTAAATGCTCCTGAAGCGAGCAGTTTACACTTACAATCACCTCCTCCATATAATGCTGGATGGTCGATTGCTGTTTGAGTGATTTAGGTTAAAGTTAGATTAGTTGATAATTAATAATTCAAAATACACGCTCCTGAAGTGAGCGTTTACACATACAATCGCCTCCTCCACATAATGCTGGATGGTTGATTGCTGTTTGTTTGGTTAATTTTAAATATTGGTTTTTCAATTAGCAAATAATTCTAACTAAACGCTCCTGAAGTGAGCGGCTACATATACAATAACCTCCTCCACATACCTCTGGATAGCTGAATGCTGTTTGATTTGTTAATGCTGAATGTTTGGACTAGTTATTTAACACATAATTTAAACTAAACACTCCTGAATGCGAGCGGTTACATACACAATCGCCTCCTCCACATAACGCTGCCTAGCGTTTATCCCTGTTACAATCTAGTAGTGGTTTGTATCTTCCCACGTTGTGATGCTAGCAAGTTGCAAGTGTTTAATGCTAGTGTTATTTAAATTTGGCCTTTCCCTGCGAATGCTTTTAATGTTTTTATATGTGCTTTGAATGGTGTGGACGCATGTTTTTTATCCTCACTCTGTTACTTGTGGATACATAAGTATTCATTAGCCTATGTATTCATTTCACTAAATAATTTAATTTTGTTACAATTGTGAATGACACTGCTGCTAATTTTATTGTGTTATCCTGCTAATTTGATCTGACTGCTGTTAGGTAAGGTTTGCCTTTGCCAATATTACCGGCTTGCTAGAAAGATACAGTTTAATTATTTCATCTCACAACATATATCTCTGCTGTTGTTATATGTTACTATATTAGCTGAGCAAATGTTTTTAAGTCCTGTACTAAGTCAAATTCTTATCCACTGTACCTGTTCTTTTTCTTACATATTTTCTATTAAGTACCCACTCACTGAGCTCCATATCCTGTCCTTGGGAATCTGACTCCTCCAACCTGAAGGCTAAGGACCCACTCCAAGCTGGTGTTACAGCATAGCAACTACCATCGTGTTCCTCAAAGTATAAGAAAGGAAGCAAAAGTATGTTTGTATCCTAAACCTGCCAGTACAGTCTAGTATTGCTACAACTAATTGATGGTGACTAAGAGGTTGCTTTAAGCCAGGATAGCCAGCAGCCTTTCCCGTATAGACCGTGGACCTTTCCTCCGTACAAACTTTGTACCTTACTTCTAGCCCGTTTGTTTTTATCCCTGGCCTGTCCTCTCGGAATCTCCACTGTAGTTTAGAGTTCTACCACTAGGTGGCACCCTCTCCCAGCTTTTCTCCCCTCTCAGTTTGACTGCTACCTCAGCATTTTATCTTTTTTTATCCTTTGGCCCAAGCTTCATGGTTAAATATTCTCCACTTCATCTCTGTGACTACTCTAGTACACTCCACTTCATCCTACTATTATTATATTTTACTGACTAAACCCCCACCTATACTCATCCCACTTCTACCCAATTCTCTTTACACACCTCTTATATTACTCTATCTTACAGCATATGCTCTTTTACTGATTGTTTTTCTCAACATTCCGCCCTCTCTTGTCTCTACCCGTTCCGTTCGCCCTGCGGGCTCACTCCACTCCCCCTCCCTACCCCCAATTCCCACCCCCAGGGGTCCTACTCTTATACTTTCTAACCACACCTCTTCCTCTTCCCACTACCCGGTTCACATTTCCTATTGGCCAATTTCTTTCATCTCTAACCACTCCCCTCTTTACTCACCACTCCCTCCTATCTTTACACACTCCCACCCTATTCACTTCCATCCCCACCTATTCACAACATATAACTATTCTTTCCAAATGGCCTATTCAACTATCCCTTTTCAAATTTGACTCTACTTCACTCTTTTACTACTACCACTACTAACCTTTACATATTATCTCTCCTCATATGAGCACCCATTATATCCACAAACTACCCCAACCAACAAACCAACTCCCAATCCTTACCACACCTATATAACCATGCAAACATAACATACTCACCTAGCTACCTACTATCAAAGTATCATAGAACACTACACATTAAATATAATACACAATATTTCAAAAGACTGTTATTTCTCTACAGCAAACTCCCTATCCCAAGCTATCTACTACAACTTCTCACAGTAAAGGATGGTGATATTCATCCTAACCCTGGTCCAACTGCAACCCCTATCACTCTTCATTACCTTAATCAGTCTATCAATTCTCCCACTGCAAGACCTTCTAACTCACTCCTACTAGCTCATCTTAACATACGTAGCATTAACAACAAAGTAACTCAACTCCATGCTCTCCTAGAAGTGTACGCCTTTGACATTATCTGCCTAACTGAAACATGGCTAAAATCTGTCATCAAAGATAATGAAATTATCCCACCTGGATGTAATATCCTAAGGCTTGACAGAGTAGCTAAGAAAGGTGGTGGTGTGGCTATTCTATTTAAATCAGGCTTTCAATTAACCACTTACAGCTGTAATATAACTCTGGACTCCAAAACAGAAATTCTCATTGCTAAACTTGAACTTAACAATGCTAAATCAATCTACATTATCTGTATGTATCTGCCCCCTGGAAATAACATAGCCACCTTGGAAAATATCCTCTGCTGGCTATCCCAACAGCTGCCTCAAGAAACCATTATCCTAGGCGACATGAATTTAGACTGGAATACCTATTGTAGTAGCCTCCCTACCACTCATATAAACCTATATGGTTTCTCCCAGACCATTACCTCCCTCACCAGAATAAATAACAAGAAAGCAAACACACTAGATTGGATTCTCACTAACAATCATACTCACTTCTATGATTCTGGAACCCTCCCTGATGACATCAGTGACCACTCACTCACCTATATCATCAGACATAAAGCCAACACCCCCACCCCAACCTCTATCAGACATATTAGATCCAAAAAGAAATTTAACCCTGATCTATTCCAAATTGAACTTAGAGCATGCAACTGGGTTCCCTTAAAACATCTTCTTTTAGATGAAGCTGTTAACTTCTTTAATTCTACCTTCCTTGCCATTCTTAATCACCATGCTCCAACAAGATCTATAAGAATTAAGGCCAAGCCTGACCCATGGCTTTCCAGTGAAACCAAACACAAAATTTACATCAGAAATAAATACTGGGCCAAATGGAAAATGACAAAAAACACCACTGACCAACTAACATTTAGACAGCTAAGAAATGACACTAAAAAAGCCATACTCTCTGATAAACAAAAGTACTACTTACAATATCAACAACCTAATCACAACAACCCACAGAAATTCTGGGCCAGCATCAAGCAATTATTCCACCCAGGTCAATCTACTATACCAAACCCTCAAAATACAGACCTGAATAATCCAATCCATACAGCTAATACTTTCAATACTTTTTTTACAGATACTATCCAATTACTAGCCAGTCAGCTATCACCTAATACCTTCAGATTACCCTCATACTCCTCAACCCCACCCTCCTTTTCATTTCAAACCTGTCACAACCTCATTTATTCAAACCCTTTTGAATAAACTGAAACCATGCTCTCCTTCTGCAGACCTACTGCTTTCTGAATATCTACAGCTATCATCCAAGGCCATAGCCTATCCTATTTCCATACTGATCGACAGATCAATTACTGAAGGTTACATCCCCACCTTATGGAAAATCTCCCATATAATCCCTCTACATAAAGGAGGACATTCCACAGAAATATCAAACTATCGTCCCATTGCCCTACGTTCTCCCCTAGCTAAAATTATGGATAAGTGTATCCATAAGCAACTACTCCACCATCTAATTGAAAATAATTTACTTTCCAACTGTCAACATGGTTTTAGACCCTCACACAGCACTACCACTGCCCTCTTGTCTTTCACTGACTATATTAACAGGCACTGAAACCTGAATAACCTTTCTTCTGCTCTATTCATCGACCTGTCCAAAGCATTCAACATGGTAAACCACCAAATTCTCTTAAACATCCTTAAATCTCTGTCATTAGACCCACTTTCCATAAAATGGTTCCAATCCTACCTTTACAACCGATAGCAATCAGTACTTTGGCAAAATACTTTATCCACCATTCTACCTGTTACCTTAAGTGTCCCTCAGGGGTCCATACTTGGACCTCTTCTTTTCTCCATATTTATTAATGACCTTCATCTAGCTATCCCACAAGCCACTTGCATACAATATGCTGATGACTCAACACTATTATGTTCAGCTACATCCTCCCATGACTTTCACGCTCTCACCCAAAAAATATTCAACATAGTTGAACAATGGTTTACACAGCATTGCCTTCTCTTGAACCCTAAAAAAACAAACTCCTACTCTTAAGTCCTCTCCTCTTCAATTCTCAGTGACATCTACCAATGGCACTATAATATCTCCTGATTCTACCACCAATCTACTAGGTGTCACCATTGACAATAATCTGAGCTTTAACATCCACATCAATAATACCATAAAGAGTGTTAATAAAAAATTGGTACCCTCTATAGGATAAAACCCTTCCTTTCCCCCACTGCTAAAACTACTATTGCCCACACACATTTGATCTCTACACTCCTTTATGCCTCTCCAATTTTTACTAATCTCTCCAAGAATAGCCTCAACAAATTGGAAATGTCCTATAATAACATTGCACGATTTGCTACAGGCAACTCATTTTGAACCCATCATTGCATAAACTTAAAACAGCTAGGATGGTTAGAACTACAACACCTGATTAAACTTTACCAACTCACCCTTGCCCACAACATTCTTTATAAACCTTCTAATAATCCAAGTTTATCTACCCTCATCACCCCCTATACAAATCTGAAGTCCTTACGCTCATCTCACAAACTTCTAGTCCACACCACTAAACCTAACAACAGAGCTGGGGATTCCGTCTTCTCCAATTTTGTAGGTAAATCCTGGAATCTTCTCCCTTATGACCTTTCCTCCATTCACCTCATTAACCCTCTTTAAAAATAGACTTAAACTTCTCCTCAAAACTCACTGGCTATGCCCCTGTTCCAAACCAGACTAGTCATCTACCTCTACTAATTTGACTAACCTATTCAGTGCTTACTATCCTCTGCTACATTTTCCATCTTATCATATTTTTCTTATCTACCCTTTTTCATTATTTACATCCTCTTTATACATTCTCTTCTTAAGTAACTCCTTTGCTACATTACTACTCATCTAACTTCCTTGTTTACTTTTGACTTAACCTGTATTGTGTCTCTATATTTTAATTTTGCACTGTTTTATAACACTGGACCTCAATGTTACATCCTGTTAAAACCTTTATGCTGTAATTTACATTTCCATTGTTGATGTCTTTATCTTTACATTTCCATTGTTGATGTCTTTATCTTCATGTTTCCATTGTTGATGTCTTTATCTTTATGTTTCCATTGTTGATGTCTTTATCTTTACGTTTCCATTGTTGATGTTTTTATCTTTACGTTTCCATTGTTGATGTCTTTATCTTTATGTTTCCATTGTTGATGTCTTTATGTTCATTTCCATTGTTGATGTCTTTATCTTTATGTTTCCATTGTTGGTGTCTTTTTATTATGGCAATTGCTATTTATCCATTTCTGACTTAACTTGCATTATGTCTCCATACTTGGAATTTTCACTGTTTTATGACTTTTGTCCTCAGTACTATATCCTGTTACAAACTCTGTACCATAAAATACTTGTTACCATTGTTGATGATTTTTATTTTTTTACGAAAGTTGCTATTTTTATTAGTATATATGATTTCATTTTTTTCTGTGTTGTTTGAACTTGTATTATTGTATTTGGACCATGTCTTGGAGTTTATCTCCCCGGGCCTCTACTGAAAAAGGACATATATCCAGCTAGACTAGCCCGGTCAACAAATGTAAAATAAACAAATAAATAAATAATAAATAAATAAAATTTAGCCAATCAGGTTGTCTTGTTTCCTGCCCTAGTGTTTTCTTCATTAAAATCCCATAGCTGTTCCATCTTTATCATTTCTTGACACCCTTCTACATTCTTTTTCAGTGCTTTTTCCTATCAGACAAGTCTATCCCCCCCCTATAATCTCAGTTCTTGCATCATGCTACAACACCTCACCATGGACACTATACCACACAATAAAGCAAATGCTGATATATACTGCCTCACTTCCACCTCTGATATACCACATGCACTGGATACGAAAAATATTGTGATACTACCTTTCCTGGTTGTAATCATCACTCACGTCCTGCTCTGACCAGTATTTGTACTATTCCCTTCCCCTTTTTAACGTAGTCCATCACCATCTTCACTACAGGAAGATTAAGGTTCCCCATTAGTATGATTACCCACCGATTTGTCCAACCACTGATCTTGTTTTGAGCCAATTGTAACCCTTTGCGCCTGTATTTATTGGCCTGTATAGCATAGATATCTTCCATGGAAAAACATGCTTCCTCTTCTCTTTCTTTTCCTTTCTCAGTCTCACAGCTTTGATTCATCTAACCCTTCTGTAACAGAGCTGAGTATATATTTTTTGGTTTTACAGTTTAATTGTCGCTTAGATCTCTGTTGAAACTGTTGTCTCCCTGTTCTGAAAGACTGCTTTCCAATCTATCTGCAAATATACAGAGCTGATTATATTTTTTTGGTTTTAGAGTTTGTACTGTTAGTTGTTGCTTAGATCTCTGTTGAAACTGTTCCCCTCCCCCATTTTCTACCGTGTCTTCAGTTGGTATAACTGTTTTTTACAGCTTGTGTGTTATCTAACTCAAGGATCACTTGTATAAAATTAGACTTGTTAGTAACAACCTACATTTAATTGCTGGAACTTGTGTTTTGAGAGACCGCCTTCCAATCTATCTGCAAATATACAGAGCTGAGTATATTTTTTTAGTTTTAGAGTTTGTACTGTTAGTTGTTGCTTAGATCTCTGTTGAAACTGTTTTGTCCCATCCACCCTCCCTATTTTTGGCTTGTAGTTTAAATTTGGTGGCTTTTGCAGTTGCCCACCCCACTGTAGATTTGATCTGGGACACTCCCCCAGTTCCATCTCTTTACCACATTCTACCTAATAAACTCTTTCTGCACTTTCATTTAGTCCTTTTTAATTTAATTGCATTTTTTAAACTGTGTTTGGTCTAATATTGCTACATACTCGAGTGTGCTAGCTTGCACTGCTTGTGAATTGTTTTTACTGCTGTTTTTGCTACTTTTCTGTAAAAAAAACAAAAAAACAAAGCAAAACTGTAAGCCTGTTTCCTACCTTTTCTGTAACTAGTGTTCCAGATACAGATTTGCTGTATCCAGGACTGTACATAAGCTTCTAAGCCCCCCAAGCCTTTCTGTGTCGGAGGGAAGCCTTTTAGCTTATCAGTGGGAGAGGTAAGCACTAGGTAACCTGTCTACCTCATAAGGAGTAGTTCTGGCCCAGAAATTGTAGTTATTGGCCATTTGGGCAATCTCTTCCATCTCTCTCAACTTTCTGATTTGAAAGCCTGCATTTGCACTTGTTTCTGTCCTGTAACTCATCTAGTGCAGATACAGATTTTTAGTTTTAGCACTTAAATTTGCTTATTCGTGCTCAGCACTTATTCAGAACTTGTAAACACTAAATAAGCTACTAATTACTATAGCACTCAACCTTCCTCATTACCTACAGGAAAACAGTTTTTGTACTTACTTTTCTCACTTGCTTAGAGAAAAAATAGCTCTTGTACTCACTTTCCTCACTTATCTAGAGGAAAATAATTTTTTATTCAGGCATGTCCAAGGGTCAGCTCCCAGTGTTCTCTCCTATCTATCTGATGAATGTGGGCATCTTGAGGCAATGTAGAAATTGCCTCATGTACACAGACAACCCTCTCCTCCTACCACCCAACACTACAACCTGTGAGAGATGCACTTATCTAGCCAAACTGGAGGTAAAGCTCTCTCCAACCAAGACTGAACCTGACAGTCATGAGGAGAAGGTAAACATGTGCACTACACCACACTCGTCACATAGTCTCTCTAAATCTACACCACCAAAATCCACACATAGTAACACAAAAACATTCACGGAGGCTCTCAATAATAATCTGTCTAAGCAACAGAGACCTCCAAAACAGAAACGCAAGCAACCTCCATCCCCCAACACAACCCAAATGACACATAGCCCACAGACTCAGTGTGCCACTCAACCACAGCCAATAAGGCAAAACAACGTACCCAACACACTAGTAATAGGTGACTCTATAGTCAGGCACACTGATGTCCCACTCACCAGTCTAAAAAATGAGAAGGTTACGTCAGCTGCCTGTCGGGTGCCAGGATCCGCCACATAACCCATGCACTCAGGTCACTCCACAACAAATAATTTTCTGTCATTGTCCATGTTGGTGTGAATGACCTGAGATGTACCTCCCTGGACTACATGAAAAGAGACATGGAAGAGCTCTCCAATCCTGTAGCCCAGGCAGGTATGACTCTAGCCCTGAGTAGCATTCTGCCATCGTCCATAATGATACCACAGTACAAGGACAAAATAATTGACTTCAACAACTGGCTAATCTTCTGGTGTCATTCTAAGGGGATCCAGTATCTGTCTGCTTGGGATGACATGGTCGACAGACCATGATGCTTTGCCACAGCTGGCCTGCACCTGTCGCCCCTGGGATTCCGGATACTGGCTAAGGCTCTTGCTGCCCCTATAGTGTCTTTTTTAGGCAAGGTTCAAATAACAAATTCACCACTATAACAGGAACAGGCAAGCAAAAACTGAGGGTAATGCTACTCAATGCTAGAAGTCTAAATCTCAAAATGCACTCACTCGAGGCACTCCTTAAAATGGAGAACATTGATATCTGTGCAGTGACTGAGACCTGGTTCAAGGCTCCAGAGAGCACCCCTGCACTATCAGGCTGTAACTCATACCACACTTTTCGGCCATGTAACCTGGACCAAAACACCAAAGGCGGAGGTGTGTCCATATTCTTTAAGGATATCCACACCTCCAGGCTAGTTGCTCAGCATAATGCATCCAAGGTTATCCAAGTGCAACAAACTCTGGGCAAAACTGCAATCCAAACTGTATCTTGCTACAGATCCCCCACCATGCCCCAGGATTCCCACTCCTCTTTTCTTGATGTACTGGAAAATATTAGGGTTCAACCAATCACCCTAATAATGGGCGACTTCAACTACCCCACCATTAACTGGGAAAACTACTCGTGTACCAATTCCTTAGATCACCGCTTTCTGGAATTCATAAACTCCAATGCCCTGAATCAACTTATCTACACCCCCACCAGGGGCAACAATATCCTAGACCTAGTCATTACCAACATGAGTAACCGGTGTTCCACACCTGAAGTCAACTCCTCGTTGGTCCGATCCGACCATAAGCTAATCACCCTTGATATCCACATCCCACCCCCACCCCCCATTAAGGAAACCATGGTAAAAATTTTCTCCAAAGCCAACTTCATGCTTCTTAAGACAGAAGTGTTGAACTTCATGACACCCATGCAGCTGGACTATACAGTTACAACTTCTGAATCCTACACAAATACACTCTATAAGCACTTACACGAGTTCATGGATTGTGCTATCCCAAACAGAACCAAGACGCTATCCTCCAAAAAAAGGAAGCCAATCTGGTGGTCCCCTGCCATAAACAAACTGTACAACAGAAGGAAGAAACTGTTGCAAAAGAGAGTAAAATCCCATGAGTGGAGGAGCTCCCTGGTCAGCTTCAGTAAGAAGCTGAGATCCCTTATAAGATCCTCCAAAGCTAGCTACGAAAACAAATTTGCCACTAATTCTAAGGACAACCGCAAAACATTTTATAGCTATGTCAAGAATCTTGATGGCAACACCCAGATCTGCTCTGAGTTACAGCACAACGACACGAAAATTACAGAACCAACTGATATTGCCAACATCCTGGCAGACAGGTTCAGTGTTAACTTTACCCCCCCCACCCCCTAAAGGGCCCATATCTATACAGGAAGAATGCAGAGTCCCTGTAATCACAACTACGCAGGTAAAAGCTGCACTCTCTAAAGCCAAAAACACAGCATCCATGGGACTGGAAAACATCCCAGGCTGCGTTTTACACGAACTTCAGAACAAACTGGCTCCTCACTTAAGCACCATGTTCAATAATAGCCTTGCATCAGGCTTTGTGCCCACTGAATGGTGCACAGCAACAGTTAGCCCACTCCACAAAGGGGGAGCCACCACTGATCCCAGGAACTATCGACCTATTAGCCTGATGAGCCTGGTTTGCAAGGCCATGGAACATATCATCATGGAACTCAAACAAAGACATTGGTAACCTCCAGACTCTGGATCCCACCCATTTCGGGTTTGTGAAAGGCAAATCATGCCTCCTGAAACTTATCGACTTCTTTGAGGCAGTCACCAAAGCCGTAGATGAGGGTAAGGTGGTTCACACAGCTTATCTTGACCTCATCAAGGCTTTCGACACCATCCCCCATTCTGGAATTATAGCTAAACTCACTAAACTAGGTATAAATCCCTACATCACAAGATGGGTTGCCAACTGTCTCACTGACAGAACCCACACTGTAAAAGTTGCAAACTCCAAATCTGACCTCAAAGCAGTGACAAGTGGAGTACCACAGGGTTCCGTCCTGGGACCTCTCCTGTTTGGTATCTACTTCTCTGAAGTACAGGCTAACACAGAAGGCCTCTGGCTAACGAAGTTCACAGATGACTGCAAACTAGGAGCCATAGTCAAGTCCCCAAATTATGTTGACATCCTACAGAAGGGCCTCGCTGAGACAGATGCCTGGTGTCAGAGCCATGGCCTCAAGCTCAATGCCAAAAAGTGCAATGTCATTCCCTTTGGTAAAAACTCTGTACCCAAGAACTACCACATAGGCAGCAATCTACTTAACACCGAATGTGTGATAAGAGACCTTGGGACCCAGGTGGACAGTAGTCTCTCCTTTGATAGTCACATCACCACAGTAGTCAGGAAGTCCTTCTAAGTGGCACACCTCATCATAAAAGGGTTCTCATCCAGGAAAAAAGAGGTCATTGTTCCCCTCTACTCAACACTCATTAGACCCATTATAGAGTACAATGCCCCTTTTGGAATGTACCTCACAAGACATCTGTAGCAGCTGGAAAGGCCACAGAAGTACCTCACAAAGTGAATTACTGGCCTCAAACAAATGCCCTACACTGACCACCTCAAAAAACTCCAGTTTTACTACGTAGCATATTGCCTACTCCGAGATGATCTCTGCCTAACATATAAAGCTATGTCAAACCCAGAGCTGTTGGACATGCTACACCTAAAGAAATCCAAATACCTCCAAGCTACATGCTCTAGGGACCTAAACCTTGTCACCACAATAAACAGGACATGCTGGAGGGATAGATTCCTGGCCAAGAGACTTCCCATACTCTGGAACAGGCTACCCATCTATGTTAAGCAAAGTTCTTCATTAGCACTCTTCAAGAAAAATCTTGATGAGTGGATGGGAAATAGGAAATACACCCCGGGGATCACTTCTGTGTCTCTGCTTGACAGTGGCACAGGAAAATAACTTTCTTGGGTGGCATAAGCCAGGGAACCTTGTTGGCTAGGCTTACGTAGGCAATTGGGCTAATAGCCTAGTACCTACCTATGAAACTGTGAACCTATGGAATGCAGGTATAACAATATCTCACTGCCTAAAATCTGTTACTAGTGTTTTTGTAATGCTGTAGCATGTGCTTCTCTCTCCACCAATACAGTATGCAGTTTGTGAATTTTACCTAGGCTTCTCACGCTGGAAAACATCACCCTCTACTGAACTACTTCCTCCTGCAGTCTCTTCATTAATTTATGTTTACTTATTATTTTTACATATCCTTAATGCATCCTGTGATGAGTAAAGTAATGCTGCTACAGTTTGTATATATGCTGTGAAAGTGTACTCTACCCCCCGCCACTTTAAGACTATAGTATAGTAGTCCCATTTTAAGAGTCTATGTATCCAATTATGCATTGTATTTACAGCCTAGAGTCAGTGTGTACAAATGACTGAAGTGTACAGAATAAAAGCTGTTTGGTTAAAAGGCTCATGTTTACTGGCTTTCTTGAGACTACTCTCAGCCTTTATTGGGTAACCATTAGTGCACACCATGACACATCATCTTCTTTGGCAGTAATGAAGTGTATGTGTGTGTGTATGTGTGTGTGTGTGTGTGTGTGTGTGTGTGTGTGTGTGTGTGTGTGTGTGTGTGTGTGTGTGTGTGTGTGTATAGTGAAATAAAGGAATGGCCACCTCCTTCTTTTCCCTACTTAGCAAGTAGACTCTGTGGATGGTCACAGCTCTTCATGGGGTTGTTACAAAAGTCAGACACCACTTGACATAATCGAATGGATGGAAGGACATGACAGCCTTAATATGAGCTAAGAAATTATACATGCAAGTATCTGAAAGGGCTTTCTAAGAGGACATAACAGTGGGAAAACAGAAATTGAAGAAATAGTGGCAAAGTATTCTCTTTTTATTTGTTATCTAGCTAATACCCATTGTGCATAACTGTTATTTTTTTAACAATTACCCAGGAGTTCTGGTCATTTTAAATGAGTTGTGCAGAGTCGTACAGTGTGTAAAAATCAAACCCAAAACAAAAGGATAAGGCACTTTGTGATATACTGCCAGATTCCATGGAGGTCAGCAGTCAACCTTGTTTTAATAATTTAGCTGGACTTCATGAAGGCTTGCAACATAAAGACTATAAATATGTTTGTGGTCACTACTGTGATCTACTGGAGGGCTTTGATGTTATATTTTTGGCAATGGCAAACAAAGGTCACCACCTTGAGAATCACAAAAAAAATATGAATGAAAAGTCCATAAAATGATGTTCCATTTAAGTTACCAGTGATGTAGCTGCTGCATGCTTATTATGTTTCATAGTTATGATGGCTGTGAATTGTCATAATACATCAATCATATGACTCAATTCATGCAATCTGAAGTACAGGTAATAAGTCACTGGAGAATAGCATTAATTGTAAATTTCTGAACTTTCTTGATTAGAAAACTTAACTCTTGTAATTTGCTAGCATGCATAGTGATGTACTTTATCAGTGTTCAAATAGAATATTAAGACTGCCACATGATCTTAAACAATGTGCTGATTCAAACTGAAGCCCTGAATGTCAACACAACATAACTTCAACTAAAACCTGCATTTTGTAAAACAGTGGCTATTTTTCATTTTTTTATGTAAAACACACACAAGACTTAAACTGTTGTGCTTCAGTAGCAGTAAAGGTGCTATGACTTACCGTTTGAGAAGGACAGCAACCCCAGCGTCCATTTGGTCGTTTGCAGCAGGTATTGTTATTAGGGCAATAACCCAGTTTATCACAGTAATTCACAGAACTCCGGTTTTCAGAGATTACAGATAGCTCCTCTACAAATGGAAGAGCTGGTGTTTTGGCCAGCATTGGTATGCTGGTATTGTCTTTTAAGAAACATTGTGTTGAGAAAAAGCACCAGCTGTTTTGAGGACAGCAGTGCCTATGGTCTCTGCAACAGACAGCCTGAAATTAAATTCAAAAGATATTTTAATATCAAATTCATTAACATAATGTTATAATTAGTAAATGTATGCTGTGAAAATTTATAGAAAGGTCTGTGCATATTATTTTAAATGAGCAATTACTTAATTATATGACATTTGTACTTTAATATATATTTATTAGCAAATCCATATTGCATTTAAAGCAATATACATTTGTTTGTCTTAAAGTACTTGCAAAATCAAATAAATTCTCTGTGACTTAAATCAAAATATCAAACCACCAACAATAGACACCTCTAATCAAATTTAGTAGTATGGAGATAGCCATGAAGGAAGATATAAGCAATATGTTATGAATAAGGCAATGCAAGAACTCTGCAATTCGCCTTCAGGGATCTGAATATCAGCAAACTTCACGTTATATACATGTGCAAACAAGCATCCCTAATAATTCAATTAAACAATTAGTGCAAATCTCTTCACTTAAAACTTACTATTACAAAAAACAGTTTTAGCTTTATTTAAATACATTACACATTTATTTCCTGATTCAAACAAAACATAGGGTCAAAATTCGTATATTGGAACATTTGGGAGATAGAAACAATAACAGCAATAGTCATATATCTAAGCACTATATGGGAACACATGGGGGTATGGATTCTGATTTCTTTTTTTTCAGTTTTGGCTAAACCTTTTTTACTTAGGGGAGGTGATTATGTAGATAAATTACAAGAATTAGAAGCTAGGTTAATTTTGAATTATAGAACATTATTTCCTAGGGGATTGAATCAGGAAATAAATGTGTCCTGAACCTAACCAAGAGACACTGGCAGATTCTCCTAACCAAAGAGGCTAGGAAAAATATTGCCTTCTCCATGGCAGATGGGCTTTTCATCCTTCCCTTTGGTGTCCATGTGGCACCCCACCCACTTAATAAAATGTAAAGGTCAGAGTTTTAAAATTTCAACAAAATATATGGCAGTTTACTTGGACAACATGGTTACTCACTCAGAGTTAGACTCTCTAAGGCAGGCCAGGCTTACTGTCAATGCTCTAAAATACAAGGTTGGAAAGTAATAGTTCAGGGTTCTAATTAAACTTCAGAAAGAAAAAATAGAAATGATAGAGAGATGGCCAAAACACTAGATAAAAACACATTCAAAATGTCCTTAGGCTTGCAGAGTATTCTAGAATTTTTTTTCTTGCACTTTGATCCTATAACCTGGCTCTTAACAGACCTCACTAAAGAAACCATGTCAGAAAAGGTTAGGTGGACACCAGAATGAAGCAGACATGGCTTTTAAAAAAGTTGAAGAGAAGCCACTGCTCTTGGCCATTTGTAGTGTATCTAGTTTTTTCTAAGTCTTTTACAGTTCATATGGACTCATCATAGATCAGGATATGGGCAAACCTCAAACAGAAGATAAACAGTGAAGAACATCCAGTTAGCTATTTGAGTAGAAAATTAAACAAAACTGAAAGCTGGTACTCCAATATAGAAAGAAAATGCCTAACCATGAAATAAGCCTTGTAGTCCCTTTAGAACTGTCTGCTAGGTAAGGAGTTCACACTAATTTCAGAACATTCTCCTGTAAAGTAGCTCTAACAGCAGAAGAAGGGTAATATAAAACTTTGCTGGTGGGCTACAGCCATGCAACCAGTTCAGTTCAAAAGTCAGCACCATCTCAGTGTGCACCACCACAATGCTGACAGTCTGTAAAGGGGTCAAAATACTTCCTGCAGGCTTGAATCCACTGGCTTCAAGCTGGGTGGGGTTATGTGCAACATAGTGTGATGACATTCCTAGGAGTGCCTAGCAGATGGTACCAAAAGGTACTGGTAGGACATCAAAGTACTCTACGTTCTATAGGCTACATGGCATATCTATTAGAATATGTAACTATAACAGCACATAATAGGGAGAAGCAAATGTTTGATGCTGTTCCTCTTAAAAGAATTACCTGAGGTAACAGGTAATTGATGGAAGCTAAAGATGGTGCCTATATAGTGCTGGTTCACTGACAATATGGCAGGAGTCTGTGTAGTATCTAATGCTCATCAAAGTTCCAGAGGACCTGGGTGGATTTTCCTGTCAGGAAAGACACGTCAAGGCCATTGTGGTTAGCTTCAAGATGGGAAGTGTTTAAACTATGTTTTATGACTACAAGGGGAAGTGCTGATATTTGGAGTTTTGAGTCATGTGTTCTGTGAAGGAATGGTGTGCCAGTAATGTTACATTAGGTTTAGCACATATGAGTAAGGTGGTGTAGGGGGTTTAACTAGTGGGAATTTTTGCTTTGCTAGTTATTAACTAATGACATCCCTGGCTGTATCCTACATGAACTCAGGCATGAGCTGTCAGCTCCATTAGGCACCCTATTCAATCAAAGACTGAGCACCGGCTTCATCCCAGCTGAATGGAGGACAGCCACTGTGATCCCTCTACACAAAGGTGGAGCATCTACTGACCCAGGTAATTATAGGCCCATCAGCCTAACAAGCTTGATCTGCGAGGACATGGAATGCATTATCATGACCTTATAAACAAGGACATTGGCAACCTCCAAACGACTGACCCCACACAGTTTGGTTTTGCCAAAAGGAGATCATGCTTGTTAGACTTGGCTGACTTCTTTGAAATAGTCACCAAAGCCATGGATGAGGGGAAGATGGTGCACATCACCTACCTTGACCTAGCCAAAGCCTTCGACACTATTCCCCACTCAAGCATAATGGATAAACTCTCCCAGCTAGGCATCAACACGTATGTTACCAGATGGGTAGCTTACTTGCTTAGTTATAAAACCCACTTAGTCAAAATAGGGGACTCCACCTCTAGTAATGGACCCATAATGAGCCGTGTACCCCAAGGATCGATCTTGGGGCCTCTACTGTTTGGGATATACTTTTCTGAGGTGCAAACCAAAACCATTAGTCTGTGGCTGACCAAGTTTGCAGATGACTGCAAGCTGGGTGCTGTCTTAAATTCCCCTAGTGATGTAAACATCCTGCAAGAGGGCCTTACCCAAACAAATGACTGTTGCCAGAAGCATGGCCTCAAACTGAATGCCAAGAAATGGATCATTATCCCCTTTGGTAAATGGAGTCCCTGCTAATTATCACATTAATAACAATGTATTAAGCATGCAATCAGTCATGATGGACTTGGGCAGCCAGGTTGATAGCAATCTGATTTTTGATCACCATGTTGCCTCTGTTGTATGGAAGGCTTTCTACGTGGTCCACCTCATAAGTAAGGCTATTTCATCCAGGAACAAGGAGGTCATAACATCCCTGTACTCCTCCCTTATCAGACCCATTATTGAGTATAATGCCTTCTTCAGCATGTACCTTGCCAAGCACATGCAGCAGCTGGAGAGACCACAGAGGTTCCTGACTAGGAAAATTCAGGGATTCAAACACCTGTCCTATACTGATAGGCTAAAAGCCCCATCCCTCTAGTCAGTCTCATACAGACTGCTCAGAGGTGACCTATGTCTGGCACACAAGGCGATCTCAGACCCAGCCTTGATGGAGTTGCTGCATATCTGTAAGTCAAACTCCACCCATGCAACCCTCATGCAATGCCTCAACCCGGTCTTTGACATTAATAGAACTTGTTGACGGGACAGATTCCTATCCCAGAGATTTCCCCCATCTATTGAATAGTCTCCCTCTCTATGTCAAGCATAATACCTCTCTAGCCCTCTTTAAAAGGAACCTGGATGACTGTATGGGAAATGGGAAACAGAAAATAACCCTCTGGGATCCCACCTGTGTCCCTGCTGGACAGGGGATACAGGTGCTAACTTTGTGGAAACATAGGCAAAATTCTTGGCTAGGCTTCTAGGGGCCTCTGGGCCAATAGCCTAGTATCATCCTATGAACGTGTAAACCAATGAGATATCTGCAGTGTATCTCTTAGTAAAAACCTAACTATATGTACAGTATCTTTACTAATTCATAACCTGCAAGGGGGTCATGTAGGATTAAAATTGCCTCCCAAATTTGAATCCATTTGAGATCATTTGTTTGTGTTTAGGGGGTTGTCAGCAGTTTGACAGCCATACTCCTTCATTTTACCACATTTAATTGATCGTACAGTTAGTAAGCAATTCGGTGGCATTGAATTGACAGCATAGATCAGCAATGTCTTAAAGAGAACAGAAATTGATCTACCTGTGTGTCTAAAAATAAAATACGTTTTATGACCTTTGCCTCCATTTTTTCTTTCCTTCTGAGATTTTCCTTCTTTTTTCTTGTTTTCTTATTTATTTGTATTTGTTAACTGGGTTGATCTCTGATTCTTAACAGAATAAACTGAAGAAATATATAATCACAAAATAGTGCAATGAAGTCCCACAGCCTAGCAGTAAATATCGGTATAAGATTTTCAATCCATCCATCACCCCTTTTTTCCATTTTTGCACATGGGGTCAGGGTGTCACTTCAACAATGACAAACATCTAAAGCCAAGGTATAGACTGCTTGGTATCTAGCTCTGCTGCAGTAGTTCTTCCACACCACGCATGCATGCTCACTCCTATGGCTAATTTAGAGTGTCCATGTCTTCGGAATGTGGAAGGAAACCAGAGCACCTGGAAGAAACCCATGGGAACACAGGGAGGACATGCACACTCTACATAGAATATACCCTAGTTGAGAATCGAACTAGGGAACCTCTTGCTGTAAAGTGCCAGCACTATCCACTGTGCCACTGGGTAACCCTCATATGACATTTTAAAAACAGTAGAAAAATGTTAATAGTAACATGATGTGTTTGAAATATATATTAATATGTGCAGGAAATACAACATAGTGCTGGTGTGGTAATTGCCTAATATGTACACTATTCCACATTGTTCTGATTGTCTGTTTGAAGAAGACAACAGATATCAATATCAGGCATTTAGGATGTAAGAAAATCAATATCAGGGATGTGTGTGCACATCCCATTCTCCTCCTCTACTATGAAGAATTATGTTCTGTTGTAAGGATGGTGTTGCATTAATTATTTGTTTCAGGAGAGTATCAGATTAATTTATGTTGGAGGGAACTTCACTCTCTGGAACATCCATGTGAAGCAGAGTTCCTCCCTAACCTAAATCAAGTGTAACTTGGACAACTGGATGAGGAACAGGAAATGCATCCCTGGTTTGGCACCTATGTCTCTAATGGACACAGTCAACTTGTGTGGTTCATCTCCCAGGCCCTTGCTTGTAAATATTTCATCTTCTAAGACCCTGCATGCACTTATCAAGGGTACTAGAACTTCTCAGAGATTTGGGATGCATGGCTAGGCTTAAAAAGGCCCTGTGGCCATTAGCCTAGTATACACATGTGAACCTATGAACTTTTGGGAGACAAGTACCCAAATGCAATTTGAACCATTTTATTTTTTATCTCTGGTAGTACATAGAATTATCCAGTTTGGATCATGGTAATTTTTACTAAAGGACTGTCAGTGCATTTCACTTGGGCAGGAGGATTTGAATTGGAACATGTTTTCCCCTGCAGTGCTTGTCCTGGTTGGTCTAGGCTATTAGTCTGTCTTTTGATAATAATGCTACCAGTTTTGTTCTTCAATTTTAGATATCTGTCAATTGAACAGCAGTGATCTGTAAGATTTGTAAACAAATTACTTACATTTGGGTAGGGACAGCATCCCCATGCTCCGGATATTAGCTTACAGCATGTTGTATTATCAAGACAATAGTGTGTGCTGTCACAGTGAACAACTGACTCTTTCATGAGGCTTGCACTGGTCAACTCATCCTTCTCAGGCATGGGAAGTTTGCTGATTAAAGGGATTTTCACATATTTCTTTTCACAGGTTCCTGCGACCAGATTGCATGTAAAACCTTCAGGACAGCAGTTTATATTATTTGAGCAGCAAACAGCCTGAAAAATAAATATATGCATAAATGAGTATAGCACTTGACAGAGTGAAATGAATCCATGAATATCCAGTTAAAACAAAACACATGCATATCTAAAGAAAACTTTTCATTTAATATGGCATATATTGATGTAGTATACATAGCATACATGTATGTCTTTGTGTGTGTGTGTGTGTGTGTGTGTGTGTGTGTGTGTGTGTATGCATACATATCTATATCTGTCTATATCTATGTATATATACATCTATCTATATCTATGTATATATACATCTATATATATATATATATATATATATATATATATATATATATATATATATATATAGGTCTACTTTGACCCATTGAAATTACACTTTAGTGAAAATCAGTTTTGCGTGTCCGGTTCTGTGAAAGTGCATTTCTCCGAAAATGCACTTTTGCGAAAGTACACTACACAGAACAATAAAAAAAAAACAAACAAACACACTAAAGTCACTAATGCTGCACCCCCACACCCCCATTACTAATATATACTAAATCTGAGATCATACTACAGTAAGGAAAAGGGAATATTTTCTTATCCTCACTGCACCGCGATCTACATCATTATCCCTTCCCATACATCAGAGAAGGAACACTGTACCTGCACCAGGAATTCTGTTCAGTATAGTGTACTTTCGCGAAAGTGCATTTCAGAGAAGTGTAATTTCAATGGGTCAAAGTAGACCCATATATATGTGTGTGTGTGTGTGTGTGTGTGTGTGTGTGTGTGTGTGTGTGTGTGTGTGTGTGTGTGTGTGTGTGTGTGTTTCATTGATGCAAGTCTCTGTAGTTAGATATTATTTAAGTATATACCACTCTTCAGACAATTTATAAAATATTTTGTTATTTTTAAGAACTAAAGTGAATATACTAACAATACTTATTTAGAAACAAATAATAGAGATCAAAAATGCAGTAGAACCTTAACCATTAAGGGTGGTATTCATAGTCAGTACTGTACATGCATTAAGTGCTGACAGGTGCAGCTAAGCTGCAATTCATAGAGGCAAATTATAACAGTCTGTGGTGTCTTCAAATGTAGGTATGGAAATGAACAAATAATGAGATGGTAATGAGAAATTTTCTTATGTTAATTAAGGCTATTTTAAGCCAACTGCAATTCATAGTCAGTTTTTTTCCTGCTTTCCCGCACTTGTTGAAGATGTAATATAAAAAGGGAAGACTCACCAAAAGTATCTGAGTTGCAGTTAGTAAAACTGCTCTCTCTTGCTGTGAGCTTTGCTATTTCGAGGATAGAGATGTTTGACTTAGCTGGTTTGACAAACCATTTGCACCCAGAACCTTTCATCCACCAAGAAGGTGGAAATATAGGCAAAGGATTACTCATTATAATTTTCAGGAAATCCTTGATTTATCTAGAGTGGACAGGCACATTATAAGGTTCCTAGTGAGCATGTTTGACCATCATAGGAGCAGTGGAAAAATGTGTGGGCTTCTTATTCCTGTGGACACCAAAGTATATATAGCCCTCACTATACTTGCTATGGGGACCTTCCAGAGACAGTCTGCGGGGCACCTTGAGGATCTCACAGACTTCTGCTTTTAGGATAGTGAAGGAGTTCTTGGATGTAGTCTTGGAACATGTGGATCAGTACATCTACTTCTCATTGTCACCTCAGGACCAAGCTTGGACTATGCATGCCTTTTATGGGATGGCACATTTCCCTGAGGTACTTGGAGTGATAGATTGCACCCATGTCCCAATTAGGGCTCCTCCTGATCCAAAGGGTGAGTGGTACCACAATAGGAAGGGTTTCCATTCCATCAATTGCCAAGTGGTATGTGATTCATGGGAGGGGGTGGATTTCCTATGCCTTTACCCAGCATGCTGACAGTGCACAATTCCCACATTTGGCATATTCAAATTATCTGCTTCACTTTGACAGTTGGTAGCCGTTGTACTAGAAGAAAGCACTGGTCAAAGGCCAACTGGTCTGTTTAGCAAGGATGATTTCAGATATAGATATAGTTGTAAAAGAAGGTGAAATTTTGATGGACATGTTAAAAAACAGAGGCTATCCATCTGTTTTTGGAATAGATTTTATAAGAAGTTAAATGAAAAAGATTTGATCACTTTATTGAGCCTCTTCTAGGTAGTAGTCAAGGTATTGAGATAAAAAAATTTGAAGAAGACTACTAATTTCAACAAGGGTTGGATTCTTACATACAACAATGAAGCTAGGGATGTTGAAGATGTTTGAGGTACAATTGGAAAACACTAAAAATTGCTGGTGTAAACATGGAAAGGGTAAGGGATCACTCCTTAGTAACCTTTAGATGGGACTGGAATATGAAAAACTACTTGGAAAGGAAAATGTACTGATTAAAGGTAGAAAGCTAACCCATTTGATGTCAAAATGTGGGAGATGTAGTTATTGTTCCTGCATTAAGGAAGGGGAGAGTGTAACAGTGAAAGGGTATGGAACAAACTTGTGCCCTAAAAAATGTAATTGTATGACTGATAAAGTGGTTTATATTGCCCTCTGCTTGCAGTGTCCCTGTTTTTATATTGGTAAAATGGAGAGGGCTTTGAAAGTTAGGCTCTACAAACACCTAAGAGACATAAAAAACAGGATATGAGGAATAATCTTTGGAAACACATTCAAACCAATAGTGACCACTCTTTTAGTTTTTTATGTAATCAGTGTTATTGATGGATGGTAGGGGGTGGTCCTTGGAAGATAACATTAGAATGTAAAGAATCCAAGTGGCAGATTAGAACCAATGCCACTGGACCTGATGGCTTGAATGAAGGACTATCTCTTTCTTACATTCTTTCTTAAAATGAAGGCTTTAAATTAATTGCAGTCCATTTTAGCTTGACCATTTTTAACTTAAAAACATTTAGTTTAAGATGGATTAAAGAGCAGTAAGATGTAGTACAAGATTTATTATTTACATCTTAAGACAATCTGAAAAAACCTTTTAACAGTGAAACGGGGTTTAACCAATGTTGTAATTTTACTTATGTTTAGTTTTAATGTGTTTTTAATGCATTTCATTTACATGAGTTACTGTTTCTTTAAGCATGACAGTTTAATGGATACTTTGTAGTCTTTGCATGCTTTTTCATTTAAATATGGGTTTACTGCTCACATTAATTACTCTGGTGAAGTCCCTGAACTGTCAGGGATGAACGTGCTAAGGATTTATTGTGTCTTATTGTTTTTTTTTTTTTACAATAAATTTGTTTTTTTTACCATAGTGGAATATTGTACTTATTTAAGTATTGAATTGAAGGGGGTGTACAGGACCTTCAACAGATCCTGGAAAATACACACCCATTATTCTGACTAGTCTTACTTGCAAAGCCATGGAAAGAATTATCACTGAAATGACCAACAAGGGCATAGTAGACCACCAGATACTGGATCCATCCAGTTTGGCTTTGTAAAAGGAAGGTCATGCTTACTGAATCTGGTGGACTCCTTTGAAAAGGTCACAAAGGCAATGGATGAGGGGAAAATGGGGCATACTGCCTACCCAGAGCTGGCTGAAGCATTTAATACAATCCCCACTAAAGCATTGTCAACAATCTTATAGAGCTAGATATAAACCCCTTTATAACATGCTGGATACTTAGCTATCTCACTGATAGGACCAGGGAGGTTAGAACTGGTAAATCCACCTCCACAAAGAGGCTGATCACCAGTGGAGTCCCCTAAGGCTCTGTGCTGGGCCCATTCCTCTTTGTCATCTACTTCTTGGATGTCAAAGCCCATGTCAAAGGCCTTTGGGGACCAAATTTGCAGATGAGTGCAAACTGGGGGCAGTCTTTGAGTACCCCAAGATGGGAATGCCCTTCAAAAAGGTCTAATACAGAGAAATACTTAGTGCCAAAGCCATAGCTTAAAACTCAACACCATGGAATGCATTATAGTACCTTTTGGGAAGTCTACCACTCTGGGTAACTGTATCATCAATAAAACACTCTTAAAAGTTTATTCACTAGTCAGGGATCTGTGAAGTCATATAGACAGTAACTAGTCTTCACCCAGGATGTGTCCAAGGTAGTATGAAAATTCCAAGTTACTCAACTTATTAGCAGGAGCATGACATCTAGGTCCAAAGAGGTCATCATTCCACTTTACTCCCCTCATCAGACCCATTATAAGGTATGATGCCCCCTTCAGTATGAATATCCATATCCACAAAGGTTCCTTACAAAAAGAATAAAGGGCATAAACACAATGTAAACAAAACAAAATGGCAAGGCAGAGCCAGCGAAACTTGTAGGCAAGGTAAATCCACAATAACTTTTAATAAATGCACACAAGTTAAAAAATACAGAGAGGTAAGTGCTTTCTTCTTGTTACTACAATACTTCATCAAACAATTAAATAAATAGCTTAACCATTTAAATACTAAAAATGTAATCAAATAAAAAGCACAATGACCAATAAACATTGAACTTTTTTATCCAGCCCCCCCAAACAAACCAATGAACAAGCAGATACCAGACATAAACATTGCTTTCAAAGCAGAATCATTAAATTCAAATAATTACAAAACTCTTTAAAAAATTACCCATAAAAAATCTTCAAATCATTTAAATCATTTAATATCTTATCTACTAAAAGCTTTCAACTTTAAAACACTGGAGATGGAATAATGCTCATTTAACCCGGGATTTTCAGTTACATTCAGAGCAAGCTGCCAATACAATTCTTCCCTTTCCAAAAGAACTGCCCATGGTTCACCCCTAACATTATGCTGAATTTTATGTATAACAACAGATTTATACCAATGGCCGTTATGAATCAGAACATGTTTAGCCAGAGTGTTATAAAGTTTAAATTTTTTATCTCATAATCATGTTCGTAGATACACTGTTTTATCATACGTTCTGTCTTGCCTATGTAAAAAGCATCACATAGTTGACACATGGTGGCATACACTACCCCTTTAGTGCAACAATCATTTTTCCCTGTTAATTCTATTTTTACTCCTGAAATAATCACTTTGTTACATACCAACACAAACCTACAGAGGTTACAATGCCTGCATTTTCGCATACCAGCTATTGCAGCAGTAGCTTTAATTAAAAGACATTCAAGAATAGTTTTCAGACTTATACCCCTCTTAAAAACAAATCGGGGTCAGTCATCCATTTTAGCCCTCAAATCATAATCATTTCTTATAGCAGACCAATTCTTTAAAATAATCCGTCTTATAACATTACTTTCCAAACTGAAAGTAGTCACAAAGGAATGCCCAAAATCTCAATCCTTTTCATTACCTGCCAAAGGAAACATAGCACCCATATCATTATGGTTCAAGATTGGTCTGTGAACCCCCTTTGCCTTTATTGCACAACTTCTTCTTTTATGTTATTAACAAACTTAGGGTGATAACCTCTCCTTGAAAACATCAGACATAAGTTGTCACATTCCTCTAAAAAGTCAGTGTATCTAGTAACCATCCTGGTAGCCCATACAAACTGCCCTTTTGCCACTGATTTTTTTCTGCATCAGAGGATGTGCACTAGAAAAAATGTGACAGTGCACTGGAGTAAGTGGGCTTCCTATAAATATTTGCAAAATATGTATTTGTATTCATATCTTTTTCCATCGATACATCAAAATTGGAGATCCGTAAAGGATCCAACTGATACGTAAACTTCAAAAATTCAGTGCTGTTTTATATATATATATATATATATATATATATATATATATATATCAAAAAAATATTAAACCTTTCTTCCCCATCCTTCCACACTAAAAAAAAATCATCCAAATAATGCATGTATAGTCTGAAGGAATCCATAAATTCACTATTAAAAACAAATGTATTTTCCCAATATATCATAACTATGTTGGCAAACAAGGAGCTGCAGCTAGAACCCATGGCAACTCCTTATTTTTGTAAAAAGTATTTATCATAGAACATAATAAAATTATTCTTTAACATGATTTCTCATAACTCCTCATATAAATTCATTTTACTCTGTTCCAAATTATTCTCAAGTAGAATTTCACAAAACCATTCCACCCCTAAAGTATAGGGGATAATGTTGTAAAGATCCTTAACATCAATTGTCACTGATAGATCATTCGTGCCATATTCCAACCCATTAATTTTACTCAAAAAGTCCCACAAGTCTCTACAATCCTGTTTTTCCTTTTCAACTAAATACTTCAGTTGGTTATCCGAGTATTTAGCACAGGCACTAGTGATAGAACTCCTAGCATCCACAATGGGTCACATTGGGTGATTATTCATATCCTTGTGGATTTTTTATACATCAAAAATGTTAAGAATAACAGGGTAACATATTAAAATAGATATATTCATTAATAGATATTCTCCCTTCAATAAGCAAATCATTAATTTGTGTTTTAACCCTTTGATAGGCCCCATTCATCTCATTTAATGTAACAAGCCTATAAGTGCTCTCATTTAATAATTTTAACATTAAGTTAAATGGAGTTATGAAAGTTTTATGCATACATTTTCATGTAAATAATCTCTTCCTAATAGAAGATGTAGCTTGGATAGTAATTACTTATAGTTTTGAAATAATCCCAATTTTATTTTTCCATTTAAATATGCTTTTAAGCATCCCATACATAAATCTCAGACATATCCTCTGTGTAATTAATATCCATGAATGTTTGAATTTCCTTGTTATAAAATTCTTTAAAATCCTTTAAATTAGTTATATATGATGCTATTCTTTTTATAGTAATTTTTATTATTATTTAATACAAGTTCAAAAGTGATGGCATTGTGATCTGAAAGTGGACATGAAATTGTCCTTACTTTACTCAGTTTAGATATTAAGCTATTGGAAATATATGCTCCATCGATTCTTGACTGTGTTCCATGTCTATGTGAAAAATGTGTATATAAAAAAGAGCACCTGAATCTGAAAATTCATTAATGTCTTTGATTTGAAATGAGTCAATGAAGTTTTTAATTCTTTTGCTAAAGCTAGTATTTTCTGTTTTCTAGTAGTATTGGGATCTTCATCCCTTAGTATACAGTTAAAGTCTCCCACCAAAATGATACTGCCTTTTAAGAGTTGTATTATCTTTTCTAATGGTTGCTTAACTGTTTTAGCACAAATACCCAGTATCCAATAAATATTAATAAAGGTATATAGATTTCCATTAATTTCAATTATTGCTAAATGAAATATGCTTTTATCATCATTATATGTGCTTATTATATTAGGCATGGGCGAGGAATTTCTCCATAGAATTGCTACCCTTTTTCTGTTTATATTGAGAACTACTGAAGATTGTAAAATGCTTTGTGTTAAGTCTATTTATATCATCTTGTAATAGATGTATTTTTTGAAGGAAAATGATCTGTGAAACATGTACATTTAGAAATGTATTTAAATTACTTCTTTTGCAACTATTATTTAGACCATCACTATTAATAGATATACACTTTAATTGTGTTATGTAGCATCTATGAGTAAGAATACAATACATGTCTTTCTAACTCTCAGGTGTATTATTTTTATTATACTACTCTTATATGTTTCACTCTGTCTATTAGTTATTAAAGGTATATATGTTAGTAAAATTAAATACATACATATTGACAGTTGTAGACACCAATAAAAACAGTAAGTTAAGTTAAAATTTAAACAAGAAATTCTTTTAGCTCTCTTTCCCTTCATGGAGTGTAATACTCCTAGTTTGAATAGTAAAACCATCCAAACTAACCCACCCATCTACTCTATCCAAAATAAGTCCAAGCCCTTCTGTGCTATTTTAAGTATATAAATAAATTATGTTCTATATACCATAATGTCACACCTTAATGTGATAATAAAACATTTATTATTTTTGCAGTAGATTTTTATTATAACACTTGTGAGATCAATTGAGTATAGGAGCTCACTTTACATTTTCCTTAAATATCATTAAAAATGAAATAGTAGCTGTATCACACATCCAAATAAATACATGATAATTATCAAGAATAACAGTACCTGCATGCCTGTTTCAAATATTAAATTCTAAGTGATTGTCCTTACAGTATAACCACTAAAACTTCCATGCTCTGATATTTCTTTTTTGGTATTAAAAGATTATTTGATAATGTCCCACTGAGAGCAGTGCCAAACTTTCCACATAATATCCTGCCTTCACCAAGAATGATACCTCAGTATAAAGAAAAAATGATCAATTTCAACAATTGGCTAAGCTTCTGGTGTCATTCAAAGGGGATCCAGTGTCCGTCAGCCTGGGATGACATGCTCGACAAGCCGCATTGCTTCGCAAAAGACGGCTTGCACCTGTCACCTCTTGACTTCCGAATACTGGCCAAGGCTATTGCTGCCCCCACAGTGCCTTTTTTAGGAAAGGCTCAAAATTAAACCCACCTCTGTAAACAGCACAAGTAAAAAAATGAGGGTTATGCTACTCAATGCCAGGAGTTTAAATCTAAAAATGCATGTGCTCAAAGCACTCCTAAGTATGGAGAACGTCAACATCTGTGCAGTGACTGAAACCTGGTTCAAGGCTCCAGAAAGCACTCCAGCACTACTGGGCTGCAACTCATACCACACATTTTTGCCACAGAACATGGACCGAAACACAAAAGAAGGGGGGGTATCCATATTCATCAAGGATACCCACACCTCCAGGTTAGTGGCCCAGCATGATACCTCTGAGATCATCCATGTGCAACTAACATCAGGCATATCTGCAATGCAAATTGTGGCCTGCTACAGATCACCCTCCAAAACCCAGTACCACCACTCCACCTTTCTGGAGACACTGGAAAACATGAAGGTCCTACTGAACACCCTAATATTGGGCAATTTCAATTACCCTACCATTAACTGGGAAAACTACTTGAGTACAAACTCCTATGCTCAGCGCTTCCTGGAATTTATCAACTCAAATGCCCTGGATCAGCTGGTAAACTCCCCTACCAGAGGCCAGAACATATTGGACCTGGTCATCACCAAAATGGGTGTCAGGTGTTCCGTACTGGAGGTCAACACATCACTGGTTAGATCAGACCATAAACTAATCACCGTGGATGTCCACACACCCCACCACCACCCCCAACCAAGGAAATCACAGAGAAAAACTTTTCTAAAGCAAACTTCACCTTACTTAAGGCAGAGGTGGTAAGTTTCACAGCCCCCACACTAAAGGATAACACTGCCCAAGATGCAGAATCCTTTACAATTGCACTCTATGAGCACCTACAAGGATGCATGGATCATGCCATCCCTAGCAAAACTAAGACTCACTCCCCTAAGAGAAGGAAACCAGTCTGGTGGACCCCTGCCATAAACAGGTTATACAACAAAAGGAGGAAATTAGTTCAGAAAAAAGCAAATCCCAAGAAAGAAAGACATCCCTGATCAGTATCAGTAAGAAACTAAGGTCCCTCATAAAATCATCCAAGGCTAACTTCGAAAGAAAAATAACAAAGGATTCGAAAGATAACCACAAAGCCTTCTTTAGCTATGTCAAGAATCTAAGTGGCAACACGCAGATATGCTCTGAGCTAGTGCAAAATAGCACAAAATATACTGAACCTACTGATATTGCCAACATCCTGGCAGATAGATTTAGTGCAAATTTCACCTCCCTCTCACCTTCAAAAGGGCCCACAACAATACTGGAAAAGTGTAGTGTTCTGGAAATCACCGAAGCACAGGTGAAAACAGCCCTTTCAAAGGCTAAAAACACAGCATAAATGGGGCCAGATGGTGTCCCAGGCTGAGTCTTGCACGAACTACAGAACAAACTAACCCCCCACCTAAACATGCTGTTCAACCTCAGCCTCTCCACAGGCTATGTGCCCATAGAATGGCACACAGCAATGGTTATTCCACTCCACAAAGGAATGGCCACAACTGACCCTGGTAACTATCACCCCATAAGCCTGACTAGCCTGGTCTGCAAGGCTATGGAGCGCATCATCATGGAACTCATTACAAAGACGTTGGGAACCTCCAAACACTTGACCAGTTTGGCTTTGTTAAGGGCAGATCATGCCTACTAAACCTGGTTGACTTCTTCGAGACAGTCACCAAGGCCATAGATGAGGGAAAGGTGGTTCACACAGCCTACCTTGATCTCGCCAAGGCATTCGACACCATTCCTCTCTCGGGTATTATAGAAAAACTCACCAGCCTGAACATAAACCCATACGTCACAAGATGGGTTGCCAACTGGCTTACAGACAGAACTCACATGGTAAGAATAGCGGGCTCCAGGTCCGACTCTAAACCAGTCACAAGTGGTGTCCCACAAGGCTCGGTTCTGGGACCCCTACTGTTCGGCATATATTTCTCAGAAGTACAGGCAAACACAGGAGGACTATGGCTAACCAAGTTCGCCGATGACTGCAAACTGGGAGCCATAACTGACTCTCCGGCTGACATGGATATCCTTCAAAAAGGCCTAACTGAGACCGACACCTGGTGTCAAAGTCATGGCCTCAAGCTAAATGCCAAAAAATGCATAGTCATCCCGTTTGGGAAAAACAAAACACCCATGAATTACCACATTGGCGGCAGCCCCCTTAATACAGAAGAGGTAATAAGAGATCTGGGGACCCAGGTAGATAGTAATCTCTCCTTTGACAATCATATTGCCAGAGTAGTTAGGAAATCCTTCTATGTGGTCCATCTAATTACTAAGGGGTTCACATCTAGAAATAAAGAGGTTATAGTGCCCCTCTACTCATCACTCATCAGACCCATCATAGAGTACAATGCCCCATTTGGGATGTACCTCACAAGACACTTCCAACAGCTGGAAAGACCACAAAAGCACCTCACTAAGAGGGTTACTGGCCTCAAACATATGTCCTATGCAGCACAACTGAAAAAACTCCAGCTGTACTCAGTGGCATATCGCTTACTCAGAGGTGATCTCTGCCTGACTTACAAAGCCATGCCCAACTCAGAATTGATGGACATACTCCACCTAAAGAAATCCAAGTCACTGCGAGCCACGCACTCTAGTGAGCTAAACCTCACCACAACAATAAATAGAACATGCTGGAGGGATAGATTCCTGTCACAGAGACTCCCCATACTTTGGAGCAAAATTCCTAATTACATTAGGCAGAGCCCCTCACTATCACTCTTCAAGAAAAACCTTGACGAATGGATGGGTAAAAGAAAATTCACTCCTGGGATCACTTAATTGGCTCTGCTTGACAGAGGCAAATTAATTAATCAATGGGGTGGTAAAAGCCGACACACTCTGGCTAGGCTTATAAATGCCCTCGGGCAGATAGCCTAGTACCTACCTATGAACCTATGAACCTATATTCATTTATGTTGCAACTCATCCACATTCTTTGATGAATTAACAATTTTATTACCCATATTAAAAATACACAAGTTTTATTTAATTAACTGAGTATTAGATAATATAACTTTCTGCATCACACTGTATTAAGGAGAATCTATAAAAAATACATGACCATGTAATATCAATTAGGTATTTATTTTGTGAAGCTTGCCTCTTTCCCTTTAAAATCTTTGATGTGCACTAATATAACCCATCTCACCACAAATATATATGCACATATATTTACACACATGCACATATATTTATTTTAACATTGCTATGTTATAGAGAAAAAAGAATGCCCAAGGATGTAACACTCTTGACTTAGCATTTATCTTTGATGTCTCATCTATTTTAGTTATAAGATTTGCAGTCAAACATTATTAACTTTTATAAGTCATTGTACTCTTAATTCAAAACATTTCTTTTGTAAACAAATATTTGTTGGTAAATACTATTCTGATATGTTTATGAACAATTTGGAATATTTCTTAAGTACATCTAGCTTTTGTACAATATCATTGTAACTTAGAGTAATTTTGAATATGTTAATTGCTTGTGAAGTCTTAACATTTAGGAGATGACCATTGTTCAACTGTGTGCTGTTCATTCATATCCTCTCACCAAACTCCCTCTAGATTCCATGCCTTTAATCAAAATTAGGTCTTCTTAGACATTGTAAGGACTCCCTCTATGGCACAGGAGTAAGCAATATGTGACACATTTTACAAGAATTGCATAAACAGTATTTATGAGTCAGTCTAGCATAGTATATATATATATATATATATATATATATATATATATATATATATATATATATATATATATACACACACACACACACACACACACACACATATATATATATATATATATATATATATATAGACACTCCAGAAGAGTATAGTTATATCAAATAACATTCATTATGAAAGCCATAAATAAGAAACATTACTGAATGTGTCAAGTGTGTATTTTCAAAATTAGTTACAAAGTAGTAGCAGCTGATTTAATTTGCATACAAATAACAATGAGAATCATATTTTACTTTTTCTATCTAAGTTTTATATAACTTTATGACATATAACTCATCTCTTAATATAAACAATGTGTATTAATGAATCCCTGGCCCCTTAAAGTATTTAATTTTTAAACATGTATTTGTTTGGAGTAACAATATTTGCTTCACAGTTACAGCTATCATGAAAAATGAATGCAATGTGCTTCTGATCAAGTTATGGTAGTTGCAGTTTATGACAGGACTACTTTTCCGAGATTTATAATTACACATGAAATGTTCTTAAATAGGAGTATATAACTTGTACTGCATTAGGTTGCAAGATAAAAATAAATTTCAATCTGCAACTAATCGTTTTTGATAATTTTGTTTTGTTAATTTGTTGTTTCACTGTCTCAAATCCTGAATAAAAAGAGGCTGTCATTTATACATGAAGTTATGGGGAAATTAGGAACAATCCCTTTAAATCCTGTGTACTTTGAAGTCAATCTCTTTAATGTGTGACATTAAATGTAACAGTTGCATCTTTCCTTAACTATTTCCTTGAGTTCAACTGCCAAGCCTGTACGTTATTATGCTCATGACCTTAGCAGGATGCCAGGATTCTTTTTTTTAAATAAAGCTTCACCAATTAAGTGTTAAAATGTTTTTGTTTTTCATAGTTTAAACACACCCAAGAATCATTGCACATTCAACCATGGACCACTATACCAGTTGTATATAGCTTTCTAGTAACAACAAACTCCAGTATCTTTTCCCCATTTAAACTCCACCACACTAAAAAACAGCCAACTTTCCTTTTGGTCTACAGAAATCAAGTTTAAACAAACCAAAAGGTACATTAGTCTATACTAACCGCTCATCTTCTTCCTTCCCTTTCCTTCCCCAGTCACTAATATTCAACTTAGTAATTGCCGTTTTGCATTTAGCTATGTTCAAGTTAAATGATTTCAAAGAGTACACTTCTCCCCCACCCCCAAGGTCCATCGGAATTACCAGAACATTTACACAAAACAAAAGGGAAAAGAAAATAAGCATATCGTCCCCCCTGCAATTACCATTATCATATTGTGGTCAAGTATATTATAGCAAAAATCACTACAATGCACAATAACCAACCATGCTCCTCCCTCCCTCCTGCCTCAGTCCCCCAATATCCAACAGAAAATCTATAGTTATACTACAACCAATGTTTTGGATTCATATAATAACTTTTGAAGAATATATAAAAGTAAAGCAATAAAAAGAGAGGAGATCACAGAACAAAGCAGGAAGTTCAGAATAGAAAGAGGTTAGACTCAAACAGACATACAGGAAATACAAGGTGTTTTGCAGTTCGGCATATTAAACCATAAAAGATGCAACTTTTTCAACTTATTCTAATCTCTATATGACTATTTTATTAACTGTAGGAAACCTGTATGCAGACCCTCTCTCTCTCTCTCTCTCTCTCTCTCTATATATATATATATATATATCTATATATAAAAAATTCTAAATGCTATTGATCTGAAACATATTTATATTTTTATATCAAGTATAGATACATATATTAGCACACATATTCATGTATACACACATACTTACACATACTAGTTATTGATTTTAGACTAAGAAACTAAGAACTTGAATAAAAAAGAGAGGACATTAGAATAAAAGAAACTACCTTGTTTAATTTGGATGATTGGATGGGTAACTTGAAATTCACCCCAGGGGTTACAGCTATGTCTTTCTTGGGCAGGGGCAATAGGTGCTGATTTTAGTGTCTGCTTGAACCAGACACCATTGAGAACATGGGTTGAACTTGAATTTATGATTCTAAGAATGTATCCAGGTTTCCCTTTAAATTATAGGCATACTAGAAAAGGTCATTTGTAGTTAAAGCTAACCTACTTGTAAGTTTTTTAGGCAACTATTACGATTATTTCTAATGGAGTTATTTTTCATTTAGTTTCTTCTTCCTTTCATTGGTTTTCCAGTTGTTTCTTTCTGCCTGTCCCTTCAAAGAGCTGTTATTCCAGTCCATATCTTCTATGTGCTCTATTATATTTTTTGTTTTTAAAAATGCTATAGCGTTGTCAAGATCATCAAAAATTTTAATGTCATCTGAGAGGAATATTTTAAGTCTGGCTGGGAATAGCAAATGAACCTTCATCTCTTCTTTGTCCTGTGAAGAAAAGAGCCTCACAATGGTAAATCTCAGTGATGAAGGATTTTTAGATGAAAGATGATATAACAAAAGATCTATAGGGTCTTTCAATTCCATATGACATTGCCTCAGGTAAATCAAGGATCATAGGAAGCCAGGATGTTAAGAAATTTGTCATACATCCACGTTCCAGCTTCTCAGGCAGCCCAAAGATATGGATGTTGTTTCTCGGTCATCTATTTTCTTCAGCAAAAAAGTGTTTTGTCTCAATAAGAATTCAGCCTTTTCTTCCTCTTCCGCTACTCTGCCTTCCATGTTATTTAAAACAACTTCTGTTCCTGATATTTGAACTTTCTGTTAATTAAGAGACTCTTGTATTTGTTCCATTTGTTTTGAACATTTTCTTTAAAATTGTCCAGCTTGCTGTCTATTCTGTCCATTTTCATTGAAAGGTCTTGAATGCTAGTTAATCCAGTCTGAAAATCTTTCCTCATCAGAGATTCATGAGAACTTGTTTTTATGTGACTCATTCTGTTTTTCCTGTGACAGATCTTCTGAACAAAAGTTTGACAGAAAATGATATAGAATATAAATATTTTGTCAGTGTTATCTTTCAGCACAGTCCACAATGTTAGCTTTTAATCAAACATTTCAAATAAGATTACTTAGAAATGTAATTTCCTGTCAGAAAATAAATAAAATAGCAGAGTTCAAAAACTGCTGTCAGCCTGTCAGCATTCCGGATGGAACCCGGTATCATACAGACTTCTGAGAAGTGATCTTTGCTTGGCATACAGGGCATCCCTAGACCCTGTTTTGATGAACCTTTTGCACATCTGCAAAACAAATAGCATTTGAACAAGATTAAAAGAACTAAATTTTGCTTGTGACATAAATGTAATATGTTGGAGAGAAAGATATGTTTCTCAGAGAATTCCCATTCTCTGGAACAGGCTTCCCATCGTGCAACTTAGACTAATGGATGGGTAATCAGAAATTCATCCCTGGTCTAGCTGTTATGTCTCTGATGGACATAGGCAGTCACTAAACCACCACCTATATAAGTCAAATTTTGGGTCACATTACGGTTGCAGGGCTAGGTTTATAAGGGCCCTAGTATACACCTATGAACCCATAATGTTCAAATGTCAGGAATGCTGACTGCAGGTAATATAGTTATAAAATAAAACTTGCAGTTACAGATGTAAAGAATTGTGTAGCATTGCACTGAAGAACTTATAAGATATTTTCCAATTTGTACAGGAAGACAGGTTCTGTGAGAGGTAACTAAATATAAGTAAAAATAATTGCTGAACATAATTGTTTGTTCACAAGTATTTCTTGCTACATTTACGACATCACTGAAATGGCACTCATCACACCCTAGTCAGACTGATTGGTGGGGGAGGGGAGTGCTTTAATGACAACTTGCGACTACCCTTTTAGAGAACAAGTTGTTACATTACAGTGCATGAGACAAAGTTCTGCAGAAAAGGAAATTCACACTTCCTTGAATTGTTACATTTCAGCATTTGCAGTTCAGGTTTTCCACAGTATTACATACGTTTTTTTTAAATAAAGGACTGACCCTGTTTTCAGTACCCTACACAATGCAGCAGAATATTTCACTACTGAATTTTAATAATACACGCATGACTGCATTCAACAGTAACAATCTGACAGGATAAGATATAAATGAAAATTAATACAGGGAATATAAGACGAATATATGTGGAATGCAGTCAAATACAGGTAAACAACATTAGCCTTCTCTATTTTACTTGTAGCTGAAGAAGAAATACTACACAATTCTCAACAAGAAAAGAGAAGAACCAAGAGCCTGGTGGAATCTTCTGGTAAGAGTTACAGGTGCCCATATTTATTACTTAACTAACCATAGTAGAAATTATTACACATAATTCAGGGTAACATAAACAGCAGTACGGCAATGCTTTTAAAAGTGATATTAGTAGTAATCCTGCAAATAACCATTGTTATACCTTTGCAGCTGACAAGAAAAAATGTTTTATACTGTCATTTTTAACTATGATTAACTGCGGTGATACTGCGGTGGTGGTGCTGCGGTAGCGTTGTTGCCTCACAGTTAGACGTTGCCCGTTCGATTCTCAGTTAGAGCGTCTTCTGTGTGGCGACATGCATGAATGGGGGTTCCTTCGTTGAAGGTTGTGCGTTAGGCCCGGCAAGCCAGTACGTAAAAATCTACTGCCAATTATTAGCGGACCAGAGTTTCCGCTGTGGCGACCCCTAACTGGGAAAAGCCGAAAGACACAAATAAACAAACTGTGGTAGTTAGTGATTTCTTTCACGCTTGATGACTGTGTACTGTAAATTGTGTTTCAAAAGTATGAAATTGAAACACAAAACCATTCCAAAAGAAAAAATCAATAGCCATTTCAATTCATTACAAGTAGGCAAAAGCAGTACTCGTACTCATTCGCCCAAGTTACATAAGTGCTTATGCAATCACTGCTCCCAACTGTATGTATAAGCACTTCCTGCACATAACTGTATTTCAATAAAGATATTTTTCTCAGTAGTTTATTGACTTGATAACTTGCATTTTTGTTCTTTTTTTCTGTTTTGCCTTGCCCCACCTCTTATTTTACTTTTATTTATTATTTTGCTTATACATTTCTTTTTACTTTGTTTACTTCTTTCCCATTTCATTTTTCTTTTATACAGGTTCAAATCCTTCAGGGGCAGACCAGGTATGCACCTCCCAGGCTAAGGGAGTTATCCCCCCTGCCCATCCTGGACTGTCCTCGTAGGATTGGAGTGGAAGCACTGCTCCTCCAGGCACTCCATTAAAGTGGCAGCCTAGCAAGCCCCACTAAATGGGGGTTTTCCGAGATTGGTTGAGGAAGTACTGGAAGAGGTAGTGAACAGGAGAATTACATCAGTCAAAGTTGCCCTTCATCATGTAGAAGTCACACTCGCTCTGTTGGTGCTGACTACCATGCCGACACAGGCCCCTACCCCCTCAACATTGGGGACCTCCACTGCAGCACCAACCGGCAGTGGACATGTTTGAGGCTCTGTGGACTGAGTTCACAGCTAGGACTTTCTCAGCCCTTCTCCCCTTACCATTTCTCCAACACCCTTTTCCCCATTTCCCACCAGCATTACCCTCTTACAAAAAAAACCTGCTTATAGTGATGGAAGAAATATGGTGTTTCTGGGGTGGCAAATTAACAGAGACCCTCGTTTAGGGTGAACTGTTATTCTTCAGCAATATGGCTGACATGACGAAATTAGAGAACGTGGACCTAAAATGCTTCCACATCATAGCCTTCTTTATAAGACACTATTACAAGGTCAAACAAGATTAATATGTGATGTAATGACTACCCACTTTACTAATGTGTGGTGAAGCTCTGAATACTAATTTCTTACATACCAACTCATTTAATCTAAGTTTGTAAGAAAAAAGATCTTCACTTAAGTGCAAATGTCGAGACCAACTGGACTGATAATTCTAATGGTGTTATCTCTCAGCACTTGAAATATATTAATGTAAGTCTCTCTTCAGGTGCCAGGGACAGTTGCAATGCAGTGTACAAATGCACTGACACCTTTTTTGTATCTCATATTATATGTTGGAATCACCCCTTTACTCTGAACACCTAACCATCACATGTACTTTTACATTTAGATAGGTATTATTTCATTTTAGCTTAGTTTTAGTTTTCATTTAGGTCAGTAAATTGCACCTAAGGGCCATTTTCAGCAATAGTTTGCTAGGGAGCATTAAAGCAAGCATTCAAGCCAATGTACAACAACAAATAAGATGCAAACAGTGTTACAAAAGGACATAGATAAACTAACACTTACATAATAGTACAATAAGGTATAAATATGTAAAAACAATATCCAGTAAGAACAGCTACATGGAATCAAATCTTACACCAATTTGAACTGTCAATGCATTCCAGTTTTCAGACCCATTAGGAGAGGGTTTCAGTGAAACATTCCAGCAAGCATTGTAAATATTGCATTTGATAGTATATACTATACCTTTAAACCCATGCTATATTATGTAAACTTATCTAACTGTACGTGTTTCTGGTTGTTATTTCAGCTAAATATAGCTGAGTTCCAGTTAACTGACCACACCTCTCAGGATTCAGAATGTTCAGATTTTTGCCTCATAGTTTTGGTCTGGTCCTCAAAAAATTTGTGGTTTTCTATCCAATCACTAAGGATCGAAGCCACTAAATAATGACATGCATTTGAGTTTCAAACGTCTTATCCTTCAGAAAATGCATGCTAACACAAATCTTGTTATTCTACCAAATTTCTACATTTTTAGGATTCATTTTTAAAATCTGTCCCTATTTTGGGGTCTTTGTCCCCCCATTATTTTAGTCTTTTTCCAGATGTTTTAGACTAAGAGGTTGAAAGGTATGTAACTGACACAAGTAAATATATCAACTTTATACAGATTCCAAAGCAGTCTCAGCTCTAACAAAAAAAATATGAATTAGTAAATCTTACCACCTGCATATCAACAACTTTTCTACCTGCTAACAAGTACCATGTGAGACCAAAAATGTACATTTCTATATAAATTAGCATAAAATGTATGATATATATGTCAAGGAATTTATGCATGAAGATGACAATAGTATCACATTATCACATTATCTTCTGTATTAAGATAAAATATTAGTTGAAAGATGTTTTCTGGAGACTTAGCATCTTTGTAATGTAGGTTTATGAAAAGTATACAAAACAACACTTTTTTCCATTTGATAGTACTTTCAGGGCTGGCCTTAGCTGAAATGGCGCCCTAGGCGAAGTAGTGCTCTGGCGCCCCTTGAGCCACACCCATGCCATACTCATGATACACCCCTATTTGAGCCACACCCACAGATACATTACTCCCCATGAAAGCTACTTCAGTTATTTCCTTTAATTTTTTTTTAATTTATGAAAATAAGTTTCTACTCTAATGGGTTTTGAATTACCAAGCATTTTCCGAAAGTTACGAAGTCCAAAATTAATACCAGAGTTCATCTGACAAGTAATAACATCAAAAATCAGAACCAGCTGAGACACACACACACACACACACACACACACACACACACACACACACACACACACACACACACACACACACACACACAATGCAGTCCCAGCAGGTGCCCAAAGCTGTGCCATTAGCTGGCAGGTACCATTCACCCAGGCATATGAGGCTTTGTCCTTCTGATTACAGGACATTTATTGAAGAATGTTTTGATCAAGGTTACATTTCACAGCCCCCCTGCCTCGAACATAACATTTGGTCTGTCTGTGTCAGGACTGGAATGACAAAAAACAAAGGGAGACCCGTTTACATTTTTCTACTCACTTTGCATGCTATTTCTTTAAATGAATCACTAGTTTTTCAGCAAAACACTTATGCTTCTTATCTACTTGTTTATGCTTCTTGATTATATTGTCTTAATAATTTATGAAATGTAATTCACTTTTTTTTTGAAAAGTTGCCAGTTTTAGGAGGAATTAAGAGGGGCAGAGCAAAATTTGGAGTCAAAATAAGACAGTTGAAAAAAGAGGTAATCTGCCACAACCACAGATTTGTAAGCAACCAACGATCTGCAAGCAGCACTGTCATGATCACATCACCCATTTATAACTAAACCTGGTAAGAGGACACATGAAACATTCACAGACAACAGCTGAACAAGACACAGGTACATTCACTTAACACAAGAGAAGTAAACGCTTACTCCAGATGTTATCTTCTCTGCAACCTTTGTACTACTACAAGTGCACAGGACTGGGCAGTTTTTGCTGTCCTTACCATTCTATACCGCTGTTTAAATCCAAAAGCACCACCAATAGATACTAACCCTATGCACAGCTGTGCCACATTTCACAGAAGACACACAAACATTTTTCCAGTAAGCAATGAAACAAACTATATGAACCAATGGCAAAACCGTCCAAATCAGAACATTTCAACCATAAAGGCCACTCAAACTTGTGTCATTACAATCCGCCAGTACCAGTCGATATGCACAATCTCTGCAGAAGTAAAAGTCATCTGACTAATTCCACATTAATGAGATCTGTAGCTGATGAAAAGGTTACGGCAAGCAAACAACTTTATATTTCAGTGTTTCATCTACCAATTCAGTGTCTGCTGTCACTGAAGAATAAATTGCCTACGTTACATTAAAAAGAACGGTAAGCTGGTAATACTGCACTAGGAATGGATAGCAAACTGAAAACAGGTTCATAGTTACTAGGCATCTCATCCAAAGGAGTGCATACTCAGGACGGCAGCACCCCACCCCCTTAAAATACAACACAGTATCAAGGATGAACAGAATTACTTCTCACCTCAATGTATGGACAAAATTTAAAGAACTGCTTGACAAGAAAAAATACAAAAAAAAAAAATTCTGGAATTGAACAGGCATGCATGCAGCAACAGGAATGACTAGAAGGCTGATGGACACTCTTGTAAATAGTTATTTCTTTGTTTCTGTATTAAGGTTCATAGGTTCTTAGGATCATAGGATGATAATAGGCTATTGGCCTGGAGGCCCTTATAAGCCTAGCCAAGAATTTCACCCATGTTCCCTATAAGATTAGTTTTTTTTTTCTTACTTTTAAATATGTATATACATTTCTGATTACAAATTTTGTACGGATTATGTTTTATAAAAATGTAATAAAAACATTTTCAAAAAAAAAAAAAGAAATTCTGATCAGTTATTAATTTTTTATGGAGGTAAGAATAAAGGACATACTGGGTCAAAATAGACTTTCTCCAAATGATTGTCTCATTCCATTACCTTTTGTTACATCCAACAGAATTAAACAATTCCATGCAGGGACAATGCACACTCATAAGTATGTGTATAGTCTTTACCTGTGTGTTTTAGGTACAAGAGACTGGCACTAGAACATAGGGACCTTTGCAAACACAAATATCCCTTGCCTACTAAAGGTTTACATTGGTATAGCTTAGTTCCATATTCCCATAAAGCTTTCAGAACAACTCAGATAAAAGAAATAAATCCACAAATCAAACTTCATTTTCTAGGTATTCTGGAAAGGGTTTGCCTACAAGACAACAACAAGGTACTTATGCTCCATGTTTACGCATTTCATGATTAATTTACATCAGAAGTGTTGCATGGCATGTCTACATAAAAGTAAATGTCATGCTTTTAACAGATAGATCAAAACAGCTCCAGATTATTAAGAAGGAAAGTTTTGCCACTGTTTAAATGAAACAGTGCTCTGTTAAGAGCTGCTTAATGAAATAATCAGAGCAGTTTTGACACCCTAGATAAAGCAGTCTGACCCCCGTGACCCTTAAAGTTGTCAAAGAAGCCATTCTGCTGTAATGCAAAATGACAGTATATGTGTTTATCTTGGAAAATGAAGTTCTCTTCATCCACTTTGAATGCCAACAAATGGACTCAGTTTTTGTTCTTGAAATTAGTTGTAATTTGCATTATCATTTAAAGCACTTTCATGAATGTATAATTCATAGCCAAACAGTACACCATAAGCTCTTACTGTTGACCTCACAAATGACCTAAGGAATTCTCAAAAGTATATGTGCATATGATATAACTTTATAATTCGCAATCATTGAAGCATTGCTAGCATAGTTATTCTAAACTGTCTAAAAGTGTCTCAAGAGATAACTGTGGTTATTCTATTGTTTGTGAGAACCTATGAGATTTTTGCTATTGACAGTCACTATAAGTTTTAAACATGTCTACCATTTCAGCCTTGATAATGACTTCTTCCTATCTGATACGCTCTGTTATGAAATACTCATACATTTTTCTTAGCAAATTAAAGTTTAAACTATTTCTTTATTATAAATGAGTAAACATTTTAGTGTGTGCATAAGGTAAAAGTTAACTAAATAATTGTTCTATACACTTAAATATCTGTAATAAAAATTTTAAAAGATCAGCATAAGTGCAGATATTTTTATGTATCACCTTGTCTGTCCTATGCCATAGCTTAAGAAAACTCAATTCCATTCACAGTAAAACTTAAAAAAATAAATTAATAAACACAACTTACAGTGCATACAAACGCACACGCGCACACAAACGCACACCAAAACACCATTTACATAAATCAATCCCTAAAAATGCAAATTAACATAACTGAAGTGAACATTCCAAAATAAAAGTAAAGCACAAACAAAAACTTGTCGATCAGAAAATAGCAATAGCAGCAAATCAGTTCCGAAAGTGTCAGACTACACTAAATACTTCTAAACTACCTAAAAAAAACTTAAACTGCAAAGTTAAAAAGCAGTCACCTCACTGCAGTAGTATAGACACCAAAAGTACCAAAATAAAATAGAGAACTGTCTTAGAAGTAGAGCAGCAAACTACCCATGAGACAGTAATATAATTCAGACATTTCATCTAATCACAACAGATGAAAACAATGCTGACCCCACTCAATACCATTTCCTGGCAGGCACCTTGCCTCTCATTTGTCCATTCTTGCTCCAGTACGCAAAGCCTTCTGCAATTCAAATTCCGCGCCCCCAAAACAAAGACACACATAATCTGCTGCACAGGCATATCAGGTGTTTGTGACCTGTTTTCGTCATCTGCGGCCATAAAAGGAGGGCGTTCTTAAAGAAGAACATCCTAAAAAATGTTTTTTTAAAAAAATCATTTAAATAAATAAATAACTAAAATTGCGCCCTTTATGTGATCAGGCTGCACAGTGCCCTAGGCGGTTGCCTAGTTCGCCTATGCCTAAGGCCGGCCGTGAGTACTTTAGATTATTTATTTATTTATAGTTTGTTTGCCAGGATAGTCCACTGGGCCATGAGGAGCCCGTTTTCAATGGAGCCCTGGGGAGAAAACCTCCAGAAAATTACAAATTACAGATTTAACACAAGAGTAAGTTATTAGAGAAATGTAATGTGCACAAATGGAGCAAAATTAAACAAATAGAAAAACACAAATTAGTAGAGTGCACATATTAGTACAATGCAATAAGAGTAATATTTACAAACAGTCAAAGTTTTTAACAGTTTAACATATTAGCACAATGCAATAACAGAAACAGTCTAAAATTTTAACAGTTATGCTAATTCATGCAGTTCATTTCTAGGCTACAGAATTGTACCATTCTAGGAGTTATGATAATTCCTAGAGTTTATTAGGGGTACAAAACAATGGGAGGCTATTGTTAATTATAGCTTATAGAGAGTAGCTATAGTGTAGGGAGATTATGTGGGGTGGGAGCAAGAGCATTCCCACAGTGAAGGTAGGTGTGTGTGAAGTAAGGCTTTGAATGAAGAGAGGCTGCTGGTGGTACGGATGAGAGGTGGGAGGGAATTCCAATGGCGTGCTAGAGAGAAGGACATTAGATGTTTGCCTGGTGGATGGGCAGGTTTATGCAGTTCAATTAGATTTTGGGAATTAGATCTCAAAAGTCTATTTGGTTGGTGCATTTTAAAGGTGGTGGCAAGAGAGGGACAGAAAGAGGGGGTGAAAATAAGTTTGTGTGCTTGGACAAGTTGAATATAGATGAGGTAATTGGACAGCTCAAGCCAATTCAGTTGGTGTAGAGCAGTGCAGTGATGGGAAGTGGATCTATGTCAGGTTGCAAATTTTGTTATTTTATTATAGCAAGAAGAGAGTTTAGTCTTGAGGGAGGATTGCAGGTTAGTAAGGCTAGAGGGACTGTATAGGAGGGGTGGGATAAGTTAAGTGTTGGCAAGGGTGAGCCTAGTGGAGGGAGAGATGCAACTGTTGTGGCGGTAAAGCATACCTATTCTTTTGTGTATTTTTTTTAAATTTACTCGTAGATGATTATCAGACTTTAGCTGGTCATCGATCAGGTCTCCTAGTAGTTTAGCATTGGAGACTATTTCGAGAGGAGTATTATTTTGAATGGTAACTGAGAATGAGGTTTTATCTAGGGTGGTGGTTTTGGAAGCAGTAAATATCATGAGTTTAGATTTAGTAGCATTGAGTGCTAGATGGTTGTCCATCATCCATTGCCCAATGGAGGAGAAGGCATCTTGGGTTAATTTAACTAGGGTGGGTATAGAAGAAACAGAGCAAATTATTGCTGAATCATCAGCAATTTGGACAAGATTGGCAGTTGGGATGGCTTGGTAGAAATCGCTTATGAATATATTGAATAGCGGGGGGCCTAAAATTGAACCCTGGAGGACATCTGTGGGAGTATTGAGAAAAGGGGAGATGAATTTTTTCCATCTGACTGCTTGTTGCCTGTTTGACAGGTAACTGATAAACCAGTTAATAGAGGAGTGGGATAGATTTAGTTTGGAGAGTTTAGTGAAAAGAAGGTTATGAGAGATAGTGTTGAATGCCTTAGAGAGGTCAAGGAGGAGAGTGGACATGATGTGGCCAGTGTCATGGGCCTTATTTACAGTTTCTAGGAAGGAGAGGAGAGCTGTGGTAGTGCTGTGGCTTGGTCTGAAACCATGTTGAGTAGGGGTTAGAAGTTGGTTGTTTATGAGGTAAGGTAGAAGTTGTAGATGGATGCACTTTTCGAGAAGTTTAGAAATGGGGGAAAGATAGCGATAGGTCAGAAGTTTGTGATATTATCGCTGTTACCACCTTTATGGAGTGGAATAATAAAGGCCTTTTTCCAGAGCTGGGGAATTTGACATTTAGCAATAGATCGATTTATAAGAATGCAGATGGGAAGAGCTATGCCTTCTGTGTCAAATTTTAAGAAATATGAGGGTATATTATCAAGGGCATTGGAGCCGGGTTTCAATGTTAGTAGAAGATTTTTTATGGTGGCTGTAGGGATGGGGTTGAAGGAGAAAGGAAGAGGTTGGGAGCAGGAGATGCTAAGGGAGGGAGGGATAGGTGGAAATAAGGGTGGGGAAGCCGAATGGGAAGTGAAGGAAGATGTAAGTGAGCCAAGATCCAAGCAAAGACAAGTTTGTGTTAAGAAACAATCAGAACTGACCAAGGACTGCTCTGAAGCTGTAAGTCATTTCTTAACCATTTCTCAGGTGGAAGAACAGGATAGCCTTGTATCAGTAGGCTACTGTGGTCTCAGTTTAAATTAACAAACACACAGTATTTGATCAGTTATATATACTATTTACTAACAGAAGGGAATAAAAGAGAAATGGAAGATGAGTGTGAGTGTGGGGGGGGCTGCTTACAAGCCAAGGCTGAGTGCTCTCCAGGGGATAATGAATATTAGCTCAAACAGGTAGACAGTTCAGACCCGGACTGCACTTTTCATATAACAATGTATCCACCGGTTGGATACAAGATAAAGGTGGTACAGCAGCTGAATACTTAGAGTGGTGTTAGGTACAAAGTTAACTTTAGCTGTTTGTGTTTGCAGACAGTTCAGACCCGGAATGCGCTTTTCATATAACAATGTATCCACCGGTTGGATACAAGATAAAGGTGGTACAGCAGATGAATACTTAGAGTGGTGTTAGGTACAAAGTTAACTTTAGCTGTTTGTGTTAGCAGACAGTTCAGATCCGGACTGCACTTTTCATATAACAATGTATCCACCGGTTGGATACAAGATAAAGGTGGTACAGCAGCTGAATACTTAGAGTGGTGTTAGGTACAAAGTTAACTTTAGCTGTTTGTGTTTGCAGACAGTTCAGACCCGGACTGCACTTTTCTTATAACAATGTATCCACCGGTTGGATACAAGATAAAGGTGGTACAGCAGATGAATACTTAGAGTGGTGTTAGGTACAAAGTTAACTTTAGCTGTTTGTGTTTGCAGACAGTTCAGAGCCGGACTGCACTTTTCATATAACAATGTATCCACCGGTTGGATAAAAGATAAAGGTGGTACAGCAGCTGAATACTTAGAGTGGTGTTAGGTACAAAGTTAACTTTAGCTGTTTGTGTTTGCAGACAGTTCAGTCCCGGACTGCACTTTTCTTATAACAATGTATCCACCAGTCGGATACAAGATAAAGGTGGTACAGCAGATGAATACTTAGAGTGGTGTTAGGTACAAAGTTAACTTTAGCTGTTTGTGTTAGCAGACAGTTCAGAGCCGGACTGCACTTTTCCTATAACAATGTATCCACCGGTTGGATAAAAGATAAAGGTGGTACAGCAGCTGAATACTTAGAGTGGTGTTAGGTACAAAGTTAACTTTAGCTGTTTGTGTTAGCAGACAGTTCAGACCCGGACTGCACTTTTCATATAACAATGTATCCACCGGTTGGATAAAAGATAAAGGTGGTACAGCAGCTGAATACTTAGAGTGGTGTTAGGTACAAAGTTAACTTTAGCTGTTTGTGTTTGCAGACAGTTCAGAGCCGGACTGCACTTTTCTTATAACAATGTATCCACCGGTTGGATACAAGATAAAGGTGGTACAGCAGCTGAATACTTAGAGTGGTGTTAGGTACAAAGTTAACTTTAGCTGTTTGTGTTTGCAGACAGTTCAGAGCCGGACTGCACTTTTCTTATAACAATGTATCCACCGGTTGGATAAAAGATAAAGGTGGTACAGCAGCTGAATACTTAGAGTGGTGTTAGGTACAAAGTTAACTTTAGCTGTTTGTGTTTGCAGACAGTTCAGACCCGGACTGCACTTTTCATATAACAATGTATCCACCGGTTGGATAAAAGATAAAGGTGGTACAGCAGCTGAATACTTAGAGTGGTGTTAGGTACAAAGTTAACTTTAGCTGTTTGTGTTAGCAGACAGTTCAGACCCGGACTGCACTTTTCATATAACAATGTATCCACCGGTTGGATACAAGATAAAGGTGGTACAGCAGCTGAATACTTAGAGTGGTGTTAACTTGGAGAGACATTGAACTCTTCATGGGGCCTGTAGCAGGGTGGTTGGTTTTGTAGTAAAAGTCGTTTTACAAATGCAGCAACATGTGGTTCATGTGCAAGTGTCTGAGTTTGCTCAACAACAGTGTCATATGAAAAGATATGCTGTTGTGTAATTCAAAACAAGTGACACTCAGCCTCATGCCATATCACAGGAAACAAACCAATGAACTACATAAAGAAATGTGAAAAATTATGAACAGTGTTTCAGTATTTCAAAGAAACAGTACCCTTGACCATAATCTAACTCTGTGTCCAAAGCATAGTCTGTATCCACTATTGTTTGTGTCTTTCGGCTTTTCCCGGTTAGGGGTCACCACAGTGGAACTCCGGTCCGCTAATGACTGGCAGTTGATTTTTACATACCGGCTTGCCAGGCCTGACTCACAACCTTCAACGAAGTCTGTATCCACTATAAAAACTGTAAATGAAGCCCCAGGTGTTAACTGAGATGTTAGCTAATATGGCCAAAATTATACCCAGTCAGTACTGTCAAATGGTCTGCTATGACTGCTGGCAGTTTCATTAAAAGGCAGCCTTAGGTGTTAAATATTATTTGTTAATATTCAATCTATAACTTTGTTCTGTATTATGCATTCCTATATATCATATTAGGTATACTAAGTCTTTTTCATTAATTTCAAAGCAATGTATTAACATACAGGTAGAACAGATCTGAAAATATTAACCTGTGAACCCATGCAACAAATCATTACGAAATCAATAAAGATTACAAAAGGGCTTCTTGTATTAAACATCTTTGTTTTTCAGAACAACATTTGGAAAAACAGGACTACTTATTCCGTGGAAGCATGTTGATTACTTACTCTGAGATACAGTCAGCTTAGTTCCATTTGTCATTTTTTACTATCCCCTTTACTACCAAACTGCAAACACCACATTTAGATAATGCTAAAAGCGATGACTGCAGGCAATAGTAAAAGGCTTTAGTAAGTTAAGAATCTCTGACCAGATTTTTTTCTCAAGGGGGCCAGGTCACCTTTCTTTCACATAATAAATCCTTCCTGATTATGGTTCTTTTCAATGAATGCTCATTTTGTCAGAAAAAAAAAGCAGTACTTAATTTTGTTGAAACAACAGAACACTGAACACTCAAGAAATGGAATAATAAAATATTGAAAAACTCAGTCCAGCCAAAAATACCCAATATCATGCACCCCAGATATAAAACCAAGATCAAGTGTTGTCTTTACAATGTGGTACTATTAGGAAAAGGGTTTTAGTAATATAATGTGTAGGTTTAGTGCTGGGCAGAGTTGGGCAGCACACGAGTAAGGTGGGTGGGGTGGGTGGGGGACTTTGTGTGTGCTAACTCTAATCCTGCTCCTAACCCTACATATTATGTTACTAAAAACCCTTTTCCTAACTATACCATTACACAAGACAAATGACACGCAACATACACACAACACTAAACATGCAAAACAGTAAAGCTATTCCCATACCTAGACCTTACCCTAACCATAAAAGCTGTGAACTCTTGCACACACACCACCAAATGTAATCTCTTCAGCCAAACATTCAATTTCATAATCCTACCAGCAAACACAGTAAAAAAATGAGTTTGCAGCATTTGAGCATTCAGTCAAATGAGCGTTCAACAGTTTGAGCATTCAGTGTTGTTCACCACCAAAAAATCTTTTCAACCAAATAAGGTTTCGATAAGTTTAAATGTAACCATCCTTCCCAGAACTGAGGTCTACCATTTCATACATTATTGCACAACTTAGTGGATATTCTGCTGCTCACATCATGTGCATGTCTCTCTCTTTATATATAAAGTTACATGTATACACATGCGTGCATGCACACACACACACACACACACACACACACACACACACACGAGATAAGATATTTACCAGTGTACAAGACAGTAGGCCTAGAAAATACAGCAGCAGTTTAAAATCAGGAAGAACAAAATACTTATCAAAGACTAACCTGGGGATTCAATAAACTCTGTGTAGGCTTTGCGTGAAGCTTACACAGAGTTTTCATGTTTGCGAGGTGAGCAGCAGCGCTTAATGAATATTCATGCCGTGCATCACATTCAAATGTAAAAAAGTGAGGTTTCATGGCTGGTAACAGTATTGCTGGCCAGGAAACCATGTGAGCCAACATGAACAGTAGCCCTGTGTAATTCAGTGCACCGAAGCACCATGGGTTTGCACAGATTGCCACAATGATCACCAGGGCTTAACAAATAATAGCTGTCAAAGCTCTCAATCTCTTATTGCAAGATATTTGGACAAATGCCAACATAGTGGGGGAACAATGACAAAGAAATAAGGACAGAGTTAACATATTTGTCTGTAAGAAATGTGCTAGAATACTAAGGGGATTGTGTGAAGATACATTTCTGAAGGATTTGAAGTGTGAAACTCAAATTAATGTAACTACTGAATCTCAAAAGTCCTCAGACCATCCCAGTGATATGGCAGAAAACCACAAATATGATAAGGAACACACCAAAAGATAAATCAAAAATCTGGATAAAATATATGGTCCAAACACCATACAGGGTAGTGTATACAGGGCAGAGTATTGTGATATCCCATTCATGGCATTCTGTACTGAAGCTGTGTAAATGTAAGGGTACACAGACTGCTGTGTAAAATAAACAGTCAGGGGAAGTGTGTGTATTGAATAGGGACACAAAGATAAATTGTAGGAATGAACACAGGGACAGAGGACAGGTAAAACAACTTAATATACAGCAGACGAGAGCACGTCAGTGAAAGACAGTTGTAGCAGCAACACCAATCACACACACACACACACACACACACACATATATATATATATATATATATATATATATACACATATATACATATATATATATACATATATATATACATATATATATACATATATATATATATATATATATATATATATATATATATATCCAAAACCAGAAGGTGGTGTGAATAAACCGGTGCTCCAATAAAAATATAAAATATAACAAAAACCAAAGGAGACACCAAACCACAGCAAATAAAAACATAAATATTTAATGCAAAAGTAGGTGAGCGCTGATGAAGCGGCTTTGCTGCGAAAGCGCTCACCTACTTTTGCATTAAATATTTATGTTTTTATTTGCCGTGATTTGGCATCTCCTTTGGTTTTTGTTTTATATATATATATATATATATATATATATATATATATATATATATATATATATAAATAACACATATATGTCACACAACACTCATAACGCCACATAACGCATGCACTCAGGTCAATCCACAACAAGTACAAATATGACTGTCATTGTCCATGTCGGTGTTAATGACCTGAGATGTACCTCCCTGGACTACATGAAAAGAGATATGGAGGAGCTCTCCACTCTTGTAGCCCAGGCAGGTATGACCCTAGCCCTGAGTAGCATCCTACCATCACCCAGAATGATACCACAGTACAAGGACAAAATGATTGACTTCAACAATTGGCTAAGCTTCTGATGTCATTCTAAGGGGATCCAGTTTCTGTCTGCCTTGGATGACATGATCGACAGACCGCAATGCTTTGTAGGGTTGCCACCTTCCTTTGTGGCGCAAACCGGAGTAAAGCCACACCCCTCACAGCACCAGTAACCCTGCCCACCCCACCCCTCTCCCGCCCACATTCCACCCATTTTGTGACGGCATGATGGCATCACTTGACGGGGAACGCCCTCTTTTTTCGTTCCTGCCACCTGCTTTTGGCTGATTTACTCTTCTTTTCTGTAAAAAAAGCATAGTAAATTAGCCTATTTAAAAACTCTGATAGTCTGTTTCCTTTTTGAAACAGAATACCGGAGTTTGTACAGTGTTTTCTGGACTATTGGAGAATCAGTTTGATTTCCAGATAGTCCGGAAAAAAAACAGAGGGGTGGCAACACTAATGCTTTGCCAGAGATGGCCTGCACATGTTGTCCTTGGCATTCCAGATACTGGCTAAGACTCTTGCCACCCCTATAGTGACTTTTTTAGGTACAAGCAAGCAAAATCTGAGGGTAGTGCTACTCAATGCTAGAAGTCTAAACCTCAAAATGCATTCACTTGAGGCACTCCTTAAAATGGAGAACAATGGCATCTGTGCAGTGACAGAGACCTGGTTCAAGGCTCCAGAGAGCACTCCTGCATTACCAGGCTATAATTCATACCACACCTTTCCACCACCTAACCCGGACCGAAACACTAAAGGTGGAGGAGTGTCCATATTCATTAAGGATATCCACACCTCCAGGCTAGTTGCACAGCATAATGCATCCGAGATTATCCAAGTGCAACTAACTCTGAGCAAGACCACAATCCAAATTGTAACTTGCTACAGATCCCCCACTATGCCCCAGAATTCCCACTCCTCATTTCTTGATACAATGGAAAATATTAGGGTACAACCCAACACCCTAATAATGGGCGATTTCAACTACCCCACCATTAACTGGGAAAACTACTCATGTGCCAACTCTATTGCTCAATGTTTTCTGGAATTCATAAATTCCAATGCCTTGGATCAACTTATCCACACCCCCACCAGGGGCAGCAATATCCTAGACCTAGTCATTACCAACATGGGTGACTGGTGTTCCACACCAGAGGTCAATTCCTCATTGGTCAGATCCGACCACAAGCTACTCACCCTAGACATCCACATCCTGCCCCCCCCCCCCCATTAGGGAAACCATCGTAAAAAAATGTCTCCAAAGCCAAGTTCACGCTTCTTAAGACAGAAATGGCAAAATTCACGACACCCATTCAGACGGACAATAGAGGTATGACTGCTGAATCCTACACAAATGCACTTTATAAGCACTTACACGAGTGCATGGATTGTGCTATCCCTAACTGAACCAAGATGCTATCCTCCAAAAAAGGAAGCCAATCTGGTGGTCCCCTGCCATAAACAAACTCTACAACAGAAGAAAGAAACTGTTGCAAAAAAGAGTAAAATCCCATGATTGGAGGAACTCCCTGGTCAGCCTCAGTAAGAAGCTGAGATCTCTCATAAAATCCAACAAAGCTAGTTACGAAAAAAAAAATTGCCAGTGATTCTAAAAACAACCACAAAACATTCCATAGCTATGTCAAGAATCTTAATGGCAACACTCAGATCTGCTCTGAGTTACAGCACAATGGCACTAAATATACAGAACCAAGTGATATTGCCAACATTTCTATACCGGAAGAATGCATAGTTCCTGTAATCACAGCTATAAAAACCACACTCTCCAAAGCCAAGAACACAGCATCCATGGGACCTGACAATATCCCAGACTGCGTTCTACATGAACTGCAGAATGAACTGGCACCCCACCTAAGCACCATGTTCAATCATAGCCTCATCTCAGGCTTTGTGCCCACTGAATGGTGCACAGCAATGGTTATCCCACTCTACAAAGGGGGAGGCACCCGGGACCCCAACTACCACCCCATTAGCCTAATGAGCCTGGTTTGCAAGGCCATGGAATGTATCATCATGGATCTTATACACAAAGACATTGGTATTCTCCAAACTCTGGACCCCACTCAGTTTGAGTTTGTAAAAGGCAGATCATGTCTCCTAAAACTGATAGACTTCTATGAAGCAGTCACCAAAGCCATAGACGAGGGTAAGGTGGTTCACACAGCTTATCTAGATCTCACCAATGCTTTTGACACCATCCCCCACTCTGAGACCTTGGGACACAGGTAGACAGTAGTCTCTCCTTTGATAATCACATCGCCACAGTAGTCAGGAAATCCTTCTATGTGGCACACCTCATCAAAAAAGGTTTCTCCTCCAGGAAAAAAAAGGTCATTGTTCCCCTCTACCCATCACTCATTAGACCCATTATAGAGTACAATGCCCCTTTTGGTATGTACCTCACAAGACATCTACAACAACTGGAAAGGCCACAGAAATACCTCACAAAGAGGATTACTGGCCTCAAACAGATGCTCTATACAGACCGTCTAAAAAACTGCAGCTTTACTCCGTTGCATATCGCCTACTCAGAGGCAATCTCTGCCTAACATACAAAGCTATGTCAAACCCAAAGCTGATGGACATGCTCCACTTAAAAAAATCCCAATCCCTCCAAGCTACACCCTCTAGGGACCTAACCCTTGTCACTACAATAAACAGAACATGCTGGTGGGATAGATTCCTGTCCCAGAGACTTCCCATACTCTGGAACAAACTACCTCTCTATATCAAACAAAGCTCCTCATTAGCACTCTTCAAGAAAAAATTTGATGATTGGATGGGAAATAGGAAATTCACCCCGGGGATCACCTCTGTGGCTCTGCTAGACAGGGGCACAGGAAAATAATTATCTTGAGTGGCAAAAGCCAGGGTAACGTTTTGGCTAGGCTTATATAGGCCCTAGGGCCAATAGCCTAGTACCTACCTATGAACAAGTCTCTGCTGTCACATGTTAAGGTAATTTCTGTGCAAATCTCCCACCTTTTACCTGCTTATACTACCAAGTAACAAAAATGGATATGCCAATCATTCATATTATTACAAAATACACTCCGGGTTCAACACTTACCTTGTAAATCCAGCAGTTGCAATAGTTTTAGTTCAGGGCTGACTCTGTCTGATGCAAGCAGTACACAGCCAACATATGGGCAGATAAAGGCTATGTGAGTTGCCTGGTATCAGTGTTACTGTATGTATGTGTGTAGGAGGAAGGCTTTAGGCCCCTAGTGTTGCTCTTATGTGCATTAAGAAGAGATTGAGGCTTGGGTGTTTGTTTAAGTAGTTTATTATATACAAATACATCAGGATGGATGGCAGGAACATTAAACTTAAATGAACTATCTAACTAACAATCTGACTGCATACTTGTATGCAATTATACAGACACTAATAAAGAAAAACAACAGTCATGTCCAGGTTTATGTGTATTTGAAGATAGGTTTCGAGATGCGACCTTATCTCGTGACATTATTGTTAGGACTGGGTTTAGCAACTGAGGCAGTCACTATGGAATGTTCTACTTGAGGAGTATCAGGGATTTTCTCAGGAATGGGGACTGCTGATTGAATGTTCTCTGGAATGGGAAAATTGGACAAGTCACTGTGAGAACTAGAGTCTTTGTTACAGGCAAGATGCTGTAACACCAGTTCAGACACTGGTAACAAATGCTTCCAATTTTGTCTGAATTCCATTCCTTGTGATTCCACAATGTACTATCTCAGCACATGATACAAACTTTTCATAAATCCGATGTGATCAAAACCTTTTGACGTCTGCATCCTCACTATCCCCCTTTTTTTCATGAACTGAGTAATTTGCTAGTTTTATCACAGTAAGACTTCTGGGACAAATGCTTTTTTAAACAGTTGGGCTTTTACTGCTTTGTTGTTCTTAACACATGGAAACAATAAATTACTGCAGATTGGTAGTGTGGTTCTGGTTTGTCTCGACATACGCCTCTGGGCAGGTTGAACCAAGATGATTATCATTAGGAATGTTTCTGAGATTTAACAAGTTTAGAAAAACATCGGTATTGTCACATTTGGATTTCTCTAATGGTTGTTTTGTACTTTGAACTGCATGTTCAGCCAAGCCGTTTGACTGAAGCTATTCAGGACTACTCATACTATGAACAAAGTCCCACTCTTCCGCAAATTTCTTGAACTGCTAACTAGTAAAATTGTGCACCATTGTCAGAAATAACTCTGTGCAGACTACCATGGACAGAAAAATGTCACTTTAACTTAGTAATGACAGCACTGGAAGTTAGGTTGGGAAGTAGGACAATCTCAAACTAATTTGAATAAGAGTCTACTAACACCAAATAATGTTGACCATTCCACTCAAAGATATCTGTGCCTATTGTTGACTAAGGTAGTTCAGGAATCTCACAAACCAAACAGTCCACTAGCAGATAAAAGTCAAAGCTGGATAAAAAAATATGCAATAGTAATCAAAATAACCAGCAAGGCTACCACGGCGATAGGCATAAACGTAAAACAGAGGATAAGTGCTTTCACAACTAGTGCGTCATTAGATCCATAGTTAAAAACAAATTAACCAAACTTTTTAAAGTAAATGCCCCTATCACAAATTAAGATGTTATCCAATGAAATCAACTCCTCAGTTTATGCCCTTTTAGGATGGGTTTTATGCAGATACTGGCATTAAGCCCTGGATGTCTAACCGCCTGCAATTTTAATATCCATCTCAGCTCAGCCAAGTCCACCTGATCCTGTTGTAAAACCTTAAAAGAGAATCTGTGACATTTATATTCACTAACATGTTTGGCTACTGCATTATTCAAATTCATATTCCTGATATCACACATATGTTGCAAAATCCTTTCTTTCAATTTCCTTGTCATCTTACCAACATAGAAACATAAACAATTCTTACAGGTGCCAGGTATATCACATTGCATGTATCGGCAAGATAAAGATGCTTGTCTTTTGTGTAAGCAGGAGTGAAACTGTACTTCTGTAATTTGAGCATCATGCATTGCAGTCTAGCTGGAGCTGTATGCATAAACTTTCTCAAAATACTAATGGTTGGAGATCAGTTTCGGTCTGGATAGGCTGACCATAAATATAATCATGAAAGTTCAAACACACAAACACAATTGTCAAAAGCACTTTCTCAATCTGGACATACTGTATCTCAGTCTGGTTAAGTGTTCTCAATGCATAGGCTACTGGTCTACCCTCTTGAAGAATAACTTTACCTAGACCAAACTTAGAAGCATCATAGGAAAGAGTAACTGGTTTGTGAACATCATAGCAGCTGAGAGTTGCTGGGTTAGCAATTTTCTGTTTCAGGGCATCAAATACTCTTTGGTACTGTTCTGACCAAGACCAAATTACATCTTTGTATGTCAGCTCTCTGAACGGTGTGGAACATTAGCTTAAATTAGGAATGAACTTGTCCAGATAGTTGACCATGCCAAGAAAATGTTGTAGGCTTTGACATTGTCTGGAGCTTGCATCTCAAGAACTCCTGCTTGCTTTGAAGGATCTGATCGCAAGCTAGAACTGGTAAACAAGTGACTAACATAAGTAACCTTGTAGCCTGAACTTGCACTTCTGAGGATTCAGCTTAAGATTCACTTCATGTGCTCTTTCCAGAACTTTCTTGAGGGTTGTGTCATGGTCGATTTCACCATTGCCTCCTACTAGAATATCATCTACTATAATAACATAGTGATAGCCCGAAAAAAATTGCTTCACTGCATGCTGAAAGACTTCACTAGCAGAATTTATTCCCAATAGCATTCTCAGAAATCTGTATCTTCCAAATGATGTACCAAATGTGGTTAACAATGAAGATTTTCAGTCAAGCAAAATTTGCCAAAATGAACTTTTTACATCTAAGACAGAAAAAACAGTGGCATTTGGCATGAGGGCCACAATCTCTTCATAGGTTCATAGGTAGGTACTAGGCTATCTGCTCGAAGGCATTTATAAGCCTAGCCAGAATGTGTTGGCTTTTGCCACCCCCTTAGATTAGTTCCCAGTGCCTCTGTCCAGCAGAGCCACTGAAGTGATCCCTGGGGTAAACTTTCTGTTTCCCATCCACTCATCAAGGTTTCTCTTGAAGAGTGTTAGTGAGGAGCTCTGCCTAATGTAGATTGTAATCTTGTTCCAAAGCATGGGAAGTCTCTGGGACAGGAATCTATCTCTCCAGCATGTCCTATTTATTGTTGTGATGAGGTTTAGATCCATAGAGTGTGTGGCTCGAGGGGATAAGGTTTTCTTTAGGTGGAGCATGTCCATCAATTCTGGGTTGGACATGGCCTTGTATGTCAGGCAGAGATCACCTCTGAGTACACATTGGATGATGAGGCCTTTTTAATTCTTTGTTCAGATTCATTAGATCAATACATATTCTGATATCATCAGAGCTTTTCTTATGAGCTACCACCATGGAGGATACCCATTCAGTAGGTTCTTCTACTGGACAAATTACTCCTAGCTGCACCATTCTGTCTAGCTTGGCTTTGACCCTACTCGGCAAAGCTACTAGAACTTTCCATGCTGGTCTGATAAGTGGGCTGACCTCTGGGTCTAACTTCATGGAGTACACAACTGGTAGTTTGCCTAGTTTTTCTGCAAAATATCAGCATACTCAGAAAAAAATAGTTTGGGCAAATTGTGAGCTGTTGTCATTCAGGCTTACATGGTGGATCTAGAAAAGCAACAACCACAGAATCCACCAAAAGGTTGATCTCTTTATTATGTGAAATCAGTCCCATTCTCAAACTGTCTCTGAAGCCCACCAATGACTGCACGTGTCTCTTAACTACAAAAAATTGCAAGTTGTGGCTGTTCCCAGCAGAGTAACATGAAAGCACTACTGAGCCTTCAGTTTTAATCTCTTCATCGCTATAAGCAACAAGATTCACACACTTTGTCAAATCAAGTTGTTCTGCAGCTGACATAATATTACACTTTGTGTCAGTTCTACTCTGAGCTCTACAGGGCTCCCACTAATCCAAACAGTGTAAAAAATGCCATTCTTTGCCCACAAATCTACTGCATTGACTGTTTCACCAAGCACAGACACACCATTAACATAAAAAGTAGGGTCGCAGCTTTCTAATTGATCAACTTACCTCTTGGCATGCCCTCTTTTAATAAAAGAATGTGTCTTATTTGATTTACAAAATCTTTTGAAATGATTCCACTTATTGCATAAATGACACTGCTGACCAAAAGCTAAGCACTTTTCTTGTTTGGGGTCATGATTACAACCACAGATCAACAATTGACTATGAAGATGGGTGGGGGCACATGTTTGATTTTGCTGACTCATCCTTATGCTTCACTAAGCATGCTCTGGAATTTGTTGGAAAGACTCAGGGTTTCCTAGGGGCAGTTACAGGACCTGCATTAACTGCCATGTGCTTGGACCTGTTTCTTTTAACCATGTGCTGCATACAATCAATATGAGATTTGTCACTGTGCCTTCCACAGCTATTCTCATTTGTAAGCATACTTCTGTGCCCTTCTGTAAGCTTGTATAGCTGACAACGCTCAATGGCCTTATTCAAAGTTGAATCACTGTCTCAAAGCAAAATCTCTCACTGTGTCATTATTAATACCACAAACAAGACTGTATTTTATCATCTCATCTCTTAAATCACCAAATCTCCATGTTTTAGCCTTATTTCTCATGTTAGTTATATATGCTGCAAAAGTTTCACCGGGCTTTTGATCCCTTGTGTAAAATAAGTGCCTTTCCATTGTAATATTCATTTGGGGGTCACACATTTCTCTAAATTTCCATTTGAAGCACACTGGGTCTTTCCTTTTTCAGCCAGTACCACTACATGACTGTCTTCTCCCACCCCTGCAAACACAGCAGGTGCATACACAAATTAACGCTCTCTTTCAATGGCTTCTGAACCAGCTAAATTAAGCAGAATAAATGCTTTTATTCACACAGCTTTGTCAGAAAAAGCAGCCTGTATAAAATATCACATTCGTACTCAAACACTCTCCAATTTACTGCAATATTGTTATCAAATGCAAGTGGTGCAGGTCTGCAAAGACCTTCTGTCATTCCCACAGAATATAGTAAAACACAATGCAAAATTGGCTCTTGTAATTAGGTATGAACATTCACATACACCAGGTGCTTGTAATAATAGTCAAATGCGCAATAAGCTCTTCAAAATACTGTACTCTGTGAAATAATCTTTGAAATAACTGTACTTTGCAAAATAGTCTTTCAAATGACTGTACTTTGCAAAATAACTGCACTGTAATACTACACACACTTGCAAACACTTTACATACTTTACTTAATGGGAAAAAGTAATACATAGCAAAAAATACAGTGTTTTTCCCTTTTCTGTACATTTACGCAATTCAGATACTGTTTCAAACATTTTCATAATTATTTCAAATATTTTTATCAATATGCCACAGTTTCAGACATTTTATTTAATAAGAAATTCTTTTTGATCATTCTGAGTGCTTTGTTTTATATTTATCGCAAAAAAATCATCAATTTTAGTACTTGGAATTTGTTTCTGACCTGTTTTGTGATTGTTTGAGCAGTAGGGATGATCCACTCCTGTATATTCCTCCAACTTAAACAGTTGCCTCATGGCTATAGCCCTGGATCTTATTTTGACACCATGTCACTCTTCTTATGTGCATTAAGAAGATGTTGAGTCTTGGGTGTTCATCTAAGTAGTTTATTGTATACAAATACATCAGGATGGATGGCAGGAACATTAAACTTAAACTATCTAACTAACTGACTACATACTTGCATGCTCACACTCTGGTTGCTCACTCAAAATGGCACTCTTGCTTGCACATGCTCAGTACTTATTTGCATGTGCTGACTCACTGGAAAGCTCCTTAAAGGTATATCACACACTCTGATCTACACTTAGGTGATAAGTGAATGTGTTATGCATTGTCTCTTAACCAGTGCAAGCTCATACTGAGCATGCCTTCATCTGCTTACAACCACAGCAGCTGGTAGATCCTCCTGTATCTCCTCAACTGCCTGTGGCTGTGGTGACCTTTGCATTGGTGGAAGGATGTGTGCCCTTTCCCCTTGGTAATCCTGCTGAAGCTGTTTCCTCAGGATGATTTTGTGTAGCATGGCACATACTGTAAATATTTCTGTACATGTCCATAGATTGTATTGCAGGACTCCCCCAGATATATCTAGGCACGAAAACCATGACTTCAGCAGCTCAAACACATGCTCTATGATATTTCTGGTTTGAACATGTACCTCATTATGACATTCTTCCATGGGTGTGTGCATTTCTGATGGGTGTCATCAGTCACAGTTCCAGTGCATAGCCTACATCTCCCAGTAAATGACCCTGTGGGACAATTAGCAAACATCTGGTACAGTTGGGAGGTGTGCCTGACATGTGAGTCATGGTAAATGTCAGGGTTGCCAGCACGCAGATTCAAGATGATTCCCTTGGCATTACACACAACTTGGCAGTTGATAGAGTGGTAGCCCTTTCTGTTTATGTAGAGCCTACCCTGTTCCCCAAGAGGTGTCTTAAGTTCTATATGTGTGCAATCTATGGTAGCCAGTACTTCAGGGTAGTGTGTGACTTGGTAGAATTCCTGCATATTTTTGGCCCTATCCTCAAAACTTCAGGGAAAATATATGTGACCACTGGCATGTTGGAGAATAGCATTCAGGAATTGGTGGTGGATCCTGCATGCTGATACCTGTGATACCCCCATCATGCCCCCTGTTGGTCTCTGAAATGTACCTGTAGCTAAAACTCTAGGTGCAACACATACTTTTGAATCCACTGGAATGGGTTCCCCTCGGTTGACTCTGGCTCGGACTTGTTGATGACAGAGGTTGCAAAGTTCTTGTAGTGTGTCCCTATCCACCCTGTAGCACTTACCAATTTCCACATCATGTAGATTGTGAAAAGTTATACAGGGCCTGAAAACTCTTCTCCTTCTCAGCCTCAGCCTATTAGCATCAGCATTGGCTTCAGTCTGTAGCACATACAAATGAATTAAAGCAGCAGCAGCCCCTAACATTCTGCCCATGTACACTCCTTTCTGGGGCTGTATTCCAAAAGTTTTGGAATTTGTAAGAAAAACCAGCACAGAGTCTACACATTTGCTTTATAGCTTGTTGAATAGCTCAACCATGTAGGATTGATTGATTAGTATGCAATTCAGCTTCTTATGCTGTAATTAGCATGCCACAGTGTTTACCTTATTTGTGGGGGGGGGGGGGATGAATGGCTCTACATGGTGCTTACTGAATCTAAAACTTGCTGCTACCATGTGCACGTTGCAGTGGAAAATGACTGTGTAGGGTTTATTGAATCCACCTGATAGTATACACAGGCATGAGGAGGATTTTTGCAGTTAAGAGAGTAGAAATTGCAGAATACTAAGAGATGCAACAGTAGAGCTGATTAACAGGAGAAGTGGATATTCAATATATAGTATGGAATGGAGGGTTGATGAATGAACAGAATAAGAGGGATAGAAAGTTGGTTGATGTGGGGATAGTGAATCATGAAGTGCAGTGGATTAGCAAGGAGGAAGTAAGGATAGCTATGAAGAGGATGAAGAATGGAAAGGCTGTTGGTCCAGATGACATACCTGTGGAAGCATGGAGGTGTTTAGGTGAAATGGCAGTGGAGTTTTTAACCAGATTGCTTAATGAAATTTTGGAAAGTGAGAGGGTGCCTGAGGAATGGAGAAAAAGTGTTTTGGTACCGATTTTTAAGAATAAGGGTGATGTGCAGAGCTGTAGTAACTACAGAGGGATTAAACTGATCAGTCACAGCATGACGTTATGGGAAAGAGTAGTGGAAGCTAGGTTAAGAAGGGACGTGATGATTAGTGATCAGCAGTATGGTTTCATGCTGGAAAAGAGCACTACAGATGCGATGTTTGCTCTGAGAGTGTTAATGGAGAAGTACAGAGAAGGTCAGAAGGAGTTGCATTGTGTTTTTGTAGACTTAGAGAAAGCATATGACAGGGTGCCTAGAGAGGAGTTCTGGTATTGTATGAGGAAGTTGGGAGTGTCAGAGAAGTATGTAAGAGTGGTACAGGATATGTACGAGGGTAGTGTGACAGCTGTGAGGTCTGCTGTGGGAGTGACGGATGTGTTTAAGGTGGAGGTGGGATTACATCAAGGATCAGTTCTGAGCCCTTTCTTATTTGCAATGGTGATAGACAGGTTGAAAGATGAGATCAGACAGGCGTCCTCGTGGACTATGATGTTTGCAGATGACATTGTGATCTGTAGTGAGAGTAGGGAACAGGTGGAGGAGACCCTGGAGAGATGGAGATATGCTCTAGAGAGAAGAGGAATGAAGGTCAGCAGGACTAAGACAGAATATATGTGTGTGTGAATGAGAGGGAGGATAGAGGAATGGTGAGGATGCAAGGAGTAGAGATGGCGAAGGTAGATGAGCTTAAATACTTAGGATCAATAGTTCAGAGTAATGGTGAGTGTAGAAGAGAGGTGAAGAAGAGAGTACAGGCAGGATGGAGTGGGTGGAGAAGAGTGTCAGGAGTGATTTGTGACAGACGAGTACCAGTAAGAGTGAAAGGGATGGTCTACAAGAGGGTAGTGAGAACAGCTATGTTATATGGGTTGGAGACAGTGGCACTGACAAAACGGCAGGAGTTAGAGCTGGATGTGGCAGAGTTAAAGATATTAAGATTTGCACTGGGTGTGATGAGGGTGGACAGGATTAGGAATAAGTATATTAGAGGGTCAGCCCAGGTTGGAAGGTTTGCAGAGAAAGCCAGAGAGGCAAGATTACGTTGGTTTGGACATGTGCTGAGGAGGGATGCTGCGTATATTGGGAAAAAGATGCTAAGGATGAAGCTGCCAAGTGACAAGAAAAGAGGAAGGCCTAAGATAAGGTTTATGGATGTGGTGAGAGAGGACATGCAGGTGGTTGGTGTGACAGAGCAAGACGCAGTGGACAGGAAGAAATGGAAACAGATGATCCGCTGTGGCGACCCCTAAAGTGAACAGCTGAAAGAAGATTATGAGTATGGAATGGATAGGTCAGATGGGAAGCAAAGGTATGTGTTTATAAGATGGATATGTTAGAAAATTAAGCAGCCAATGTTTTCTGAAATGAATGTAATATGGCAGTCATAGGAGGTAGGTGACATTGCCTGTGTTCTAACAGGTGCCTTTATATAACTTCAGTTAGGTATTGTTTGAACCATCATCTGAACTGTTTGTAGTCTCTGATTTCAGTAAGATCAGGTGACAAAGACTGTCACAGTTTAGACTCAAGAACAAAGAAATGTTCTGTGGAATGAAGTATAGTGGGTGGAGTTACGAGAATAGAGCCATTAGTGGATTGTCTTCTTATGTTGCAGTGTCGGTTGGTTATAGTTAGTCTCATAGTAATGGGTTCTGTGCATCTTAGTGCAGGAATTTGAAGAGAAAGGAGTCAAGAATGTGATTTTCTGTGCCTTGAATAGGAAGCCAATTGATGTTCACATCGAGAGAGGTTGGTGATGAAATGGCAGATTTTATTAGAAACAGAAGTAGTGTTTTTTATAAGGCAGTGGCAAATAGAGGTAGATCATATTCTGCTTGTGTAAGCAGGACACCTTTGCTAAGGCTGCTGTAGCAGGCTGCGAGAGGAAAAATGATATCTTTTGGGCTCAGAATAGCTGGTAGTTAGCTTTGGATCTGTCTTTTTTAATGCTGCTCCTCATACTGTGCTTATTTCCTAAACTCTTATTCTTCCTCTTCTCACACCCCACCAATAACTACAATTTCCCTCTGTCTTGCTGCTCATTTCCATAACTTCTCCTGTCATGTCTCTGTTATCATTTTAAGCTACATTCTTCTTGTCTGTCTGCAAATTATTACTAAACTCCAAAACACCTCCAGTTTAATCTTTTCCCCGTAGCCATCATGCTACAAATACACTAATTGTTACTGTGTGTTATTTCTCTATTCAACAATCGACCGATTTAAGTTAATTTCTCTCTTGTTTTTTTGTATTAAGATGGCGATACCGCTGCTCCAAGAAACCAGGTCCAAAGGAGTACGCCGAAAAGGTTTTTTGTAATGGTTGAAATACATGCAGTGTAATGTTTAATCAACAGCTCTAATAGTTGCTACGAAGCTCTTTTGCACCTACGGGCTTATTCATTGATGGGACATTTCTTGCTGAACTTAGGACTCTCTTTGATAATCAAGGCTTTCAACTATTAGAGCTGTTGATTAAACATTACACTGCATGTATTTCAACCATTACAAAAAACCTTTTCAGCGTACTCCTTTGGACCTGGTTTCTTGGAGCAGCGGTATCGCCAGTTCTGTTTTCTGTTTGATTCTAGTTTGTTTTGTCTCGATGGCTTCAGGGGATCCAGGCAGCCCGAGGAGTCCGAATCTTTCGGGTTCGTTAACCCGGCTTGACACGCTGGACGACTTTGATGTGCCATCTATTTTCAAAGCCATCTCCCAGCAGTTGGTTTCATTGAATAGACGCTTGGACTGTCTTGATGATAGAATTTCGAACCAGTCTACACACACTCGATTGGAAGGGGGCCATTTACAGCAAGGCTTAGCCTCACAACCCTCCGGTTCAAGTAACTTTTCTATTCCAGCGGCACAACCTCCTGGCTTCAATTCTTTTGGTGGTACTTTGACTCAGTCCTTGACTACAGAACAACGTGGCACTATAAATAACCAACACCCGGAGAATATGGGGCACACTTTTGCAACTGTAACAGCAGGCTCAGCGGCAGCGAACCCACTGCTTATTGGGATTCCGGTTCTACAAGACTGGATTAACGGCACTGATGGACTTCTTTTTACAGAACAACAAGTCCAGGGATCACCGGCAGTGAGTACAAATTTGACCATTTCTAACAATAACAACATTGCTAGTAATTTAAAGATTTTAGACTACAAATTGGTAAAATTAAAAAAACTTCAACTAGAGGTGTCCTACTTTAAGCAATGCTTGAACGACCATGTGATACCAAAAGGCCTACGAAGCTCTTTTGCACCTACGGGCTTATTCATTGATGGGACATTTCTTGATGAACTTAGGACTCTCTTTGATAATCAAGGCTTTCAACTATTAGAGCTGTTGATTAAACATTACACTGCATGTATTTCAACCATTACAAAAAACCTTTTCAGCGTACTCCTTTGGACCTGGTTTCTTGGAGCAGCGGTATCGCCAGTTCTGTTTTCTGTTTGATTCTAGTTTTTTTTTGTATTAAGATGTTATGTTCATGTAAGAAATATTTAAAAATATTTTAAAAAATCATGTAAATAAGCTCATGTATAGATGTTTCACCCTGCAATTATAAATGTACATCATGTGTAATTTAAATGTGCAACCTTTCTCCCTGGGCCTTTGCTGAAAATGGGTTTTGCCCAGTCGGACTTTTCCCGGTCATCAAAGACAAACAAGAAAACAAATAATTCAATAAATAAATACAATAAATAATAAATAAATATAACTGACTATCTTCAACATGGCACTAAGCATTTTCCTTCTATAGGAGCACCTAAGCTTAGCATAGTTACAATGAAAAATACTCTACTGAAAACTTAAACCCTAAGGCAAAATTCAAGTATAAAGCCCTGCCAGCACTCTCTGTGAAAGTTTTGTTTGGTGGCAGGTAAACTAGTCTAGAAGTGTTATGGAGAGACCATAACTTTATCAGGCACCCAGTTAGGGTGCTGTGGTTAACAGTTATCAAATTCCACAGAGAGAGAGAGAGAGATAGAGAAAGAAATAGAGAGGGACAGAGGGAGAGAGATAGAGAGAAAACAAAAGATGGAGAGGGAGAGAGCAGGTAGGACCATTATTGAGTAAAAGCATTGATCTCTGGGTATAAGTAGATCATTTTCTTCTTGAATAAAGGCTGTCTAAATCACATGTTTTTAAATAAGATTCTAGCTGCACAGAGACAGCCTTCTCAGTAACATTTTCTTTAAAAAAGTAAGTTAGAGATATAGACACAATTATCTTGTAAGGTCTAAATACATTTACAGAAGATGGGACTAAATGAAGCCTCCTTCAAAACAGATGGAAATACCAAAGTGTATGATAACTCTGTCCTCTTATGAGAAATTTCAGAATAGTAACAAACATGATTTTTATAATCTTCATTCAGTTTAAATATTTTATATCAGTGTTCATCTGCTACTAACATTCCAGTCTTTGACCAGCCCATGGCAGTGTGCAGGTTACAATGGGGCTCAGTAAATTGAGAGTGGAAAATGAAGTGTTATTATACTAAGAAAAGTGTGCATTAATGTTACCAGTACTGGACTGGTCTCCAAAAAGAAGTCAACAAAGAGCAGGAAGAAGGAATTAGGTATTACATTATGGCAATAACCCATGGCTGGATGTGGGTAATGCTGGATTTACCCACAATTGGCACTGTTTGGTTATGAAGGCGAAGCCCGGGTAAATCAGCATTACCCACACTCAGTCATGGGTTATTGCTATTATAGAATGACATTACTTAAAAAAAAATTACTTTTCTTAAATAATGTCCTTCTGTAATAGTGCTGCAGTGTTCTTCTGAATTAATTTTGTGTCTTGAGGTTGCTTGATGTACTGCGCATGTGTATGGGACTTACATTTTCACGCTTACAGACTATACACTACACACTACACTGGTGCTTTGGAAATAAATGTAGATGGGGAAGGTGATTGTAAACTACTGTGTCAGCCGAGATGTTCTGCAAACCAGAAGAATCAGGTACATTTTTCCTTTTTTTTTTTAACATATCTGATTCGTCTTGCTTGCAGAACATCATGGCTGACTCAGTAGCTTGCGAACACCTTCTGTATCTACAATGTTGTTTGTTGCCTGGAAGCATATGTCTCAACCTCTTAGAGTAAGAAAGGTCCAAAGGTAGGGACAGTTTTTAAGTATTGCTGTTACAAACTAAGAAAATTGATAGACTAACAGGTTTTGCATTAGCATTAACTTCCTGAAGGGTATGAAGTCTGAAACTTAAAAGTCTATCATTATTTTCTAATTTTAATCTTCAATGATTTGCCAAAAAACACATACTTTTATGAGAAACAAACCAAAACTCTGAAGCAAAAATCTGGACAGTCTGCAAAAATATGTCCCATTGAGAGGTATGACTGGAAGTTGTATATGCTGATAAGAAAGTCCGACCACTCAATGATACTTAAGCGGCCGGACTTTTCCTGTTGGCATATTCTGGATTTACAACAGGCACGCTGGTTGGGCTGACCCATCCATGTGTTCATTTTTGAATGTTAATAGCTAGACATTGTCTAAAATTGATTTAACAACATTCCATCAGCTCAAATCAGGAGATGGATATAGAGGAGCAAAGCAGTCCAGGAAGTTATCAGACAGAAGATCAAGTCTAAAGTGTGACTCAAATGCATTTTACAGAGATAAAGAATACAGGAAACTTGACTTCAAAACAAATGGAGCTGCATTAAGCAATAGAATAGACATGTCTAATAAGACTGAGATAAAGGTATATTAGGGCAGAGTCAACTCTGCGCATGGTTACAATTTTAGAGCAATAACTTAAAGGGTAATACACTACTGAACTCGATGAATAATCTTATGTCTTCTTTTTCTTCTTCAGAATGCATACAAGAGTTAGTCAAAGGAAGAAAGCTAATTTCAGACATATCAGGTGACCGAATATGTTCTACTATAGTACCATGACAAAAGTCTAAACTTGTAAACACAGAATTGATTGGTTCTGATTGTATAAAACTATTGACAACCTCTCTTGTTTCTAGTGTTACATTGCAGTATTGTTTCACAGTTTCTGACTATCTTTATTACTGTTTCCATCAACTTAGAACTGTCTCCATCTACCATCCCCCCTTCACTTGTTGCCCTTACCCTTGTGACTATTTATTGTCCTTATACATTTTTTCTCTGATGCGTTTTGAGGTACAGATTTCCAGCCCCACTTCATTTCTTCTGCTATGGCCACCATTTTCCTCTTCTTTGTTTAGCTTAAAGTTTTAGTTAAACATTGCACTCTGCTATGGTGATACAAGCTATCTACACTGCTCAGATCTTTGTATTCACCTCAAGTAGTCACTTGTACGTCATGGAAACAGCAGAACTTAGTGTCTGCACCATCTGTCTAGTCAGTCTGGGAAGGCTCTTATATGCTGCTCCTTAACTGACACTGCCTGTGCAGATATAGCACCTCCCTGAATATTTTAAGCTAGGATCTGTAAACTTAAGATGACTAACCTAGATGTCTAAGTCACATAACAACATGTCAATGGACAACTACTTCAGGTTTAGTTGGATTTCAGATTAATATAAGTCAGAGTTGTGAACATTTTTGGTGTGATATTCAAGGTCATGGATATAGTTAATAGCTTGCTTTCTCAACTAGAGCTAGGAGTCACCAGGAGACAAAGTTTATGACTTGGCCTTTTATTTGGGTTCTTTGGTTAAGAAATACAAAAATATCAGTAGCACTAAAGCAGAAGGTATTATAGTAAAATATAAGCCTAGGACCTCCAAAACCTACTAGTTTAACTTACAAAAATAATAAGGAAATAATCATGGAGTTGAGTTCTACATTAATAGCAGCACTACGCAGAACAACCATATTAATAAACATAATTTTATTCCAAAACATTTAGCCAGTTCTGTTTGGCAGCATGCTTTAAAGTATATACCCACTACATTTATTTGTGTTTAGTGTTTTTTTTTCTCTGTTTCCTTTCTATTAGTGTCTATTGAATCGATTTCTATAAATTTTAGCTTGTCCTTCACATCTTACTTTTCCATAAGATGTGTGTACTGCAGCCAAGCGGCATCACTGTACTCAGCAAGAGGTCACAGGTCATAGGCTATTGTAGGGCTGCTCTACTGTTGTGTATTTGTAGCAGAAGCAAAGGAAAGGATATTGCAGTATTAGTCCTGCCTTTACTGTAGGCTTAACACATCAGCACATGATGCTCAGCAGAAGCTCAAAGTGACAATAAATTCATGCTAACCAAACTACAGAATGTACAATAAAAGCATAGGTTTCAGTTTTACTACAGATCAAGAGGTCCTTGGTTCTAGTCTGGGTGCCCCCTTGTGGGGTGACTTTTATTCATCATCAGACAAGCTGCCCCATTTGGTATGTGCAAATCCAAGCATATCACTTGAAAGGCTTCAAGGATTTCTATCCAAGCACATTTAATGCCTTTAATCCTTCACTAGTTTGGCATGACTTTCCTTATACTCAGTAGTTGGGTTTATGTCAAAAGATCAAATGTTCAGATCATTGAAACCAATATGGTTGAGACCATATGATTGACAATTCAGTCCGTTAAAAAAAATTCAAACCCAAACAATACCTGCATACGACAAAAACAATGCTTTTTCAGGAGATCACACTACAGTGGGGAAAAGGGCAAATTTCCTGATCCCTGCTGTAATGTGATCTCAGCCAAAACAGTTTGACGGACTGAATTGTCAATCATATGGTCTTAACCATATGGGTTTCAATGATCTGTCCATTTGATCTTTTGACATAGACCCCAGTAGTCTACTGGCTGCTCTGAGGTGACGTGTCTCACTTTTCAAGCCATGAAAGACTCAATCTTATTTGATGATGTATTTCTTTGCAAAAACAATGTCTTTACATACACCTGCACTAGGAACCCAAATCTAGAGCAACAAATAAATATGACTCATTGGAGTCCTAGGTTCCAAACTCAGTGTGTTCCCAGCCCATGGAATAAGTCACCAATGCAGATCAAACAAGATATTAATTTAAGTACCTTCAAGGGTTGTCGGTATTATTAGATGGGTAGTGCAGACAAAAACTTACAACAGTGTTATCATGTACAAACCCACTAAGTTTAGGAGATGAGCACTATTACGTTTGAAAAGTGAGGTAAAAACATTTAAGTATGTCTACTAAAAAAGAGTATATGTCTATGAATTTTACGGTTCTTTTGATTACTTATCTAGTATTATTCCCATGTTCCTTTTCTCCAATGCTCCAGTGGTGAGCTAACAAATTCCATATAGAGCCATGATCACAAATTTGCCAGCTATAACCACTTATAATGCTTGTCAAACTAAAACCAAATCAATAATTTGAACAGAGCTATCTTTTTGTAGCTCAAACAATACTCCTTCATCACTGAAGTGTAACTCCACTTTAGAAACAGACCACTGCAAAATGGTCCCTGGCCAACACCAGCAACAAATTCAGATATGAAAACATTAAAAACAATTTCCTGGAAATAACAAGTATATGTGATGCAGTGGGATGCAGAAGTGAGATCTGTCCAACAAGTGGAGTTTTTCAAGCAAAGCTTGTGTTTAATTACAACTATAATGTTACCCTTAGTGTACCACTGCAGTCTCAAATGTGATGAACTAAAACAAACTCCTATAGAGATGCTAAAAGACAGGGCAGGTGATACAACACTGAAGTAGGATAAGCTGAATTACTGAAATAACGGGTCTATATGATATAAACAAACTCATTGAATTGTGAATTCTATATAATCAACCCACAATCCCCGAAAACCCAAAATGTTGAGCACACTGATCAGCGGTTTTTTTCCCAGGGAAAAAAAATCACTGATCCATAACAAAAAAAAAAAAAAAAATCAAAATTCAAAATAAAGTGTTACTGTTAGCAGTCTATAAGATACTGAGTATAGTCAAAGGGCTTTGAGTCAGTCCGCATAGGACATGTTATTTAGACCTTGTATCCCTTTCGTAAGTTATCTCTGTCGGCATTCCAATTATTGCATGTATCTGGACAGATACATGCCAAAAGGGGCATTGTATTCAATGTCTGGCCTAATGAAGGCTGGGTAAAAGGGACAATGACATCTTTAGAGCTAAATGTAATTCCTTTGTTTATAAGCTGTGCAATATAGAAGGTATAGATCAGTGTGTATATTGTACCAAATCAGCAACTGCAGTTGGCGAGCATGTGCATATAAGTTACTGAGTGCATGTGAGATCAGTGCCATTTTGTATAGTCATTCAGAATGACTGCAAGCTTGAATGGCGATGCATATGTGAGTGTGTTAGAAATAATGAGTCAGTCAGTAAACATATGAAGTTCGAAATATATGTTCCAGTTACAGCTCCTAATGCGTTTATGTACAATAAACAACTTGAACCCATCTCGTGCCTCAGTGTCTCAGATGAATACACATGACATGTGACAGAAGGACTTTCTTACAGCAACAGACACATGTTGGTCAAAATTTAGGTCACTGTCCACATATGTTCCCAAATCCTGAACGTTTTTCAGCTTCTGGAGAACTGGGTCTGAAGCTGTGTGATTTCTTAGTTCAATGCAATAGTTCCCTGGGGTAGATGACTTCCTAAAGGGAACATTAATTCATCTTTTTGCATTTAGTTTCAGGCCATGATTTTGACACTAGTTATTTATTTGAGACAAACCTTCTTGCAGGCTAGGTAAGTCATTTGGGGATTCTTGTTTGCTAACTTACTTAGACAGGGCCCTTTGGTACTGGCTTTTACTTTAGAAAAGTGGATGCCAAACAGAAGAGATTCCAGGACAGAACTCCAGGGAACTCAACTGGTAAATGGTCTCTTTTTGGAGGCAATTTTCTCTGTTTTGATTATCTGCATTCTATCTATGAGTCAACTGGCAATCCAATAGTGACATAGGGGTTATTTCCAATTTATTTAGCTTTTCTACTAAGCCTGAGCAGGGAATTGTGTCAAAAGCTTTGACCAGGTCAAGGTATGCAATATGTACCATTTAGCTTTCATCCATTCCTTTGGTAACCTTTTCAAAAACAATCTACCAGGCTGAGTAAGGATGAGCTGTCCTTGACAAATCCAAACTGAGACAGGTCCATTGTTTGAAGGTTCCCCACGTCCTGATTGATTAGCTCCATGGTAATGGTAAGTCCCTCCGTGGCTTTGCAGATGAAGCTAGACAGACTTATGGGTCTGTAATTGCCTGGATCTGTGGAAGGTGGAAAGTCCTCCCTTATGGATTAGAATTACTGTAGCTGCTCTCCATTTGCTTGGCACAAAACCTGTTTGGAGGCTGAGACTAAAGAGTGTTGTTAGGAGTGTGGCTAAATCATGCTTCATGCTTTTTATGATGCATCTACGGATATTGTCAGGACTCATCATTGCAGTATTTTTACCTTTTGATGGCACTTTTAGGACTTGGTCTTGTGTGACAGATGGACAGAAGTAAGTTTCAGGTACATCTTGAGGGACAAATGGAGGCGACAGAGGGGTAAAGTTAGAGCTAAAATTATAAGGAAGTAGGGTTACTATATCTTCAGTCTCAGTGTAGGTAACATCATTCATAATCAGCTCAGCACATTGCTGCATTGTGCTTTTGAGAATACAAGCATAACTAAAACATGCCTTGTGATTGTCTGACTTGGGTAGCTATTTTAGCTTCAAACGTGGCTTTGGTGCATTTTATTAAGCTCCTGAGTTGGTTGTTTATTTCGGTGACAAAGGCTCTAACATTCTATTCATTCATTCATGTTTAAAAATAATTTGGTATTACTGTATAGGCCACGAAAATGACTACAACAGAGAAGAAAGCATACATGTTAGGTTTCTGAGTTAAACTGTAATGAAAAAAAAAAAACACTCATAAAATGATTTGCCTGATTTGCCTTAATCTTTATCTTTTAAGATGGAGTGAAGGTGGTGGTGTTGTGACAAAATGTATGTAGTACTGTCCAATATATATTGTTAAGTCATATGTCTCAGTAAAGCATTTAGAGAAAACAGAATTTGGGAAAGGAAGCCTTGTCAGATGGCAGTACAGACAGCTGCAATGTAAAATATATTTGGAGTGAAAACTATTACTCCATTTAATTCCCAGCTCCATTTACTTACATTGACTTAACATTGCAACTTCTTGATTGGTTATTTATTGTTGGATTTGGCAGGCTAACTGTGATGTTTGTATTTAACAGATCTCAACTATAAGCATGATCAGAAAGTCAGACAGAAAATAACACACTTACACTAAAGCCAGAAATGAAACTTGTAGAAGAATGACAATTGGACAGATGCATACCTCTTAACTTGCAGACATTGAAAATAGGTACAAACGTCCTTAAAAAGTAGTTACATCCAGCCAAAAATTGGGACATCTAATTAGCATGAAATGTAAATAGCAAATAACGCATACTTTTTTGCTTTCAGTAGGAATGTGAGATACCACGCAGAAACACATTTAAAAACATAATGACAAAAATGATAGAAAAATTGGGATGGTGCAGTGGTGCAGTGGTAGGGTTGTCATTTCACAGCAAGAGTTTCTCTGGTTCGATTCTTGGCTGGGGTGCCTTCTGTGCAGAGTTTACATGTCCTCCTTGTGTTTGTGTGGGTTTGCTCTGGTTTCCTTCCATGTTACAAAAACATGTGTCTAGAGCTTTTCTCCCTGGGCCTCCACTGTAAATTGGCTTCATTCCAAGTTGGACCTTCCCAGTTAACTAAATAAATATATACACTTTGTGAAAGAGACAATGTACAATCTATAGACTGAACTGTATAGCTAAATTTTACCACTTAAGATAATTTATTTTTGCTAATGAAAAAGAGATGCGAGATGTGCGTCCGATTTTTTAAAATTATTAGTGCCACTAATATCTTTGTCATGTACTGTGGTTTTCTGTGCACTAGACAGCTTCAAATATTATGGTGTGGGGGATTCATAAAAATCATGTTAAGGGGTAAATTAAGCCTGAAATAGGAATGTTCCACCAAAACAGGGATAGTTGACAGGTCTGGATAGAGGTTATGCAAGTGTTCTGTAAATTAATGATTGCCTTATAAATCTAGTCATTGTTCAGCTTGAGGTAATATATAGTAACATGGTGTACATTTGGATCTAAAACTGCTATTGTTGTTTAACTTAATACAAATGAAGTAAACCTTCCATGTAATGATTTAAATTAATACATTTTCTGTAGTCTTTTTCAGTGTAGTCACAGTACTTAATAAGATAATTTGCCTGCTGTATTTTACTTCAGTGCCTGTCAGAGATAAAATGCACTGTCTACCTGCATTTTAAGTAATCCTGTCTGAAAATATTTGTCAAAGACCTGAACATATGGAATATGTTGAGACAGGTACCTACCCTGTTAACAGGTTCTATTTATGTTTTAATGGAGATTTAGGTCTTTAGAGTAGGTATTGTAGTATTGCCGGTTTGGTCAAACAGAAAAGTGTATTGATGGATTTGACATAGATCACCACATACAGGGTTATCAGCCAGTCTGTATGAGCCATGATTTACTATGTAAAGCATTTCCAAGAAAGGTGAAGCTGCAATTGGTTAATGAAGAGCAATAGATGTTTTTCATATTGTTTGCAGATATTTGTGTATTATTTAGAGAAACTATTGGAATGCCTTCCACTATAAGTTTCTCCAGGTTCTTAATTTTAAATAAACATGGATGAAAAATACAACGTACAAGCAACCTTAAAATAATAGTATATTTCTCAGTAAGTCATATATATATACATATATATATATATATATATATATATATATATATATATATATATAGAAGGAAGGACACTGAGGAAAGTCGGAGCTATAATATATTACATTAAGTATCCTGTTTTTTGTTTATTTTGTTCTTTATTTCTTTGTTATTTATAGCACTTTGCGTACTGTGTATTTTTCTAGCTAGTTTCACTGTGTGTGAGGTATTAACTGGAAATTGTCCACTTTTATTAAGCATCTGTTGGGTTGTTTGTTTCTGATAACTTGTTGCAGTTAAAACTTTTTTTCTAGAGGCTCCTTTAGCTGTTTAAAACTTTCATTTAAAGGCTCACTGCTGCTTTTCAGCTGTGAGAAACATTTCTGCAGTTTGTTCTAAGTAGTGGGGATATTTGTAGCATTTGCATATTCAGGCTTGTATTTGGGCCTAGTGTTTGTGGAGGCTATGTGTCTGAGCACATATTCAGGGACATCTTGGTTTAGCCAAAGCCATCAGGCATTTCAGTGAGAGAGAATTGTTTGAGGTCATTGGCTGACTGAGGTCACCTGGACTACAGCTTAGACTAAGCACCTCATTGGTTCTTTTGAGATTTCTTTCTTAAAAGCTGTCTCATGTTTCAACCTTCTGTTACCTACGAAGTTCAGTTGTGAAAAAAAAAATTGTATCTGCTTTTACTGTATTTGTGTTTCTTCCTACTTTATTTTGCTTTTGCATCATCTTAAAAGTACTCAATTGTATTTATTACTGCTTGGTGTAACTTATTCTAAGCCTTTTAGTTTAAGCACTTGGGCTTCAGACCAGTTGTTTTACATTAAGAAGGTTTGTGGTCTGCACTGTAGTGGCAGAACAGGTAGCTTACATCCTTCTAAGTTGGGAACTGCTGATTGAGGGCTCAGTGTCTGTTATTCTAAAAGTGTATTAATTCTGGTTTAAGCACTTGGGCTTCAGGCCAGTTATTTTACATTACAAGGGTTCGTGGTCTGCACTCTTGTGGGAGGACAGGCTGGACTCTGCCCTTCTAAGCTGGGAATTTCTGGTTAAAGGCTTATAGTGCCTGCATATTTGAACTGCTTCTTACTGAAATTGGTACACCTTGTTTGCTGTAGCATAGATAAGATCCAGGCCTGCTGAATCTAGCTTTGTTTGTATAACTTGAGCACGAATCCAAGCATTCTTTAAAGTATTCAATTGTATTTATTACTGCTTGGTAGTAACTTGATTAAAGTGTAGCTATCATTCAAAGTCTTTTGGATTAAGCACTTGGGCTTCAGACCAGCTGTTTTACATTAGGAAGGTTTGTGACCTGCACTGTGGTGGCGGGACAGGTAGCTTACATCCTTCTAAGTTGGGAACTGCTGATTGAGGGCTCAGTGTCTGTTATTCTAAAAGTGTATTAGTTCTGGTTTAAGCACTTGGGCTTCAGGCCAGTTATTTTACATTACGAAGGTTTGGGGTCTGCACTCTTGTGTTCAATTATAAAGGAATTCCCAATACTATTCTAGCATGTCCAATGGTCAGTTGTCAATCTCCTCTCCAGTCCAGCTGGTGAATCTGGGGATCTTGAGGCAATGTTACAACTGCCTCATGTACACAGACAACCATCTCCTCCTCCCAACAAATTCCAACACATGTGAGAGATGCAACCATATAGCCAAACTGGAGGCTAAGCTCTCTCAACTCAGTACTGGCGTAACCAGTCAGGAGGAGAAGGAAACCACACTCACTACAATTCCAGTCTCACATAGACCTACCACGACAGCAAACCAAACACATAAACACACAAAAACATACTCAGAGGCTCTAAATAAAAATCTGCCTAAGCAGCAGAGACCTCCAAAGCAGACACCCAAGCAACCGCTACCCCAAAACAAAACACGTGCAACACATAGCTCACAAAGCCAGTGTGCCGAACAGTCACAGTCCTTAAGACTAAACAACACACCTGATACACTTGTAATAGGTGACTCTATTGTCAGGTACACTGACGTCCCACTCACCAGGCTGAACAAGGAGAAGGTCATGGTGAGCTGCCTGTCGGGCGCTAGGATCCGCCACATAACACAGGCACTCAGGTCACTCCAAGGCAAGTACAAATATGACTCAGTCATTGTTCATGCTGGTGTGAATGACCTGAGACATACCTCCCTGGACTACATGAAAAGAGACATAGAGGAGCTCTCTGAGCATGTAGCCCAGGCCGGTATGACCCTGACCTTGAGTAGCATCTTAGCCTCACCAAGAATGATACCACAATATGAAGACAAGATGATCAATTTCAACAATTGGCTTAAGTATTGGTGTCATTCAAAGGGGATCCGATGCCTGTCAGCCTGGGATGACATGTTCAACAAGCCACAATGCTTCACTAGGGACGGCTTGCACCTGTCACCCCTGGGCTTTTGGATATTGGCAAAGGCTCTTGTTACCCCCATGGTACCTTTTTAGGCAAGGCTCAAAAGACAAACCCACCTCCATAGGTATCACAAGGGATAAGAAACTAAGAGTAATGCTACTCAACGCCAGAAGTCTAAACCTCAAGATGCATGCACTCAAAACTCTCCTTAGCATGGAGAACATCGATATCTGTGCAGTAACAGAAACCTGGTTCAAGGATCCCGAGAGCACCCCAGCACTACCAGGTTATACCTCATACCATGCTTTTCGGCCCCAAAACCTGGACCGAACCATAAAAGGAGGGGGAGTATCAATATTCGTCAAAGATACCCACACCTTCAGGTTGGTGGCACAGCACGAAGCATCAGAGACTATCCATGTGCAACTAACAGTGGGTAAAACTGCCTTACAGTTTATAGCCTGCTACAGAACACCCTCCCAAACCCAGGAAGCCCACTCAGCCTTCCTGAAAACACTGGAAAATATAAAGGTCTCGCCAAACACCATTATATTGGGTGACTTCAACTACCCAAACATAGACTGGGAGCATTACTATAGCTCCAACACCCTAGCCCAAAGGTTCCTAGAATTTATAAACTCAAATGCTATGGAACAACTTGTTACCACTCCCACACGAGGGGAAAACATACTGGACCTGATCATCACCAACATGGGGACTCTATGCTCCAGACCAGAGCTCCTCTCTGACCTCCTATTTCTCCTCCTTTATCCCTCATACTGTCTTCCAAATATATTTCTTCAATTTATTCTTTTTCCTTTGACCTGAATTATGAATATCTAAACTAAATAACTTTACTTCTCTATTAACACTCTTGTTAACTTTTTTAAAAAACTTAATTAATTATTCTCTCCCTTTTTTTACCATATCCTCACTTATATAATTTCCTTCTCTCTCTATCCCCTTCTTTTTTATCTCCGTGAAATTGTTCCTACTGCCTTTCTTATTTGTGATTTACTACTACACTTGACTTATAACCATTGTGAATATTTTGTATGAACTGTTTTGTTACCATGTAGTAGATAGCGGAGCTTTTCTCCTCGGGCCTCCACTGAAAATGGACTTGTATCCAGTTGGACTAGCCCGGTTAACAAATGTAAAATAAAATAAATAAAAAAGTATCCCTCACTGGTAAGATCAGACCATAAACTAATCTCACTGGATATTCACATCCCGACCCCACCCCCTGCCCAGAAAACCACAGTGAAAAACTTCTCTAAAGCAAATTTCACACTCCTCAAAACCGAGATGGAATCCTTCAAAGCCCCCGGACCTGTGAAAAATACAGCCCAGACCACAGAATCCTTTATAAACGCATTCTATGAACACCTTCAGGAATGCATGGATCATGCAATCCCAAATAAAACCAAGACCCAATCCTCCAAAGGCAGACGTCCTGCCTGGTGGACCCCAGCCATAAACAAGCTATACAATAGAAGGAGGAAGCTACTACATGATAGAGCAAAATCCCAAAAAGGGAAGGCATCTCTGATCAGTAATAGCAAAAAACTACGGGCAGTCATAAAATCGTCTAAGGCCAGCTTCGAGAGAAAAATTGCACAGGACACTAAGAATAATCACAAGGCTTTCTTTAGTTATGTTAGGAACCTGGGTGGGAATTCCCAGATATGCTCAGAATTAGTCCAAAATGACAAAAAATACACCGAACCCACAGACATTGCCAACATCCTAGCTGACAGGTTCAGAGCAAACTTCTCCCCCCCCTCCCCACCAAAAGGGCAAATATCTATCCCAGCAGAGTGCTGCCCCCCCTGACATCTCAGATTCTCAGGTAAGAGCTGCCCTCTCCAAAGCAAAAAACACAGCATCAATGAGACCAGATGGTGTCCCGGGCTGCGTCTTACATGAACTCCAAGAAGAGCTAAACCCAAACATAAAACTACTGTTCAATCTCAGCCTTACTACAGGATATGTACCCAAAGAGTGGCGTACAGCAACAGTGGTCCCTCTCCACAAAGGTGGTGCCTCAACGGATCCTGGAAACTATCGCCCCATAAGCCTGACTAGCTTGGTCTGCAAAGGTATGGAAAGGATCATCATGGACCTCATAAATAAAGATATTGGGGACCTACAGACACTGGATCCTACCCAGTTTGGCTTTGTTAAGGGCAGATCCTGCCTCTTAAACCTGGTCGATTTCTTTGAAACAGTCACCAAGGCCATTGACGAGGGGAAGGTGGTCCACACAGCCTACCTGGACCTCGCAAAAGCCTTCGATACAATACCCCACTCAGGCATTATAGAGAAGCTCACCAGCTTAAATATAAACCCCTATGTCACTAGATGGGTTGCAAACTGGCTCAATGACAGAACCCACATGGTTAGAATTGCTGGAGGCATGTCAGACTCCAAACCAGTTACAAGTGGCGTCCCACAAGGCTCAGTCCTGGGACCTCTCTTGTTTGGTATATATTTCTCAGAGGTACAGGCCAACATGGAAGGACTGTGGCTGACCAAGTTCACAGATGACTGCAAACTGTGTGCCATAAACGACTCACCAGCCGACACAAGCATCCTCCAAAAGGGCCTCATAGAAACAGACAACTGGTGCCAGAGCCATGGCCTCAAGCTAAACGCCAAAAAGTGTATAGTCATCCCCTATGGCAAAAACAAAGTGCCCACAAATTACCACATATGTGGTAATCCATTAAGTACAGAGGAAGTAATTAGGGACCTGGGGACCCAAGTTGATAGCAATCTCTCATTTGACAACCACGTGGCCAAAGTGGTTAGAAAAACATTTTATATAGCCCACCTAATCATGAAGGGATTCACATCTAGATCAGGGGAGGTCATCGTGCCTCTTTACTCATCCCTCATCAGGCCCATAATTGAGTACAATGCCCCTTTTGGAATGTACCTTACCAGACACCTGCAGCAACTGGAAAGACCCCAAAAGTACCTCACCAAGAGGATCAAAGGGCTCAAACAGATGCCATATGCTGCCCAGTTAAAGAAACTCCAGCTCTACTCAGTGGCATACCACCTGCTCAGAGGCGATCTGTGCCTGACGTATAAAGCCATGTCCAACCCGGAATTAATGGACATGCTGCACCTCAGAAAATCCAAATCCCGACAGGATAGCAGCAGATTTCTTCAGCTCCACCAACATAACTACATTAACAGGAAATTATTACTTCAAAATTCAACTAATGGAATAATTTTCTTTCTAATAACGTTTGGAATATCAGTATCTTGAATAATATCTAAAAAAGAAAGAAAATTTAACTAATTTTCATGTCAGAGATCTTTTTGGAAATTTCTCTCTCATCACTTCTGTTCAGAATGAGTTCCAGCAAGGCTAACAGCCAGGATTCCAGCATTAAGAAAGAGCTTCAGACTTTACTATCTACTATTCAGCAACTAACAACTAAAATGGACAGACTGGATGTTAAAATTGATAACTTTATAGAGAAAACCACAAAACAAATGGATGTGCTACATCAAGATCTACAGCATCAGAAAGCTCAGATTACAGGTATAGAAGAGACACTTAATGATATGGACAACAGAATTAAGGAAGAAGAAATAAACATTGAATTCTTACTGAAACAAAACACACACCTTCAATCCAAACTAGATGACTTGGAAAACAGATCCAGATGCAATAATATAAGGATTTTTGGACTGCCAGAAAATATAGAAGGTAATAACATTACATCTTTTTTAAATACTTGGCTTCCCAAAACTTTAGATCTGTCAGAGGCATTTTCTTTTGGTATTGAAAGAGCCCATAGGTCTTTATCTAATTCTAATACAAATAAAAAGTATCCTAGATCAGTTATTGTAAGATTTTTATCATCTTATGACAAGGAGATGGTATTAAAATCTGCATGGGCTAAAGCTCCTATAAAAATTAATGAAGCAACTGTGCGCTTTGACAATGACTATTCTTCTTTGGTAATATCAAAAAGAAAGGTCTTTTTACCATTAATAAGAGAGCTTAAGAAAGCACAGTTCAAAACTCATCTTTTATTTCCTTCCAAACTAAAAATCTTTTTACCTGATGGCCCTAGAATTTTTGAAAACTTGGACTCTGCTTTGCTGCATATTAAAAATAATAAAATATTAGATAAAATAGAGGATATGGAATGGGCAAGTCCTTCGTTAAAGAGAATGGTAACAGGAACTTCTTGGAAGACATCAGAGAAACAAAAAAGACTAAAAAACAAATGACATGTTTTATATTTCTTTGAACTCTTTAATTACAGTTACTACATTTACAAGAAAACCACAAATATCTTAATGATTTGTTCAAAGTTATTTCAATGTGCAAGAACTGAATTTTGTTTTATAAATAATCAAACTTCCTGAGGAACAAATAACCTGATATGAATCAACCTGTTTCTCTTTTGTGACAAAGAGACCTAAGGTTAGTCATTTGATACATTTCCTTTCTTTTCTTGTTTTAAATAATGGCATTCTCTCTAAAGTAAACATTTAGAGAAGGGTGGGGGAGGGCAGGGAGAGGGGAAAGATGAAAAGAAGGAAATAAGGGGAAAAATGATCTATTATCTCTTTAAAATTATTTATGCTGTTTAAATATTACTGCTATATATTATACCATGACTAAATTGCTTAAATACATGATATCAAATAATATGTCATGATATAACTGCAGTTGACTAGAACTAAAGCAGTTGAAAGTAATATGTCTCAGGTTTTACTTTATTAAAACAAACAGCAAGTAAATATCTTTGTAGGTACTTTTTTTTTCTCTTTCTTACTTATAAAGTAATAAGGTTCTGATAATACTGATATGTGTATGTAACAAACTCTGAATGAGAAAATGAAACGGGGCATATAAAAATAAGTTATGTTTATGTTAAACAATTGAAGGCTTGGTTTCACTGCCATAGAGACTGCAATGACTTGTGAAGTGCTTCGAGAAGGTTTTACACTGCATAAATCCATTTGTACTACAAAATGAATGTCTGTCACTTACTTTTATTAAAATTCCCACCAGAATGTTATGGGAGACAATTTGGGTTGTGGGTATCCTCGTGAATAGTGTCCTCGAGTCGTTTTAAAAGCTTCAACATCCAGAAAACACGCAGAGAAGCTGAAAGCAGCCATTTTGAACTTTGACCCCTGATTTCACACAGACTCATCGCAAATTCAAGAAGTAAACTGTTTCAGGAAGTAGAACTGCTGTAAATGTGGTATTGTGATGAAAAACTAACTTTATGACAACAAAATGTTAGTTTTTCTTTATAATAATTTACTTATTTAAGATGTAACTTATAAAATATAAAAGTCATAATGATTTTAAATGACTTAATATGCCATAGTAAACAAATGGGATAATTTAGAAGACATAGATGGTAAAACTCATGCACATATGTCTTTGAAAGCTTATATGACTGCTGCACTTTAATGCATATAGATGCTTATGATTTAAAGATATGTAATGTTATAATGCATTTGCCTTGACTAAAAGACAAGTATGTGCATTATTATGATTATATTCAGAAGAAAATGTCATGTGATACATTTTAAAGCTGCAGTGCAGATATATAAGATACAGATGGCTTTCATCACAATGATTTATGTATAACTAGGGATCAATATTGCTGTGTAGTATGTTCTTTTAACTTATATATTGTGAATAATCATTTTATTTAAATGGTAAGAATAAGTATAAAAAGGAAACTTCTAGTGCATGTAATTTAAAGTTTTAAAGCTACCAACAGTACTGCTATGACAGAAAATGGGAATACCCTAATGTAAGTAATGTCTGAGTCATAATAGCCTGAGATAACAAATGTTATTGAATTCAAATGAGCATAAACATATAATAAGAACTTATTATTACAATTTTTTATTAAACTACCATATGGGTATTCTTTTTTTTTTTTTTTTTTTCTCTCTCTTCTCTGCTCCCACTTTCAAGATTGTTAGAATGCTATTATGATTATGAATTTATTATATAGAATAGATGTACATAGCAGTATTAGTTGCTTATAAATGTTTTATATAATTATATGAAGCTGTTATATAAATGGTTTAAGCTTTGCTATAATAGATAATCAAATTAAACGAGGTTAACTTTAGTTAATAATAGTTAGTATTGAATTAATTCGGTGGCAGCTGGAGTACTGCTGCTTAGGATAGGGGGATAACTTGAGTGGTATTTGCTACTCGAAGTTGGAGTTCTTAACTCCAGGCTGGATGCATTGTTTAATCCAAACAATATTTTCACCTGATTATTATCATGTGTATATAGTTTTGACATCCACATCACATTTTATAAATTCATTGTCACTACAAACAAAAGTTAGAATTACACAAAATTCCATAAGATTTTCATTAAATACAGCTATAATTAATAGAACACCTAAAGGAGGAGACATAATAATACTTATTTTAGTAAATGTTACTCTGATTATAAGTTGTATATGTTTATAAAAGTTAAATGGTAACTTTAAAAGGAATTTCTTTAAACATTAATGGATTGAATAACCCATGTAAAAGGGCAAGTTTAATGAGATATATTAATCTGCATAGAGCCAATTTAAAATTCCTTCAAGAAACACATCTCCTGAAAAAAGATATAGATAAATTAGCCACTAATAAATATACAGTCTTGGTTAGCTCAGAACACACACAGAAAAAAAGAGGAGTGGCTATCTTATGGAACAAAAATATGCCCATACCTAAAACTATTAAGTCTTATAAAGATGATAAAGGAATGTTCTGTATGGTTACAATACAGATTAATGGGAAAATATATACATTAATTAATGTATACTGGATACCAGGAATTGGCACTAATACAGTGAAACACCATCTCAATAAGATTATATCATTTTCTATAGGAGATATTATTTTAGCAGGAGATTTTAACTGTATACTGCATGAAAAAGATACTACTACTATAGGAAAAAGGAAAATCACATCTAATGCAAAACATTTAAAGGATTTCATTAATTTATATCATTTGAATGATATTAATAATCAGACAGATTCTAAATCATTACCATACACTTTTTTTTCTAATAGACATAAAACTTATTCAAGAATAGATAGAGTCTTTATTTCTAACCAACTGGTAACAGACTTAATTAATTCTAAGATCATTTCATGTCCTATATCAGATCATAATTCAATTGTCTTTGAATTTATGGTAAATAGTACTTATAATGTTCAGATCAAAAGAATACCAGCATACTTAACTCAACTAAAGGATTATAAAGATTATATACGTACAGAGGTGCCACATTTTTTAGACTTAAACACTACACCTGACGTCTCCATTATTTACATTTGGGATGCTCTAAAATCATATTTATATGGACAAAGTATCAGATAGTATAATAATAAAAGGAAATCTTGGGACAAGGAATTAATAGACATTCAAAACAAATTAGACTCATATAAACATAATAATAAAGAAAATATTATGGACAAAAAAGTCATTGAGGAAATAAATAAATTAAATGAGAAATACAAAGAAATTTTAAGTCACAAAGTCAAAATAACATTAGAGAAATATAAATTTTTGTCTTACTCAATAAGTCCCAAATATTTACATAGACTTAAAAATAAAACAAAAAGGTTGAATAAACAAAATCACATCAAAGAAATTTTCTCTCCAAGGAAAAAGAAGAACGTCTCTAGTTTACCAGAAATATTAGATGAATTTAGAAATCACTTTCATAACATAAACCATAATAACATTAATATGGATTCTAAAGACAAAATAAAGAACTTTATAGTTACAAACATGAACAAAAAACTTAATAAACAACAGACTAAATTAATAGATAAAAATATTTCATATACAGAGGTTATCACACAAATAAATAAACTTAAATCAAACAAAGCACCAGGTAATGATGGTATTATTCCAGAGATTTATAAAATTCTTCCTAAGAATACTTACTCATTAATACATAAGGTTTTCATTTCAGCTCAAAATGAGTTATCAATTCCCCCATCCTGGCAATACACATTTATTTCACCAATTTTGAAACCCAATAAAGACCCAACCAGATGCACTTCATATAGACCTATTTCATTACTTAATGTTGACTATAAAATGTTCATGAATATATTTGCTGACAGATTAAAGACAATTATTCCAGGTATAATAGATATAGATCAGACAGGCTTTATTATAAATAGAAATACTTTTGATAATATAAGGAGAACTTTAACGCTAATTGATTATGCAAACAGAAAAAAGAAAGACTTGACACTCATTAGTCTTGATATAGGTTCAGCATTTGACTCAGTAAGTTGGGACTATTTGTTTATCTTATTAAAGTGTACAAATTTCTCTGATGCATTTGTGAATTTAATTGAACATCTATATAAAGGAGCATTGGCTTACATTAAAATAGGAACATATGTCTCACAAAAATACCCATATTAAAAGGTACAAAACAAGGGTGTCCACTTTCACCATTATTATTTACTTTAATAATGGAGCCTTGGGCTAATTTGATTAGAAACAGCAATGATATAGAAGGATTTGATATAGATGAAAATACAATATCTAAAATCCAACTTTTTGCAGATGATGTTCTAATTACATCAGCAGGAACAAATTCTTCTATGCAGTCATTATTTGACAAGATGACAGATTTCAAGAATATTTCTGGTTTGATATTTAATGAAGAAAAAACTAAAATATTACCAATATATGCACGGAAAAATGTTCTCACTAATGATTTTCTCAAATATATACCCAATTCAGGTCAAATAACTTACTTAGGCATAATATTAACTAAAGATATTAAATCCACTATACATAATAATTATAGTAATTGTCTTCATAATATACAAAATCTTTTCAATAGCTGGAACAATATGTTTTTTACCATGGAAGAAAGACTCACAATTATTAAAATGATAATATTCCCGAAGATATTATACATAATACAATCAATAATACTCCCACCTACAAAAATAATTATTAAGAAATTGAATTCACAAATGTTAAATTTCTTATGGGCACCTAATAGACCTAGGATTGCATTAAAGAAACATACTAATAGTTGGTCTCAAGGGGGCATATCATTTCCAGACTTTAATTTATATGCTATCTCTTCTATTATAAAAGTTATAACATTGCTAATAGATCAGTCGTATGTTGCAAAATGGAAAGAATATTGGGAACTAATTAGCATGCACTTCACGAAAATATCATTAATACACAAAAATACTATTGTAAATAATCCCATGTTATGGTTACTAAAAGAGTTTTGTACCTCATCTATTACACCAAAATATAAAGCTAGTTACCCATTAAATATTATTATTAGATATCGTAATTTTATATTTATGCATCCTTAGTATAAGGAATGGATTTTTATCTTATTTCCTATAATGTATACACAAGGTATTATTGTAAATAATCCCATGTTATGGTTACTAAAAGAGTTTTGTACCTCATCTATTACACCAAAATATAAAGCTAGTTACCCATTAAATATTATTATTAGATATCGTAATTTTATATTTATGCATCCTTAGTATAAGGAATGGATTTTTATCTTATTACCTATAATGTATACACAAGGTATTCTTTTATCATCCACCTCTGAAAGAATTCTTCTAGTTACAGAGAATGATTTAAAGTATTGGTATCAGTTGCTGTCTGACAATAAAGCAAAAAATTTAGACTTCTTAAAGCAAGAATTTGATTTGAGAGAAACATGTTGGTTAGAGATTCAAACTTTTAGACAACATCTTATTAATAAACTTGATTTAATGTCTTTAACAGTTAAAGAATCTGTCCCAATTCTGATTGACTACTTGATATTAAATTTACAACATAGGGTTTCTGATAAAGGTAAGCTCTCACACATACATAAAATTGTTAGAGATGAAACACATTACAGTTCAGATACTTACTGGAATTATTTCATTTCCATTAATGGTGAATCACCAAAACAACAAGATAAACAATATATATTGGAATCTGCTTATAAAACTACTTCTTCTATTAATTGGAGACTTTTTACCTGGAAATTTTTACATAGATCTTTCTATACACTCTTAATGATTAATAAAATAAACAATAAAGACAACATATGTAAGCGATGTAATGTAGAAATAAATGCTGATTGGGCACATATGTTTTATGACTGTATAAAACTGAAGGAATATTGGATGTTAATCAATGATTTTTTGCAGGCTCTTTTCACAGATAATTTCATAGTTTCTAAATCACTTACATTATTTAACACCCCTGTTCCTAAATGTGTTAAAAAAGTTAAACTTCCCTTATTATGGTCTATTTTAGCAGTGGCTAGAAAAATAATAACCAGAAATTGGATTTCAGATACTCCTCCTTCTTTTAATGAATTTAAAAATGTTATGATTGAAGTGTGTCATATGGAACTAATGACAATAAAGTCAAGAACCATTAGGAAAACATCTTACTATAATATATGGGATACTTTACAAAATTTGTTAAAACAGTCTTAGTTTCATTAGTAAGATGTTACAGTTTAATTAATTGATTTGATTTGTAGTGGATGTCTTTGTAAATACTTTGGTTGTTTTATCAAATGTTATAACTGTTTATATATTAACTGCTTGTATAAGATTGTTATAATATTTATTTTGTATGTTAAAAATAATAAACTTGTTTTAAAAAAAAAAGAAAATCCAAATCCCATTGAGATACACGCTTGAGAGACTTAAACCTCAGCACTGAAATAAATAGGACATGCTGGAGGGACAGATTCATAACCTAGAGGCTCCCTTCACTCTGGAATAAAATCCCAGTCCAGGTTAGACAGAATCCCTCATTGACTCTCTTCAAGAGGAAACTTGATGAGTGGATTGGAGATCGTAGGTTTACCCCGGGTATCACTTCTGTGTCACTGTTAGACAGAGGCACAGTATACTAACCTCGAAAAAGTGCATAGCAAAATTAATTTAAAATGGGTGGTGAAAGCCAAACACACTCTGGCAAGGCTTATAAATGCCCTAGGGCAGATAGCCTAGTATGAACCTATGAACCTATATATGTGTGTGTGTGTGTGTGTGTGTGTGTGTGTGTGTGTGTGTGTGTGTGTGTGTGTGTGTGTGTGTGTGTGTACTTTTTAAGGGGGAATATGGATGTTTACAAACAAACTAAAAAAAAAAATCATATTTCATTCCTATCTTTCAAACAAACAAACAAAAACATTTCATATTTAATTCCTATCATAAATACATTAACTGTTGAGGCACATATTTGAAAATGTAGCTATCATTGGTCCCACGGATTTGACCAAAAGTAGGTTCAGTAAAAGAAAATAAATCAATAAATCCTGAATATTTCTTTTGATGTGAATGCTAGACATAAAAGAGGGCAATGCATATTAATTAGTCACATGGCAAAAAATAGTATTCGCAAAACAATATCTTCTTATTATTCTTCTTTCGGCTGTTCCCGTTAGGGGTCACCACAGTGGATCATCAGTTTCTATTTCTTCCTGTTCTCTGCATCTTGCTCTGTCACCAACCACCTGCATGTCCTCTCTCACCACATCCATAAACCTAATTTTTGGCCTTTCTCTTTTCCTCTTACCTGACAGCTCCATTCTTAGCATCCTTTTCCCAATATACCTAGCATACCTCCACAGCACATGTCCAAACCAACGCAATCTCGCCTCTCTGGCTTTGTCTCCAAACCATCCAAAACACACAAAATTCACAAAACAATATCAAGCATAGGCAAACACCCGGGCCTCAGCTGAAAAGGGGCATCTGTTACCCAGTCAGAGTATCCCAGTAACAAATGCACTAAATAAAACTAAAGAAGATGAATGAAGACAGAAAAAGGAAAAATAAAACTGGAAGCATGAATGCACAGCTGCAAGTTAATTCTGTGTCAGTAAAATTAGTATGATATCAGACACATGACTGATACAGTGCAAATACAAGCCATTAACACATTAATATTGTTAGAAGTGACAATAGTAAGCAAAGTGGAGTTAGTCTGATTAGCCCCATGAAAGAAAAAATAGGTAGAGATGTAAACTGGTTTATATGATCCCAAGAAATAATTCAGAACTGATAGACAGAAATAGGTAGTAATGAACTGTGATAATAATTTGCTTACTTTCATTTATTTTTTAAACCTGAATTAAAAGGATTTAATAAGCTTAAATTGTATGGATAAAATATAACTGTGTTGAAATGGAGGCCAATTAGAAAATAAAACAGAATTATAGGTTCATAGGTGTGTACTAGGCTAATGGCCCTGGAGCCTTTACAAGCCTAGCCCATAGGATTACCTTGGCATTGTGCCACCCAACCTTAGTTCCCAGTGCCACTGTCGAGTAGAGCCACTGGAGTTATCCCTGGGATGAGGTTTCTATTTCCCATCCACTCATCAGGATTTCTGTTAAGGTGGTCTGCCTGATGTGTATAGGAAGTCTATTCAAGAGCATGGGCAGTCTCTGGGTTATGAACCTGTCCCTCCTACATGTTTTGTTGATTGTGGTAATGAGGTTGAGGTCTCTGGAACATGTGGTGTGGAGGGATTGGGATTTCTTTAGATGTAGCATTTCTAATAGTGCTGGGTCAGACATAGCTTTGTAAGTCAAGCAGGGATCGCCTCTAAGTAGGTGATATGCGACAGAGAATATTTGGAGTTTTTTAAGTCTGTTCATATAGAACAAGTGTTTAAGGCCTAGGATCTTCTTTGAGAGGTACTTTTGTGGCCTCTCCAGTTGTTGCAGGTGTCTAGTGAGGTACGTGCCAAATGAGGCATTGTACTCAATGATTGGCCTAATGAGGGAAGAGTAGAGGGAGACAATGACCTCTTTCTTCCTGGATGCAAAACCCTTAGTAATGAGATATGCCACATAGGAGGACTTTCTGACTACAGTGGCAATGTGGTGGTTAAAAGAGAGGTTGCTGTCAACCTGTGTTTCCAGATCTCTTATAATGCCTTCTGTGTTCAGTGGACTACCATCGATATGGTAATTCAAGGGAACTGGATTTTTCCCAAGGGGGAAGATTATACATTTTTTGGCATTGAGTTTAAGGCCATGGTTCTAACACCAGTCGTTGGTCTCAGTGAGGCCTTTCTGTAGGATGTCAACATCACTTGGGGAGTTAATAATAGCTCCCAACTTGCAATCGTCTGCAAGCTTTATCAGCTAGAGTCCCTTCATGTTGGCCTGGACTTCAGAGAAGTAGATAGAAAACAGGAGAGGACCCAGGACCGAACCCTGTGGGACTCCACTCATGACTGGTCTGCAGTCCGTCTTGAAGTTAGAACCCACAGTGTGAAAACAGCTATCTGTGATCCAGGTTGTAACCCATCTAGTGATATAGGGGTCGATGTCTAGCTTAGTGAGTTTTTCTATGATTCCTGAGTGGGGAATGGTATCAAAGGACTTGGCCAGATCAAGGTAGGCTGTATGAACCATCTTACCTTCATCCACAGCTCTGGTGACTGACTCAAAGAAGTTGACCAAGTTGAGCAGGCATGATCTACCCTTCACAAAACCAAACTGTGTAGGATCCAGAGTTTGGAGATTCCCTATATCCTTGTTTATTAAGTCCATGATGATGCAGTCCATAGCTTTGTATATCAGACTCATCAGGCTAATGGGGCGATAGTTCCCAGGGTCTTTAGTCACTCCTCCTTTGTGGAGAGGGATGACTGTAGCAGTGTGCCATTTGGTAGGGACAAAGCCTGAGGTGAGGCTGTGATTGAACAGGGCACACAGATGAGGTGACAGTTCACTCTGTAGTTCATGTAGAACACAGCTAGGGATATTGTCAGGTCTCATAGAAGCTGTACATTGTTTTACACACTGGCACAATTTCCTGCCTAATAAAACTTGTTTACCCAAGACTTACCTTGTATAAAATTAATAAACCTTCAGAATAATCATTAATCCTATACAGAAATAAGATATTTCTTGACAAGGAATGAATTAAAAAAATACACAAATACCTAAATAATGAAACAACGTACAACTGCTTTAGAGATCCTTTCTTACTCCTTCAGCCAGGACTACTATTGCCCAAACTCACCTAATCTCTACCCTCCTCTATGCCTCACCAATCTATACAAACCTCTCCAAAAGCAATATAAATAAGTTGGCAACATCTTATAACAACATAGCCAGATTTGCCACTGATGCCCCATTTCGTACCCACCACTGCAAAAATCTCAAACTTCTTGGATGGTTAGAACTGCATAGTCAGTTTCTTTTTCAGCAACTCATAATCATTCACAAGATCCTGCATCATATACTCCCATACTCAGAAACCTTATTAGCCCCTATCAAAATCTTTTAACCTTATGATCTGCTAACAGAGTACTTGTCTCTACCCTAAAATCCAATAACAAATCTGAGGACTGCCAATTTACTAACTTGATTGGTATCCCATGGAACAAACTTCCAAGAGAACTAAGATCCCTGACATCCACTCCTCTTTTCAAACAACAACTTAAAACCTTCCTAAAATCACAATGGCTATGTCCATGCTCAAATTCTGACTGACACTGTCTCCCTTTTGCTTCTCATTTTTAAGTCTATTGGTACTGGATTCCTCTTGCTTTGATTATTTACCCTTTTTAGATTCCTCTTGCTTTGATTATTTCCCTTTTTTAACTATTCCTAAAGAATTTTTGTTTAGCTATGTAATAACTCTCTGTGTTATGTTATTCTCTATGACTGTACTTGTAAAAATATGTATATTAATTATGTTTAAAGTTTAAGTTGAGTCTTAATAGTCAAAAATCCTTTTTAACTATGTTTTCAAAATTTCATTGCTGTATTTGGAGCTTTTCTCCCAGAGCCGCTGCTAAAAATGGGCATATATCCAGTCGGACTTTCCCGGTCAACAAATGTAAAATAAAATAAAATAAATAGGAAGTTACTAGGCTAATGGCCCTAGAGTCCTTACAAGCCTTGCCAAGTTCTACCCTTATTTCCACAATCAACATCTAATGCTCATGTCTAAGAGGACAAAGACAGAACCACTGGGATGAATTTATGGCTATCCATCCAATTGTCCAGATTGCATTTGAATAGGGCCAATGAAGTGCTCTGTTTGACAAGAAGTGGGAGTCTGTTTCAAAGATGTGGTAATTTCTGGAACACAAATATGCCCCCCACCAGGTTCTATTACCGTCACATACCAAGTTAAGGTCTTTAGAGCGAGTAACCCATGTGCTATTTGACTTATGGATATGCAGCATTTCCAGTAAAGCAGGTCAGAGATTGCCTTATATTCAAGGCAGAGATTGACTCTGAGTAGTCTGTATGAAACTGAATAACGTGACAGTGATTTCAGATGATCCACATAGGACAGACGCTAAAGACCTTGAATTTTCCTTGTGAGGGACCTTTGTGGTTTCTCCAGTTGCTGCAAGTGCTTGGAAAGGTACATACCAAAAGGGGCATTGTACTCAATTACTGGCCTGATAAGGGAAGAGTACTGGGAGGTTATAACTTTTTTTTTTTTTGAAGGCTATGTCCTTACTTATGAGATGAGAAATGTAGAATGCCCTTCTTACCAGTGTGGAAACATGGTGATCAAAGGTAAGTTTGCTGTCAACTTGTATGCTCAGGTCTCTCATCACTGAGTACATACTTAGGGTATTGCTGTTGATGTAGTAGTTAGCAGGAACACTGCTCTTACTGAAAGGGGTGATACTACATTTTTTTGCAGTGAGTTTAAGGTCATGACCTTGGCACCAATCATTTGTTTGTGTAGGACCGTCTTGTAGGATGTTGACATCATTTGGAGTTTTCTGACTGTTCCCAGTTTGCAGTCATCAGCAAACTTTGCCAGCTACAGACCTTTAGTTTTTGCTTGTACTTCGGAGAAGTAGATTCCAAACAGTAGAGGTCCCAAGACTGATCCCTGTGGAACACCACTGGTTACAGGTCTGCTGCTGGAGGTGGATTCCCCTATTTTAACTAGATGTTTTCATCAGTGAGCCAGTTAGCGACCCATCTAATGATATAAGGGTTAATACGTAGCTGGGTGAGTTTGTCAATGATACCTAAGTAGGGGATAGTGTCAAAAGCCTTGGCTAAGTCTAGGTAGGCTGTATGCACAGATTTCCTGTCACCCAGGGCCTTGGTATCTGTCTCAAAGAAGTCAACCAGGTTAACAGGCATGAGCTCCCTTTGACAAATCCAAACTGAGTAGGGTCAACTGTTTGGAGATTAACTGTATCTTTGTTGATAAGGTCCATGGCCCAAGGCCCACCAGCCTAAAACCCACTTCCCCTGGAGTCCTTTGAAAGTTCTTTATCTACTACTTCTAGTATGTCGAGGGATCAGTTGCTAGTGTCCTCTCCAGCTCAACTGGTGAACCTGGGAATATTGAGGCAATGTTACAATTGCCTCATGTACACAGACAATCCTCTCCTTCTCCCACAAAACACAAATACATGCGAGAGATGCAACTATACGGCCAAACTGGAGGCTGAGCTCTCTCAACATAGGACTGGCAAGACCAGACAGGAGGAGAAGGTAACCACACACAATACATACCCAGTCACACATGGTACCATCACAACTTCAAATCATACACATACTCACACAAAGACATACTCGGAGGCTCTGATCAAAAATTTACCAAAACAGCAGAGGCCACCAAAGCAGACACCCAAACAACTACCACCTCACGACCCAACACATGCAACACATAGACCACACAGTCAGAGTGTCAAACAGTCACAGCCCTTAAGGCCAAACAAAATGCCAGACACACTTGTCATTGGTGATTCCATAGTCAGACACACTGACGTCCCGCTCACCAGACTGAGTAAGGAGAAGGTCACAGTAAGCTGCCTGTCGGGCGCTAGAATCCGCCACATAACGCAAGCACTCAGGTGTCTCAACAACAGGTACAAGTACGACTCAGTCATTGTCCACGCTGGTGTCAACGACCTGAGACGTACCTCCTTGGACTAGGGACGTCGAGGAGCTCTCTGATTATGTAGCCCAGGCAGGTATGACCCTGACCTTGAGCAGTATCTTACCTTCACCTAGAATGATGCCACAATACAGTGATAAGATGATCAGCTTTAATAATTGGCTTAAATTCTGGTGTCATTCAAAGGGGATCCAATGTCTGTCTGCCTGGGATGACATGCTGGACAAGCCACGCTGCTTCGCAAGGGACGGCTTGCACCTGTCACCCCTGGGCTTCCGGATATTGGGAAAGGCTCTTGCCACCCCCATAGTGCCTTTTTTAGGCAAGGCTCAAATTCTAAACCTACCACCCTAGAACACCAAAAAGGAAAAAAACTAAGGGTAATGCTGCTCAATGCCAGAAGTCTCAATCTCAAGATGCACGCACTCGAGGCCCTTCTCAATATGGAGAACATCGATGTCTGTGCTGTGACAGAAACCTGGTTCAAGGCTCCTGAGAGCACCCCAGCACTAACAGGTTTCACCTCATATCATGCGTTCGGCCCCAAAATCCGGACAACACCAAGAAAGGAGGGTGTCCATATTCATAAAGGACACCCACACCTCAAGGTTGGTGGCAACGCACGATGCATCGGAGACCATCCAGGTGCAATTAACCATAGGCAAGACTGCTCTGCAATTTGCAGCATGTTACAGGCCACCCTCTCAAACTCAGGAACCTCACATGGCCTTCCTGAAAACATTGGAGGGATAAATGTATCTCCAAACACCATCATACTAGGTGACTTCAACTACCCTAATATAGACTGGGAACACTACTCAAGCCCGAACACTCTAACCCAAAGATTCCTGGAGTTCATAAACTCAAATGCCATGGAACAACTAGTCACCATCCCCACAAGAGGTGAAAACATACTTGATCTCATCATCACGAACATGGGATCAAAATGTTCAACACCGAAGTATACCCTCACTGGTGAGATCAGATCATAAACTAATCTCGCTGGAGGTCCTCATCCCCCCACCTGAAACAAAAAAGACCACAGTGAAAAACTTCTCAAAAGCCGATTTCACACTTCTAAAACTAGTGTGGTCTCCTTTAAGGCCCCTGAGCCAGTGGTAAACATTACTCAAACCGCTGAATCACTTACAAATGCCTTCTACCAGCACCTACAGGACTGCATGGATCAGGCAATCCCAAACAAAACTAAGACTCTCTGTACCAAAGGCAAGCGTCCAGTCTGGTGGACCCCAGCCATAAACAAGCTCTACAACAAAAGGAGGAAGCTACTACAAGATAGAGCAAAATCCTTGAAAGGTAAGACACCTTTGATCATTATAAGTAAAAAACTAAGAGCTCTCATAAAATCATCAAAGGCAAATTTTGAGAGAAAAATCGCCAAGGACTCTAAAGACAATCATAAGGCCTTCTTTAGCTATGTTAGAAACCTAGGAGGAAACTCCCAGATATGCTCAGAATTAGTTCAAAATGATGTGAAAATTACTGAACCTACACACATTGCTAACATACTGGCTGACAGGTTCAGTGCAAACTTCTCCCCCCCCCCAAAAGGAGAGATATCTATTCCAGAGGATTGTAGCCCCCAAACATCTCCAACGCCCAGGTGAGAACTGCCCTCACTAAGGCAACAAACACAGCATCCATGGGACCGGATGGTGTCCCCGGCTGTGTGCTTCCTGAACTCAACGAGGAATTAAACCCACAGTTAGGACAGCTGTTTAATCTTAGCCTCACCTCAGGATACGTGCCAAGGAGTGGCGCCGGCGACTGTGGTCCCACTTCATAAGGGCGGTGCCTCCACAGACCCTGGAAATTACCGCCCCATTAGCTTGACAAGCCTTATCTGCAAAGCCATGGAGAGGATCATAATGGAACTCATAAATAAAGACATAGGGAACTTGCAGACTTTGGATCCAACCCAGTTTGGCTTTGTCAAAGGCAGATCCTGCCTCTTAAACTTGGTTGACTTTTTCGAGACAGTCACCAAGGCCATTGATGAGGGAAAGGCAGTCCATACAGCCTACCTCGACCTGGCAAAGGCCTTCGACACGATACCCCACTCAGGTATCATCGAAAAACTCATCAGCTTGAATGTAAACCCATACATCACAAGATGGGTTGCAAACTGGCTAAGCGACAGAACCCACAGGGTCAGAGTTGCTGGAGCCATGTCAGACTCAAAGCCTGTCACAAGTGGTGTCCCACAGGGCTCAGTCCTGGGTCCACTCTTGTTCGGCATCTACTTTTCTGAAGTACAAGCAAACACAGGAGGGTTATGGCTGACAAAGTTTGCAGATGACTGCAAACTGGGCACCATAGTCGAAAACACATCTGACACAGATATCCTCCAGAAGGGCCTCACAGAAACGGATAACTGGTGCCAGAGCCATGGCCTGAAGTTAAACGCCAAAAATGCATAGTCATACCCTTCGGGAAAAACAAGGTTACCCCTAGCTACCATATAGGTGACAATCCACTGAGCACAGAAAAGTCATCAGGGATCTGGGGACCCAAGTTGACAGTAGTCTTCGTTTGACACTCATGTTGCTAAAGTAGTTAGGAAAACCTTCTATATCGCCCACCTGATCATGAAGGGATTCACATCTAGATCAAGGGAGGTCATCGTCCCCTGTACTCATCACTCATTAGACCTATGATTGAGTACAATGCCCGTTCGAATGTATCTGTCTGGTCACCTGATGCAGCTTGAAAGCCCCCAAAAGTTCCTCACCAAATGGTTATAGGGTCTCTAAAATGTGTCTTATGCTGCCCGACTGAAAGAACTCCAGCTTTATTCAGTCTCATACCGCTTGCTCAGAGGTGACCTGTGCCTGACATATAAGGCCATGTCAAACCCAGATTTGATGAATATGCTTCACCTCAAAAATCTAGATCCCTCAGAACCACAAGGGCGGGAGACTTAAACCTTGACACGGTTATAAATAGAACGTGCTGGAGGGACAGATTCATCACCCAGAGACTCCCTATGCTGTGGAACAAAATCCCGGTACATGTGAGGCAGAGCACCTCGCTGGCCTTGTTCAAGAGGAATCTTGACCAATGGATGGGAGATCGCAGATATACCCCAGGGATTACTTCAGTGTCACTGCTTGACAGAGGCACAGAAAAATGATAGGCATAGTTTTTATTCAAACTAAAGGGGTGGCAAAAGCCACATAACTATGGGCTAGGCTTATAAATGCCCTTGGGCAGATAGCCTAGTATGAACCTATGAAACTATGAACCTATGAACCTATGAACCTATGATGATTTGCTCCACGGCCTTGCAGATAAGGCTAGTCAGGCTAATAGGTCTATAGTTCTTGGAGTCAGTGGAAGCACCACCTTTGTGCAAGGGAATAACAGTGGCCGTTTTCCATTCAGCTGGGATGAAGCCGGTGCTTAGATTATGATTGAAAAGAGTACACAGTGGTGTTGCTAATTCTTGTTGGAGCCCATGTAGGACACAGCCTGGGATGTTATCAAGTCCCATAGATGCTGTGTTTTTGGCCTTAGAGAGGGTGCTTATGACCTTCTCTTTATAGATACAAGGTAGGAGACAGGTGGTAGGAAGGTCATAAGGTAAGTGTGGCGGGGACAGGGCAAATAAGTTTTCACAGAACCTGTTGGCTAACAGGTTAGCTATGTCCTCAGGCTCAGTATATGTGGTATCATTAACTACCAGTTTGGCAGCCTTTCCTTTTAGGTTATGGATGCAATCAAAGAAAGTCTTATGGCTGTCCGTAGTTGAGGAAGCTAATTTGGCTTCATATTTTGCTTTGGATGACTTCATAAGAAGTCTTATTTGCTTGTTTAACCTGAGGATTGAGTGTTTCCATTTTAGGGCTCACTCCCTCTTACTCTTAGACAGCAATTTCTTCCTCTTATTGTAAAGCTTGTTAATGCCAGTTGTCTACCAGTGAGGTTTGCTTTTGCTTGAGGAGCTTGTTTTGGTCCTATCAGGTAGGGCTGAGTCAATGCAGTTATCCAGATGTTTGTATAAAGCATCGGTGGAGAACTCAGCATAGTTGCCAGTTCCATTTGGGGGAGTGCAGTGAAGCTATTTATATCATCCTATAAGAGGTTATAATCTGCTTCATAGAAGTGTCTTAGTTTAGTTGCTTCTGGGGGGTCAGGTGTGACAGTTACTTTGAATGAGACTGATTTGTGGTCAGATCTCAGCAGGGAAAACCTCACAGTGGGGGTACTACAGTGGTCCCTCATACTGGTAAGCACCAGATCTTGGACATTGGCACCACTTGTGGGGGTGTCAACCAGCTGGTCCAGGGCATTGGAGTTAACAAAGTCAAAGAAACTTTAGGTAAGTGAATTTGGGCACAAATAATTTACCCAGTCAATGGATGGGTAGTTAAAGTCACCCAAAACCATGGTGTTCAGATGTATCTTGATTGACTCAAGTAGATAGAAATAGGCAGAGTGAGTGTCCTAATTCATGGAGGGGGACCTGTAGCTGGCAATGACTTAAACAGGTGTCCTACTAACACCTGAGGTATCTCCAGGGAATCATGCTGTCTAACCAATCTGGAGGTGTATTTATCTTTAATGAATAATGATACACCACCTCCTTTAGTTTTCACACCTGCAGTTTTGCAGTTTGTGGTCTGAATGTGTGTAAGGAGGTGTACCCCAGTATGGCTGGGGTGTTTTCCACAGCATTAAACCAGGTCTCCATGACTGCACAAACATCTGCGTCTTCCAAGGTGAGGATTGCTTCCAGTGAGTGCAGTTTCACGTTAAGACTCCTAGCATTTAGCAACATAACCTTGAGATTGTTTTTAGATGGAGTTTTTACATCGGGAATTTTATCCTTGAGCTACTGCCTAAAAAAGCAGTATGGGGATGGCAAGAGCCTTAGTCAATAGCTGAAATCCCACGGGTGACAGATGAAGACCATCTGTGGCAAAGCATTGAGGTCTGTCGATCAAGTCATCCCAGGCTGTCAGATACTGGATCCCCTTAGAATGACACCAGAAACTAAGCCAGTTATTGAAGTCAATCATTTTCAGTTTATAGTGAGGCATCATCCTAGGTGAAGGTAAAATGCTGCTTAAAGCTAGGGACCTATCTGCCTGAGACACATAATCCGAGAGCTCAGTCATGTCTCTCTTCATATAGTCTAGAGAGGTACATCTCAAGTCATTTACACCAACATGGACTATGACAGAGTCATAACAGTACCTGCTGTTGAGAGACATTAGTGAATGCGTGATATGGTGGATCCTAGCACCTGACAGACAGCTGACTGTGAACTTTTCCTTATCCGGCCTGGTGAGAGGGACATCTGTGTGTCTCATGATGGAATCACCTATGATTAATATGTTTGGTTTTGTGTTTTGCCTTAAGGGCTTGACAGGTGAGACACTGTTGCATGAACTATTATGTGTATTGTGTTCTGCAGAGGAAGTATTATGTGTAGCATGCTTGTGTGTGGGAGTTCTCTGGTGTTTAGGTATGTTTATCGTGAGGACCTCCACATAAGTAGGTATGTGTGATATGTGTTTGGGTGGAGTTGGAAGTGTGGTGTGCATGCTGACAACCCACTCATTGTCATATATACTGACTGGTGTGTGAGAGAGTATGGATTCAAGGTTCTTAATATAACTGCATCTCTCACATCTTGAGTTTGTGTGGACTAGGAGTAGAGGGTTGATAATAACTGAGACATAAAAGTTTCCAATATATTACCTGTGAAAACTGTACAAAGCATTCCAATATATAAGAGCATTCAAAGAAATAACTTAAATGCAACCAAATCTATAAATTGTATATAGCATTGTTCCACCTAGTCTGCCTGTAGCTATCTCATACATACACACATAGATATCTATTTAAACACATAAACACACACACACACATATATATATATATATATATATATATATATATATATATATATATATATATATACACATATATGTATATATATATATATATATATATATAGATATATATATATACTTGTATACCTATCTAGTTATGTCTGGAACAATCACCACCACACAGTGAAATGCACTGACATGTAATGTATGTAGCCAGCTTGACTCCTTATAAAATTTATTATCTCACTGTAAAGTTATTGTATGCATTGTGTTTGCAAAAGAAAATCCCCCAGATTCACTAATCTTCCATGCAGGACTAGCAGTTTAAGAGGAGGACGGCAGCACGCCATGCATATTAAGGAAGGCGCACTGCCTGAACTCCTAATGCTACACGGAGCATGGACAAGTGCAGGGGGTGTGTCTGAGCACAGCTCTCTCAGAATAAACACACCCCTGCAAAGTAGAACAGAAGAATGTGTAAATAAATGAGCGAGACTGCTCATATGTGTCTGCATATCCCCACCAACAGTCCCCATGTGTTCAACAGCAACAGTACACTTAAATAAAACAAAGAAACCCTTGTATCATTTTTTTTAAAACCCTGAGTACAGCTAACTGTAGGTGCGTGGGTTTGCCCATCGCTTAGCTATGGGTAAAGCAGCTGAAGAGGATAACAAGGAATATATATGCAAATTAAGCAGCACATCAATAGTGTAGTGGTTTGAGCATCCGCCTAACAAACAGGCATTCCCAGTTCGAGTCCCACTGCAGCACATATCATTTCCCATGTGAAACCTGTATATGAACATATTCTCACATCTTTTTGCCCTATAACCTACATAATAACATTTAAATGTGAATGTGAACATTAAATGCACATGTGAAGTGTCACTGTCATAATGAATAAGGCACTACTAAGCAAGTTTAAGCAAAAATAAGCAGTAGTAAGTATGTTTAAGTACAAATGCATGAGGGTAAGCATTGCCTACACAGATTAAGCAAAGTAGAAGCTAACTGAGTGACTGTAGCCAGAGGTTAGCATTGCTTACCATTGCCCAAACCTGCGCAAACCCGCTTACGACTGCTTTAAAGTGCCTTAATCACTCTGTATCCAACAACCCATGTTCTGTCCAGCAACAAAATAAACTGCCTCTGCAAGGCTCAAACTCATGTACACTATAGTCACAGTAGTTAACCACTAAGCCATCATAGCAATAGATATGAATGAGGTATCAGCAAACTAATCCTCACCACAGGAAAACCAAACCAAACATGACTGAATCTATGTACAGTGTGAAGTGGTATAACCTTCTACATAACATAAATATGTGAACTGGAGTACTGCAGTAAGGATAGATTTGAGGTGTGAGTGTAATAAAGTGTAGAAGTCTCCAGGTCCCCATACAGTGTATGTACACATGAATCATGGATACCAGACACATATATAACCTGTAATGAAGAATAAATCATTGCCAAATGGCAAATATAGTGATAATCAACTATTAAGCAATGCTAACCGCAGCACAGCTCAAGTTAGTAAGTGTAAGCAATGTGTAGGGGAGCCAATTCAATCTGCCTAGTGGTATACCTCTTTAAGCAGTGCCAACCTTATGTAAGCAGGTGTACCCATAGCTTAGCCTTTTCAAAACTGGCCAATCATGGGAAAACGGCCATATTTAAACCCCACAGGCAGGAATACTTCTTATAACTGGTTGTAGCTTCCTACTGCAGGCAGAATGGTTGGTGTGGGTGAAGGCACACTATTTAGAGCGCAGAGCTGAGGCATCCAGGAGTCAAAAATCGTGGTATGGCTCCTGGTAAAACGCTATGATCAAAGACTACTGCAGGGCCAGTGCCAGGGCTTGCAGTATAAAACAGAGGCCTGGGACAGTCTCGCTCATGACCTCACCAGTGCCACAGGTATCCCCCAGACTGGTGAGCAGGTCAGGCACCACAATACTGACCTGAAGCGGTGGAGAGGGTATGTACTGCAACAGTGGATCCAGGAGTCTCGGCAGACAGCCAATGCCCCAGTACTGAGTAAGTACTCATTCTTCTAAGTAGTAAATAATTGCCTAGCTTGTGTATACTATGGATAGGTATGGCTAAATATCAATGCATTTCTCCGACAGCTGCAGAAGAGCGGGCTGCGAACCAGCAAGCCCATGATGCTAGGCTGCAAAAGCTGCATCACGAGGCAGTTTAGTAATCAGTCTGTATGTACTGTCATAACAAAAACTATAAGAACCAGTAGAAATAAATGTGTAATAGTCTGTGAATATAGATATAACTCCCAGATTACTTCTGTTTGCTTTTCTCTCATATGTTGGTGATCTGTTCCATACTATAAATAGTACTGTTGTATCTTAAGCAGTGTCACCCACACCATGGTATGCAGTTAAAATGGGTATGAAGTCCTGCATAACAGTGCTGGAAGTGCCAAGAGGTCAGCCATATCATACAAGTTAGGGGGTCTTAGATAGAAAACAGTCGAAAGCTTAACATCAATTCCCTGATAGCACAGTGTCACACACAGCAGAGGTGTGAATCCTGGGAGTGCTACTAAGTTGTATGCATAATCATACCCCACAACTGTACAGATTTTGATACAATGTTCAGATAGAAAGCTGTAAGCATAATTACACCCAACAACTGTACAGAATTTGCTAGAATGTTCAAACTGTAAGTCGTATGCATATTCATACCCTACAACTGTTTCAATCTGTCCAGCATGTCCAGATAAATGGCCCATATCACCAGTTTGGTACCCTGCTCCCCTAAAAATTCAGTGTGATGATCCAAGAAGTGTAGGCAGATGTCAATGACATATAACTGATAGTCAAATGGGTACATAGTCAGAGACTGTATATGAAAACAAACCTGTCATTCTAGCACCTCACCCAAAGTGTATGACAGTAATTCTTAACATATGTTGCATTAACACCTGCAGCCTGTCACACCTGTATGTAAGACACAGGTCACATATATAATAATCTATAAACATACCAGTGTACAATATAAGGCTATTGTGCAGTGTAATAATACATGTAAGGGAAAGATCACTGCAATGACTAAGAATGTTGTAAAAACTACAAGGATATATTAGTTGTTAATTGAACACTCTCTCACCCCTACCATATGTGCATAATAACCTAATGACACTCCTCAACTGGTATGTGTACACTCCAAACATTTGTTGGGACATATGTCCTAATGGTTTATAAATATTCACATTTGTTTCTATGCATGTGCCATGTTAAAATACACCCATATTGGTGACCTGTCGCCATCAATGAAACCTGCATGCTCCTTTAATGGCCTCTGTTCTTCCATATATGCATGTGTTCTGCTTGCTCTGCAACTGTGTTAAATCTGGTGTGTCGGGTTAATGGGAATACCTATGCATGCTGTTATAAGTAATCCTGAATGCTGTTGACTGTTACTAACCCATATCTGTCATAAACCTGCGACAACACAGCTCGTATGGGAAGGCCGGTTCCAGCGGACCCACCTGTCCCACCTCAGCTGGCCATGGCACCAGGCACCAGCACATCTGGGGCCCAGCCTGGGACCTCCTCCTCTGTGGGCCCTGCACCATCTTTAGGAGGAACCGCTGCAGGGGATGGGGCTCACCCCCCCTCGGAGTGGGCACGGAGGGGAACCTGTCACCCGTCAACAGGTCAGGGCCGTGGTGCATAGGAAGCTCGATCTGGAGTATCGAGAGCAGCTACACCAGTTTGAGACCAAGTGGCACTATTAGCAGGTGAGCCTGCCCCTCCTACACAGCCCTCAGCACAGCCACCTTCGGGGCCATGAAGGTGCAGTGGTGACTGCCCATGGGTGGGGACCTCAGTTCCACTGTTTCTAGTTGGGGGCTCATGGGCTTGCAACTTCCAAACACCCCTCCCTGTCTAAGATGTTTACCCCCCACATGTCATATATCAGCCCTGTATGTGTCTTGTGTGTCTTGTCTGTTAACCTACCCAACCTACCTCCCCAAATATACCTACTACCCCCTCCAACAGCCCACTCTCACCTGAAAATAAAAAAAGGGCAATCTGTTCCCACAAAATTATCTCGCCCCATACATAGCTGTCCATTTTGCACACGTGTCCACTGAACACATATAATCTGGTCTAATTGGCATCACAATGAATATATGTTGTCCTCACCACTCTCCCAGGGGTTTGTGGGTCCAAATGTACCTGCAAATTTAGTGTATATGCAAAGCTGTTGCTGTGGAAGAAATGGGCTGCTATGGACCTTTCCTACACCCTTCCTGCACATGCCTAGCTATTTTCCCTACTGTCTTACCCTCTTTGTGCCCCTTTTTCACCACTTTCCTATCAACCCTTTTTTCTTTTCTTTTAAAGAGGTTAGCATGGGGGTAAGCGGGAGTAGGCACTTTAAAGCAATTGTAAGCAGGTTTGCGCGGGTATGAGCAGAGCTAAGCACTACCTACACAGGTTAAGCAATTTAGAAGCTGAGTATAAGAAACTGTAATCAGGATTTAGCAGTGCTTACCTCCACGCAAACCTGCTTACCACTGCTTTAAAGTGCCTTAATCCTCTGTATGCAACAGACAATGTTCTGGCCAGCAACAAAATAAACTGCCTCTGCAAGGCTCATACCCAGGACCCTGCACACCGTACACAAAGTGATTTACCACTAAACCATGGCACATGCACATAACCCTGATGTTTTCACAAACATATCATCCAGCCCAGTCATTCAACAGTACAGAGAATGTATTCCAACATATAGATGTATGTGTGTGAGTAAATATATTAATGTCTAAACAGGTACAGCAAATTGATATATATAGATATATGTATGTATAAATATATATGAACATATATACATGCAAATGCCACATCTGTGGATATATATGGCTACATCTACATGTGTAAATATATACAGCAGGTCATATATATGTCAGCAGATATATACATATACATATATTAGTATAGGTTCATAGATTAGTACTAGGCTAACTGCCCTTGTAAGCCATTTCAAGCCTAGCCAATTATGCCCTGTGAGATTCAAACCCTGTACCTTGTGTTTGTAAGGCAAACACCTTAACCATTAGACCACCCTCCCAAACCGTATAGGTGTATACGGACAGACATCTGGAGATAATGGGGAAATAACAAAAACATATATGTCCTCATGCAACGTTAATGGGGTTGAGAGGCCCCACACAATATACGTCTGGTACGAATAGGTATACTCCACCCAGCCAAGCACATCCCCCCTGTAATACAGTACCAAGTGTTGCAGATCCCATAACCAAGACCACACACGACATGGCCAACCCTAGGATACATATACACAGACACATATATGCAAATATAGGTATATATATATATATATATATATATATATATATATATATATATATATATATATATATACATATATATAGATATATATGTAATTATACATACACAGTAAGATACATATGTAGTACGTGCACACAATACTGAGCAGTCAGTATTCCTTCAGTCACCACCTTACAAACTGGAGACTGTATGAGCCACCCATGCGAATGGCATTCATAGCCTGCAACATATACCCACGGAGATATCAAAGGGTATAACACCACACACAGGTGCGCATAAATGAATGTGAAAGCTATATTTGTGTACTATGACAGTTGTATATGCCATATCAAATAGCTGTTTAGACATTGAGATCCATATGAACAGTGTAAACAGTTATACTGAGACAGTAGTCTGGAAAGGTTGACATATGTTGCTGTCCAAGCCGAGGTCTTCATGTAATACAATAGTAATGACAGACTGGCCCACAGCATATCAGACAATCCACAGTACGTAATGCAGATGTATAGGTCAGCAGCCTCTATCTACACTCTGTACACAATCCCTAGGGGATACAGATCCCAGTTGACACAATGCGATGTATCTGTTACATAACAAGGCATAACTGACACCATCACAATCACACTGACAAACAGAACATTCCGTATGTCAGGAGGCAGTAGGCCTGCATTTACCCATGGTGGATTGTATGGTAATGTACATCCAGATACCTTAAGGCAGCTTACCCCAGATACCCACACATGTTGTAACAGCCTAGGTTAGTCATGGTGCACCCCCCTACACTCACTGCTACTGGGCCATACACCATGGTTATGTATACTGGCCTCTGCAGTGCATTAGGGCACACATGTATTGTGTAGGTGAAGCCCGTACATATATGGCACCAACTCCCCAGTATGTGTGGGGGACACCACAGCAGTGGAGGGATGGCAGGAATGACAGCATGACATACACACAGCCCATTACATAACAACCCCTGACAGCATGTCACATGTGCAAAGCCTGGTATGTAGGTGAAGGTCAGAGGCTGGAACACAGGAACATATGTGTAAAACTGTTGTCATACAGTAAGCAAGATATGTATATTTGTATATATCTATATGGATATATGTATAAATATATATACATATATGTTCACCATATATTCTGCACATGGAGTGGAGCCCTACCTCAGCCCCAATACTCCCAACCTCTCAGTGCAAGGGGATGTCATATATATATTGCAGGTATATTTGTAGACTATTGCTACTGTAATAGGGATAGTCTTCACAGAAATGGTGTGTGTGGGAGGCCACATCTGCTGTTAACATGTGCGGCATTGGCTACTAACAGACATCCTAAGGTCATCATAGTACAGTACCACTGCTAGCACAGTAACACCACTGTGGACTACAGCTGCGATATGGCCAATATATGTGGACAGTCTGACACACTCTGGTCAGTCCAGGGGTATACACAAAACCCCTTCATTCAAGATATGTGGACCAGGCCTGTCAATGTGGATGTTAACATACATGTAGATGGGTATAACATGTAAATACTGGCCTACATTTGCCCCCATAGGTTATGCATTCATACACCCCTGTCTGTCCTCACACATAATAAATGCTGGTACAGAGGTGCCATGGCCACATACTACCCAATAGTTAGTGTCATACATCTGAACAGCATCCCACTGCTTTGTCTGACATACATGACTGTCATGGTGGCCCAGCAGTAGTACATCTGGCAAGTATCTGGACATGACATCTCACTGGATAAGTACAGTAAGCTGCTAGGCATGTAACAAAGCACAGTGCAAGCTACAGGCAGACTGACTCAAAACTGGGCTACATCTCCCATGTGGGAATACACATGTACCTGCATAGATAGCAGGCTCTACAGGCATGTCACATCACAGAGTAATAGATACCTGTGTGAAAGTGCATAACCACACCAATGTGAACACAGCCACAGCCACATATGGCAAGCTAGCGTACTATTACAGTATATGGACTATCTGATCTACACCATCCTCATATGAGCCACTCACACAACAACCCTACATATACTGGGCCGACAGACAGTGTGGTCCGATGCCTGTTTGTGGTATGGGTCATGTGTGTGTTCGCCCCTACAAACATGTAAGCTGATAGGGTGACATACAGTGGACCAGCATGTAACATCAGACAGAACAGGACCAAGAACAAGGACATCTACCACAGTCTCTACACAGGCCAAGGTACATATTCACTATACACACACTGACGACAATTACCAGACTTACACATACCTCAATACTGTACACACAACCACAGAATGAACATACTATGTCCTCAAATATAACCGCTACTATACATAACATGTGTAGCAGTCTGATATCTCACTGGCTTGTTGTCAGATATGCTGTCAATGAATATGGGGTACAGAACATATGCACCCCCTACTGCATGACATATGTACAAAGGATGACAGAGATGTGGCTGGAGGCACAAACACAGGGCCAATATTGACATGTCATTGTGATACCCTCATACATTTACTGTCGTAACAGGGTTTGTTGCACCATATGTCCTGTGAGAGATATGACGTCAGTAACTCTCCCAGCTATCACCATCTACTGACTGCAATCCTCACACTACCTTCTGCAGTTGAGAGATAGGTGGTCTGTGGGTAACACATGGAACACAAGGCACCGCACACTGCCCAGTCTGCAGATGACCCTACAGATGGGGATTCCCCATAAACATAGCACTGACATGACAAGTATTAAAACATGTAGGACAGTCATATCCACACACACACTGTTAAACCAATATTACCCCAACTGCAGTATAGTAGCACTTACAGTCTGTAGTCAAAACAGGCACATCTCCCTCCTGTGTGTTGGCCTGTTTCCACAGTGTATGTTGTCAAAGGTAAGTCCCCAATCCATCTGTGATGCTGTTTGCCAAACAACAGATCTAGTTCCTGCTCGCAGTGAATGAAATTGGCTATGGGAATGTTACCACAGCTGTTCCACATGCAATCAGATAGAGGAGGGCTGTAATTTTTGCAGAGGACATCAGCTGATTATGAGCAGCACTAACAATACACATGCCGCTACCTATGCCAAGCAGGTGTAAGTCTTCACATCCACCAGAGAGGGTGTGAGAGAGTCAAAGATAAGTCAGAGTGGGTTGGGAGAGTAAAAGGTAAGCATGTTTGTGTCACACACCTACCAGTCCAGGGTATTGAACCCCTGACTGACTATGTACTGATATCACATCTGTTATCCCTGCACGGTGGATACTGTGATATATACTAGGGGCACCATATAAGAGATTTGCAAAAACACCAACATTGAGTCCAGTTGTTACACACTCACAACCACCTCCACATAGGACACAAATGACAAACATTGACACATTAAGACACACACACACACACACACACACACACACACACACACACACACACACACACACACACACACACACACACACACCTGTCACATCTGGGATTAGACCTCCTGCCTAACTAGTTATTACACTACAGCACTACACAATTATAGAATGCGCCATGGAGATTACTGGAGTACTCTTTCCCCAAAGGTTTATTTCACAGGGAGTGACATCAGCAGGAGTGCCAAAGTAAGGCAAATGAGTTGTAGTGAGTGTGACTAGCCAAACATGCGTTGCACCCTACACAGGCATAGGAACAGACACAAAAGCATCCACAATTCCCATGTGTGAGAATAAAACCCCTACCAGAGTTCTATATCATGCTACAGCATTATGCTGTTATAGCACACACCACGGAGATTGCTGGAGTACTCTTTCCCCCAAGGTGTACTTCACAGTGACTGACATCAGCAGGATTGCCAAAGTAGGGCATTTGAATTGTATTGAGTGTGACTAACCTAAATCGCCTTAAGTAGTCTGTATGCATTAACCGCTATTCTGGCCAGAAAAAAAATAACCTGCCTTTGCAGGTCATGAACCCAGGACCCTGTACACTACAGTCACAGTAGCTAACCACTAAGACAACACAGCAATACATGAGACTGAGGTTTCACCAAAGTAATCAGACCATAGGCTAATCAAACCAAACATGTGAAAGGAATGTATATACAGTTGTCCGTAAAAGACCTCTCCAAAGCCAATGTCGTGCTACTCAAGGCAGAAGTGACAATGTTTGTGACACCCATGGAGACAGTAGCTGACAGTTAAACTGATGAATCCTGCACTAAGGCACTGTATGAGCACATCCACTTGTGCATGATTCGTGACATCCCACATAAAGCCATGATGCTCTCCTCCCAAATAAGCAGGCCAGTCTAGAGGTCTCCTGCCATGAACAGAGTATACAACAGAAGGTAGACACTGTTGAAGGAGAACAGATATTCCAAGGATGCAAACAACTCCCTTACCAGCCCCAGTAGGAAGTTGAGATCCCTCATGGAATCCACCAAAGCTGGTTGTGTAACTAAAATTGCCAAAGATTCCACAGACAACCACACAGCATTCTATAGTTATGTCCAGAATATAACTGGCAATGCTCAGAATTTCTCTGGGCTACAACAGAATGGCATTATATAGACTGCTCTCACGGGATTTGCCAATATCCTGGCAGATTGATTTATGCCACATTCAACCCCCTCTCACCCCCAAAAGGGCCCATGTCAATACGAAATGAGTTCCAATGCCCAGTAATCATGGCCACAAAGGTAGAAACCGCACTATCCACAGCTAAGAATACAGCATCCATGGGACAGGATAACATCCTGGGCTGTGTACTACATGAACTACAAAATGAAATGGCAACTCACCTAACTGTCATGTGTAATCATAGCCTCACATCAGGCCTGGTGCCTACTGAATGGTGTACAGCTGCAGTTATCCCACTACACAAGGGGGGACCCACCTTGGATCCCAGGAACTACCGTCACATCAGTCTGACGAGCCTGGTCTGCATGGCCATGGAATGCATTATCATGGAATCTTTGAATGCAGACAGTGGCAACCAGCAAACACTGGACCTCACACAGATTGGGCTCATGGAGGGCCAGTCTTCTCTCCTGAACCTGATTGCTTTGAATCAGTCTGCATAGCTGTTGAAGAGGGTAAGGCAGTTCACAAAGCCTGTGTGGATCTCAACAAGCACTTCAACACCATCCTCCAGTATGGAAACCTAGATTAACGTACTAATCCAGCCATACATCCCTATGCCACTCGATGATTTGCCACATGGCTTACTGACAGAACCCAAACTGTAGATGTAACTGACTCCAAATCCAGCTCCAGACAGGTGACAAGTGGAGTACCTCAGGGTTCAGTCCTGGGACCACTGTTTGGCATCTACATCTCTAATGTACAGACCAACAGTACAGGACTCTGGCTAACAAAGGCAGCAGATGACTGCAAAATGCGAGTCATTATGAGCATGACTGTACTGCATGATATGTTACTGATACCAGCCTGACATCACACAGGTGGGATGGAGTACTGTTAACATTTTGTGCCCTTGTCGTGTAAAGTCCTGGTTATGGGATCTGCAACAGTTGGTAGTGTATTGCAGGGCAGATGTGTTTGACTGTTGGGGGGGTACCTATTCGTGCATGACATATGTTGTTCATGCCTGTCAACCCCATTAATGGTGCATGTGGACATATATGTTTCTGCTATGTTCCCACTTTATCTACAGATGCATGTCCGTATATATATATATATATATATATATATATATATATATATATATATATATATATATCTGCTTACATATATATATATATATATATATATATATATATATATATATTGATATAACTATATATATATATATATATATATATATATATATATATATATACATATACATATATATATATATATATATATATATATATATATATATATATATATATATATATATATATACATATATATATATATATATATATATTGCTGTATATATGTACACATTTGGATGTAGGCATATAAATCTATAGATGTAGGTATTTGCATGTGTACATGTTCATATATATTTATATATTTTTATATTGATATATATATATATATATATATATATATATATATATATATATATACACACACACATATATCAATATGTTGTATCTGTTTAGACATTAATACATTTTCACACACAGATACATCTACATGTTGGAATACATTCTCTGTACTGTTGAATGACTGGGCTGGATGATATGTATGTGAATACAGCAGGGTTATGTATATCTGAGATGGCTTAGAGGTAAATCACTTTGGCTATGGTGTGCATGGTCCTGGGTTTGAGCCTAGCAGAGGTTGTTTATTTTGTTGCTAGGCATTACAAGGGCCGATGGATACAAAGTGATTAAGGCACTTTAAAGCAGTTGAAAGCGGGCTTGCGCGGGTTTGCATGGAGGTAAGCAGTGCTAACCTCCAGTTAAATTTTCATACACTCAGTTAGCTTCTTAATTGCTTAATCTGTGTAGGCAATGTTTAGCTCCGTGCAAACCTGCTTACAACTGCTTTAAAGTGCCTTAATCACTCTGTATCCATCGGGCCATGTTCTGGCCAGCAACAAAATAAACAGCTCTTGCAAGTCTCACACCAAGGACCCTGCACACCCTAGACAAAGTAATGTACCACTAAGCCATGACAGATACACAGAAATTCAATGTTGTCAGAAACATATCATCCAGTCCTGTCATGCAACAGTACAAGGAATGTATACCAACACCACTTAGATGTCTGTGTGTGTAACTATATTAAAATCTGAACAGATACAACATATCTATATATGTATATCTATATATTTATATATATATATATATATATATATATATATATATATATATATATATACACACACACACACACACACACACACACACATATATATATATATATATGTGTGTGTGTGTGTGTATGTATATATATATATATATATATATATATATATATACATTTTGTTCTTCTAACTCTATATACATATATCACTATATATGCACGTATATACATGCATATACATGCATATGCCTAATTCTTCACATATCTACCTACTGTGGGAGTAGAACCCACAGCCTTCTGCATCAAAAGCAAGTACACTACCTATTGTGAAAAATCTTGATGATTGGATGGGAAATAGGAAATTCACCCCGGGGATACGTTCTGTGGCTCTGCTCGACAGTGGCACAGGAAAATAATTTTCTTGGGTGGCAAAAGCCAGGGTACCTTTTTTGGCTGGGCTTGTATGGGCCCCAGGGCCGATAACCTAAAACCTACCTATGAACCATATATGTGTCTACCTATACACAGCACGTTATATATGTGTATGCAGATATATATATATATATATATATATATATATATATATATATATATATATATATATATATATGTAGGTATATACGGACATAGTTATACATATGTTAGCAGATATATATAGGTATATATGGCCATACATTTGTAGATAGCAATGGCAGATTAACAAATACACATATGTCCACATGCACCGTTAATGGAGTTGTGAGGCACCACACACTATACGTGTTGTACAAATAGGCATCTCCCACACCCAACTACATGCGCCCTACAATACACTGCCAAGTACAGTCTGCCTCCCATAGGACATGTAATATGTGAAAGCCATCAACATCTCCAGGATACAGATACACAGACACAGATATGCAGATACAGATATATGTATATATATGTATATATATATATATATATATATATATATATATACACACACACACACACACACACACACACACACATATATGTATACATGTGACTACACATACACTTGCAGATATATGTACAGTAAGATACATATGTAGGAGGTGCACACAATATGGAACAACCACTATGCCTACAGTTAACACCTGAACAACTGGACACTGTATGGGCCACCCATACAAATGTCAATCATTGCCTGCAACATATACCCATAGAAAGGTCATAGGAAAGACACCACACACAGGTTTGCAGAAAAAGAAATGGGAATCCGTTAATTGTGTACTATAGCAGTTCTATATGCCATGTCATATAGCTGTTCAGATACTGACAACCATATAAAAAGAGTACTGCAACTGTGAAACAGTTACACTAATACAGTAGTCTGGAAAGGTTCACAACTGTTGCTATCTGGGCCAAGCCCTTCAAATTCTACAATAGTGGAGACAGACTATGCCACAGGATACCAAACAATCAACAGTATGTATGTACTGCAGGTGTGTAGTTCAGCAGCCTATATCCACACTATGTACAAACTCAGTAGGAGGTAAAGACATTTTGTGGTCAAATGGGTTGTAACTGGTACATAACAAGGCATACCTGACACCATCACAAGCACACCGACAAACAGAACAGTCTGTATGGCAGGGGGCAGTAGCCCAAGTAATGTAAGTAATATCAATATAGCTGAAGTATACAGTACTGTACATCCAGATACCTTGTGGCAGCTCATCCCTGATACCCCCATATTTTGTAACAGCCTAGGTAATTTATGGTGCTCTCCACCAAGACTCAGTAATACAGGCCCATATACCACTGTTACATACACTGGCCTCTGGAGTGCATAAGGGCACGCAGAGATATTGGCCAATATATGTGGAATTCCGGACACACCCTGTACAGTCCAGAGGTATACACATAATCTCATAGTGCACAACATGTGTACCAGGCCTGACAATATGGATGTAGACAGCCATGTAGATGGGTATAACACATAATGACTGGTATGCATTTGCCACCATTGGTTTTGGCTTCACACACTCCTGTCTGGCTTAACACATAATAACTGCTGGTACAGGGGTGCCATGGACACATACTACCCACTAGATATTGACATACATCTGTACAGCATCCCACTGCTCTGTCTGACATACATGACTTTTAAGGGAGGGCCAGCAGCAGTACATCTGGCAAGTATCTGCACATGACATCTCACTGGGTAAGTACACTAAGCTGCTATGCATGTAGCAATGCACTGTGCAGGCTACAGGCAGACTGGCTTAACACTAGCCTACATCTCGTATGGGAGAATGCACATGTACCTGCATATATAGCAGACTCAACAACCATGTCACAGCACAGGGTGACATACACCTGTGTGACAGTGCATAACCACAACCAATGTGAACACAGCCACAGCCACATGTGGTAAGCTAGCATAATATTACAGTATATGAACTATCTGTTTTACACCATCCTTATATGTGCCACTCACAGAATGGCCCTACATATACTGGGCTGCTACACAGTTTGGTCTGATGGCTGTCTGTGGTATGGGACATGTGTGTGTATGGCCCTACAAACATGTATGGGAAAATGGTACCATACAGTTGGGCAGCATGTAACATCAGATAGAAGGGGAGCTAGAATAATGACCTCTACCACAGTCTGTACACGGGCTAAAGTACATATTAACAATACGCACACTGCCAACATTCACCATCACTACACAGACCTCGGTACTGTACAGTCATCCACAGAATGTCCAGTTTATATCATGAAATATAACCCCTACTGTACATGACATGTGTAGCAATCTGAAATATCACTGGCTTGTTATCAGATATGATGACACTATTTATGGTGTACAGCACATATGCATCACTTTATGCATGACATATGTACAAAGGTTGACAGAGGTGTGTCTGACAGCACATACACAGGGCCAGTATAGACATGTTGCTGTGATAACCTCATAAATTTACCATTGTAACGGGATTTGTTGCAACATATGTCCTGTGAGGGATATGAAGTCAGTAACTGTCATGACCTTCACCATCTACAGATTGCAATCCTCACACTACCTTCTGCATTCCACAGATAGATGCACCGTGGCTAACACATGAAACCAAAGGCACAACACTACCCAGTCTGCAGATGACCCTGCAGATGGGGATCCCTCATATACATGAAACTGACATGGCAGGTATTGCGACATGTACGGCAGGCATATCCAGTCAAACACTGTTAAACCAACATTACTGCACATGCAGTATAGCAGCACTTACAGTCTGTAGTCAGGTCAGGCACATCCCCCTCCTGTTTGTTGCCCTCTTTCCACAGTGTAAGTTGTTAGAGGTAAATCCCCAATCCATCTGAGATGCTGTTTGCCAAACAACAGATCTACTTCCTGCTCACAGTGACTGAAAAGGGCCAACACCACTATGTTGTTCCTAGGTATTGGAGTGTGTTTCCATGCAATTGGCTATGGGAATGTTACTACAGCTGTTCCACATGCAATCAGCTAGGGGAGGGCTGCAATTCGTGCAGAGGCTATCAGCTGATCATGAGCATCACTTAAAATACACATGCTGCTGCCTAAGCAAAGCAGGTGTGGGTCTCCACATCCATCAGAGAGGGAGTAGGGGAGGCAGACAGAGGTAAATACATGTCAGGGAGGGTTGGGAGAGTAAAACAGAAGCATGTTTGTGTCACACACCTACCAGCACAGGGTATAAATCCCCCGACAACTATGTAGTGCTATCACAGTTCAATGCAGTTATTGGAGGTATAAATCCCCCGACAACTATGTAGTGCTATCACAGTTCAATGCAGTTATTGGATGCGCCACATGGGTTAACTGCTGTGGAGCACTCAGAACATATATGTGATGGTGAGTGACATCTGCAACAGGGATACATTAGATATATGGTAGGTGACTTACACTTGCCTGTCTGCATGAACAGCTGCCAGTGTCAACACACAGGGGTGCACACACATTGACACACTTGGCAGAGCCAAGAGTGCAACTCATCACTAGTGGGATTGCCACAACACATCAATGTGCATGTATTGCGTGCACCACATGGGTCATACGGAGGTCATATGGGCAAATAGTATGATGAGGTGCAGACATCAGACAGCATGCTTCAGCATGCCCTGGGGGGTTGTAGTGAGTGTGGATGTGGTCATATGCACCATACAACACACACACAAACACACAGGGTGCCAGTTGTGACATGCATGGGTGCATGTCTGCATGGGTGTGTGGTGGTCAATTGTGTCAGCAGGCTGTACAATGATAGGGGATGGGTATACCTTGACATCAGGCCACATGACAATGGTCTGCATTGTGTCTCAGGCCTGTAGTTTCTGCATTTGCCCATACAGGTGGGTATTGCATCCCCCATCCAGTCACCTGGGTGACTATTGTGTGTGGCTAATGCTGTGCATCACTTGCCATGTATATGTTCCTTACTCCATGACATGGTTGGTGTCTGGGATGTGCACACCTCCCACGTGCATGTACAGTGACATGTGAAACTGTACCTGGGGTGTCGGGCCCATGTTGTGAACACAGATTATCATCGGATGTGCCAGTCTTGAGCACCAGTTGCAGGAACTGGTAATGGGCAGCAGGTTTACTCTGCACCTACATTGATAGCATGCTAACAGCATTCCCTGATGTCAGTGTCATCTGTCCATACAGGGCATGTTGTCAGGCATGGTATGTCCATTGGGAGTCACATGTGAAGGCACCACAGGTGGTGCAGGTGTCCATTTGAGAACATGGTGGAGGTGCACTGTCTGCATGTACGTGCATATTGGACAGATGGACAGGGTGACATACCCTCTGTAGCCCACTGCCATCACTGCATAGTTACTATCAGTGGCCAATATGCAGTGTACTACCCACATGTTGGCTGTTGCCTAGGCATGTGTGTGCATATGACACATGGGTTGTGTGTGTGCTCTGGGTAATAGTGGGGTTGCTAACTGTGATTGGCTGGCCTTGATGTCACATGTCTGGGTATGGCTTTGCACCCCAGCCTCTCACCTAATTTACATCTGTTATCCCTGTATGGTTGACATGGTGATATATAGTAGGGCCACCATAAAAGACCTGAGCAAAACCCCCTCCACATTGCCCACAGGTGTCACACACTCACACCCACCTCTACACAGGATAGAAGTTACACACACACACACACACACACACACCCCTCTCATGTCTGGGAGTAGAACCCCTACCTAACTAGTTTATTACACTATAGCACTACCCAGTTATAGTACATGCCACGGACATTACTGGAGTACTTCTTCCCCAAAGGTATATTTCACAATGAATGACATTGGCAGGATTACCAAAGTAGGGCATTTCAACTGTACTGCGAGTGACTAGCCTAAAATGCATTGCTCCCTACAAAGACAGTGAGACACACACAGAACATCCACAACTGACATGTGTGGGTATAGAACCCCTGACCAAGGTCTATATCACACTACAGCATAGAGCTGTTATAGGACACACCACAGGGATTACTAGAGAAATCCTTCCCCAAAGGTGTATTTCACAATGAATGACATCAGCAGGATTACCAAAGCAGGGCATTTCAACTGTACTGCAAGTGACTAGACTAAAATGCATTGCTCCCTACACAGACAGTGAGATATCCACAAAACATCCACAACTGACATGTGCGGGTATAGAACCCCTGACCAAGGCCTATATCACACTACAGCATGGAGCAGTTATAGGTCACACCACAGGGATTACTGAAGAACTGTCTCCCTAATGTTGTATTTCACAATGAATGTCATCAGCAGGATTGCCACAGTAGGGTATTTGAAATGTATTGTGAGTGAGTAGCCTATAATGCATTGCTCCATACACAGACATTGAAACACACACAAAACATCCAGAACTGCCATGGGTGGAGATGGAACCCTACCACAGTTCTAGATCACACTACAGCAGTACGCAGTTACAGGACGTGCTACAGAGATTACTGAGCTACAACCTTCCCAGAGGTGTATTTCTAGGTGATGACATCGGCAGCCTTGTCAAAGTAGAGTATATGTATTGTATGGAGTGTGAGTACCCTAAAAAGCATTGTTCTCTACTCAGTCAGAGACAGACAGACACACAGATTCATGCACACACACACACACACACACACACACACACACACACACACACACACACACACACACACATACACACACACACACACACACACACATACAGTTGCCAAGTCTGAGGTTGGAACATCTACCTAACTACATTATCACACTACAGCAGTACACAGTTGCAGGATGTGCTACAGAGATTACTGGGCTGCACTCTTTCCAGAGGTGTATGTCTAGGTGAGTGACATCAGCAGCCTTGCCAAAGCTGACTATATGAATTGTACGGAGTGTGAGTAGCCTAAAAATCATTGCTGTCTACTCAGTCAGGCACACACATACACACACACACACAAACACAGTTGCCTAGTCTGGGGTTAGAACACCTATCTAACTACTTTAGCACACTACAGCAGTACGCAGTTACAGGACACGCTACAGAGATTACTGGGTTGTGACTTTCCCAGAGGTGTATTTCTAGGTGAGTGACATCAGCAGCCTTGCCAAAGTTGAGTGTATGTATTGTATGGAGTGTAAGTAGCCTAAAAAGCATTAATCTCTACTCAGTCAGACACACACACACAGATTCACATACAAACACACACACACAGTTGCCAGGTCTGGGGTTAGAACACCTACCTAACTACATTATCACACTACAGCAGTATGCAGTGACAGGACGCGCTACGGAGATTATTGGGCTATGACTTTCCCAGAGGTGTATTTCTAGGTGAGTGACATCAGCAGCCTTGCCAAAGTTGAGTATATGAATTGTACGGAGCACGAGTAGCCTAAAAAGCATTGCTCTCTACACAGTCAGAGACAGACAGACACGCACACAGACACACACTCACACAGTTGCCAAGTCTGGGGTTAGAACTACTACCTAACTAGTTTAGCACTACAGCAGTACGCAGTTATGGGACACGCCATGGCGATTACTGAGCTACAGCTCTCACAAAGGTGTATTTCATATTGGATGACCTCAGCAGGCTTGTCATAATACTACTATGGGGAGGGCGGTGTGTGCATGGGCCATAACCCATTCATGTAGGGGTTGACATGCCACATGTGGGCACACACAGGTTCATATGTCACAGGTACATGTAAAGAGCTACTAGATGACTACTTCCTTGTACAGTCATGTTGCACAGCTGGCATGAGCACTGCGTAGTCTGTCATGCTGACAGATACTGGTGGTTAGTATCTGCAATGAGTGACATCTGTACCTCATGTGTTTGGGGCCCTTTGGCTGTGTGCTGGGTGGGACAGACCCAGATGGCTCCTTGTCACGGTCACCCTCTTTCACACATCTATGTCCATCTACCTTTGGCTTATTATAGTGTGTTGTCTTTACCTATATGTCTGTATTCCTATCCACTGTGTGTGCAAGGCAGGAGTGGTGCATACTAACATGTGTCTGCACTAAGAACTGCAACTGCCAGATATGTCTGGTCCACTGGTGTTTGCAGACATGGCCTTCATGTATTTACGTGTGTGAGCATGCCCAGTATGACCTTTCAGTATTTTGTTGACTGACATTGCCTTCATTCCTCTAAGTGTGTGAGCATGCCCAGTATGGCCATCTGGATTGCATGCGTGGATCAAGTCCAGGTAATTTGTACTGTGGTGCTGACTTTTGTGTTGTACACTGACAGGTAGCATGCTGTGTCTGCAGGGTATCCATTAGTCATTTAGCATTTACTGTTGCTACATTTCTGCATAGTGGGGTGGGTGGAACACCTGACTGTTTCTACATTTCTACACAGGAGTGGGGGGGCACATTTGACAGTTACTATAAGTGTATGTAGGATGGGGGGGGGCACACCTGACACTTTTACACATTTGCTAGGACTGTACTGGTATGTCAGGTACTCCATTTCAGTCTGTAGTCTTACCTATCGTGCTGGCTAGAGGCATACATGTGTACTACAGATCTTAGCTTTAACTACCTACATATTAGTTTCTGACTTCCTAGCCTTCACATCTTGCATCCAACTGCCTGGCCTGCTGTAGTTTGTCTGTGTATTCCTGGGGGGTGGTTACACATAGGGCTCATTCAGAGGCCATAGTACAGCATTTGTTTGTGTTTGTCTACACCTATCCTGCTGGCTGTAACTGTTGTTGGGTATGTGACCCCCCCAACTGGCATGTGTGAGTCACTTACCTTGTGGGTGTCCCAGTATTGAGGGTGGGGCTGCAGGGCTGCCTATGTTGGATGCACATAGTACACTCCGTATACATTTTTGAGCACAGGTAGTGTCATGTTTGGCATCCCTTTTACTGTATGTGAGTCAGAGAGAGGTGTCATTCCCTGGGTCCCTACTGTGTCAGTGCATGTGCTATGCGTTGCCTCTTTGCCAAGGCCAGGGCATACTGGGCACGCCTTCTTCCGCCTACTGGGGTAGGCTCAGGTTGTTCCTCCTCTGAGTCACTCTGTGCCTGTGCAGGCCTTGGCAATGGTGGGGGGCTGTGTGGCCCTGCCCCATGCTGTTCCTGCTGCAGCTGTTTCCACAGGATCATATTGTGTAGCATGGCACATACAAGGACAATTTGGGTACATGTAGTTGGTGAGTACTGCAAGGCTCCACCAGATGTGTCCAGACACCGGAACCGTGACTTGAGCATCCCAAACACATGCGCTGTTATGATTCATGTAGGGTGCCTCATTATGGAGTTCTTGTTCGGGTGTGTGTGCATTTCTAATGGGTGTCATCAGCCATGGCTCCAGTGTGTATCCAGCATCCCCCACTAGGTGACCATGTGAGATGTCCCCATTGGCAAATCTCTGGTACAGCTGCATCAGATGGCAGATGTGGGAATTGTGTTTGCTTCCAGGGCAGCCAGCACACACATTCATTATTATGCCCTGGGCATCGCACATGACCTAGCAGTTGATGGAGGGGAAGCCCTTGCAGTTAATGTAGACCCTACCCTGCTCACCGGGTGGTGCTTTGATGCATATGTGCGTGCAGTCTATTGCACCCACTAACTCAGGGTATTCTGCTATTTGGTGGAAGAGAAGCATATTGCTGGCCAATGCCTCATGGGTAATGGGGAAATATACATGCTCACCGACATGTGCTGACATGGCATCCAGGAACTGGTGGAGTACCCTGGATGCTGATGCCTGTGATATCCCCATCATATCCCCAGTTGGCCTTTGGAAGGTACCTGTAGCTAGTATTCATAGGCGTACACATACCTTGGTATCCACTGGGATGGGTTCCCTTCTGTTACTTCTGTGTGTGAGGCGGGGCCGGCACAGCTCAACAATTTGCTGTAGGAGGTCCCTGTCCACCCTATAGCACTCCACTATCTCCATGTCATGTAGCCCTTGGTAGGTTACCCTGGGTCTGTACACTGTTCTCCGTCTCCTCACTGTGGGTTGCTCAACAGCATTTACATTCTCACCACCCTCAGCCTCTTGCACATCTGGTTTATAATAGCAAAAGCAGCCCCTAAAATTTTTTTCTCTTGCTTTCGTTTTGTAAAATTTCCCTGTTTGTATACACCAGTGGTGCAGAGTTTTTGGGAAAAACAAGGGGGAAAGGTGTTTGCATAGTTTATAGTGGTGGGCTGGGCTGGGCTGGTCTGCTGCCTGTGTGATTGGCTGATTCTGATACATTTCACCTGTCAGCTAAGCTAGTTCTCCTTGGTTACCTTCCTACTGCTGTTCTCCCCTCCCATTGCCTTCCTGTTTAAGCCTGTGTGCGCACCGTGCAAACGAAGTGCTCAAATGTGCACAGAGCTGCTATTTCCTTGTTTAACTTCTTTTTTCTTCCTGTAACACCCGGTGCGCGGCACGCACACCTGCTTACACTTTGTAAAGAGTGCTAGACAGGTCTAGACACACCCCTAGCTTAGCTGTGCTAAGCTAGGAGCAATCCCGAGCCACAAGACTCCAATCTGCTTACAGTATGCCTGACACCCCCCATGATGTCACCTATATCCTAGTTTTGCACCCAGCTATTCATACTCTTACACTGATAGGACCTGTCTCACATGCTGGGGAAAACTGGGATTCACTATCCTTCCCCTCATTTGCATAGGATTGCCTGCTAATGCATAGTTACATGTCTCACACTAGTCCCTCCCCTTAGCAACCACTGCTCACTGGTCAGGCTGTCTTCTGCCTGCCATTGACTTACATGGCAGAATACTGATTTTAGTTAGAAAGCCCATTTTAAGTTTATTTTCTTATTTTCCCCCTGATCCTATTTGCACACCACTGCCCTATGCTTAAACAGCCGAGATTGGCGAAAAAAAAAATAAAAGTTGCTTTTTTCATTTTTTTTTTATTGTTTGCAATGCCAATGGCCTTATACTTGGGCATTGGCATGCTTGCTCAGTGATATGCAACCTTCATTTGGAGCTGTCATAGCTCCATTTTTGATTTTGCAGAAATGTACTCGGTTACTGAGTACATTTCTGCAGATTGCACTAGTCTTGCACAGACTATTGCAAGCTTCCTGGATTGCAAAATCACCTCATTTGCATGGATTTCGCCTGCAAATTAAGTGATTTGCATACCAGGGCTTAGTCCGTGCAGGATTAGTCCTGGAGCTCTCTTGTATGCCCCTGCTGACTGTTCCTGGATCGCGCGGCAGACATATTGCCTGCGTGGGCTCCTGCACTCATCTTGCACTCCGTGCAAGCTTTTGAGAATCCGGGGGAATATGTTTACTAGGCATGTATTATTAAATATATGTTATGGTCTGTTTTCCCTTTAAACATGTATTATGTTATGTTGAAGTTGTTCACTGAGCTTGGATGTGGCCAAAAAGAGTCAATAGACCTACTCTTTAATCTATTCAACCAACAAACAGTAAGAAAATGCATAAATAAGTAAAATAAATTGTTGTAGAAGTTATAAATCTAATCTTATATTTTTGTATCTTCCAACTGGGCTTGAAATGGAAGCCAGTTAGAAAATAAAACAGTTATTTTGAAATATTTGTTATTTATAGATTCAGTGCTTGAGATAGATTGAAGCAGTTCATCTACTTAAAATAATTTTAAGCCATGTGACACAAACTGACCAATGATGTGAGAAAGTTGGAAAGCCCACACTTGTTCAATGAATGAGGTAGCTTCTGTTTTAATACCAGAGGAAACATTCTACTTGAAACTTGTAGTATTTTTATTGTTTTTTAAATAAATTAACCTTTGTTGTTGCTTCTGAGCCAATTGTGATCATTTTCTTAGTTCTGAGTATTCCGATTGATAATAACTGATATTACCATTGGAGTAATAAGCCGAATATTCCAGAATTCATAGAAGGTCTCAGCACACCATGCCAGAAGCAGTGCAGTGGCTGTTCAATCTGTGATAATTTTAGCAGCGTGATTCAGAAGCAGTATGGCATGGCTGTCTGGATGTTTAACTTTCATTATATAACAAGACATCCAGTAACCTGAGCTAGAGTCCTTTCATCACCTCGGTCTATGGCGTAAAGGCAGTGAAGTTGTGTATGCAGACTTATTCAAGTGTGTTTGCTGTCACACAGAATGATCTTACAACAGGGCAGCCTGGTAACTCAAGTATTACTCAGTAACATAAGTGAGTTGAAAAATAATTCACTGTTTATATGCCATGGTTATCTATTATGTCCCGAGTGCATGGCCGTGGATGCACATTAGTGCAGGACCACAAAAGTTTACATATTGGACACTCTACACACATGTGGTGTATGTTCTGCAGCAAAATATGCACTAATGTAAGGGTATGGGTTCACAATGGGGACTTCTTGTGTTCAGTGAAGTATTGGGACTGTTGGGCAGTGAAAGTGAATTACTTAGATAAAGTGTTGTGTGATATATTAACACATGCATGCACTCTCACAAACACACACATACACACACTTGCACTCACATATCTGTGTACACACCAAGTATCACAGACATAATTAAATGTGGCCAGATTTTGTGAGAGTGTGTGCGTGCGTGCATGTCGTGTGTATGCGTATGCACATGCGTGTGCATGTGCACGACTATTTATGCATGTCATGCATGTATGTGTGTGTGTGTGTGTGTGTGTGTGTGTGTGCACATATCTGTGTGTGTGTGTGTGTGTGTGTGTGTGTGTGTGTGTGTGTGCGCATGTCTGTGTGTGTGTCTATGCTGTCATAACATTTCACCTTCCTTTCATAATATTTTTCAAAAAAATTGATGTGTATCATAAAAGCCCCTGAAATAAAGGCTAATTATTTTCTTATTGAAGAAACTTGATTATCTATGGATGGGATAATACCCATAGACATGGACAATCTCAGACAGCTAGGAAACTTAAGCTTTCCCAGTTCATGCACCAGGTACACAGCAATGAGAACTGTAAACAGCTCCATTATTTAGGCTTTATTTATAGTCCTTAAGGAAGAATGTGACAAAGATCAAATTTTTGTAACAATGCTTAACTTTATTAATGTTATAAGGCATCATGGTTTATGGAGTGTCACAGTGATTTGATGGGTTTGCAGTGAAATAACAAAGGTTCATGACTTCAAGACACAACTGTTGTATAATTCGCCTCCAACTAAATTCCTAAAATAACAAGGAAATCAGACAAACCATTGCAAAGATCTACCAGGCTATTATGTCATGGTTGGCATCGTTACAAATGCACACTGAACTATCTATTGCATTGCTACTAAACTGATTATTATAGCTTATTCTTAAATTTCTTGGTTTTAACTGCTCATGCAAAGAGTTTAACAAAATATTTTTATTTACTTTTATTTATTTATATATATTTTATTAACATATGAACCTATGAACTAATTTCCATGGACCTTATTCAGACTCAGCCTGTGACGTATCTCTCAGCTGTCCAGATTTTCGCAGAATGGCCAGATTTTCTGCCTCATATTTTTGGTCTGTTTCTCATAAAATTGCAGTTTTCTGGCAAATCATTAGCAAATCACTGAAGGATGAAGTCAGAAAATAATGATAGCCATTTAAGTTTCAGACTTCATAGCAACCAGAAAATTCATGTTGAAGCAAAACCTGTTACTCTATCAAGTTTCTAAGTTTGTAACAGCAATATTTAAACATTGTCCCTATTTTGAGGGCTTTGTCCATCCATTATATATGGCTTTGTCTAGATTTCTTGCTCTAAAAGGTTGAGAGGTATGGCCTAGGAGTATTGCTTGGCCAAGTGACTTGCTCAGAGTCACACAAGTTAGGCCAGTGAAGACTGAGGGAATGAAATAATGGACCACATGGTTAATAAACTTACTGTGAACTGTGAAAAAACTAAACCAAGTAAGTGCAAGGTGTTGTTAATGTTGTAAACTTACAGAAGACAACAGGTGTTTCACCTTAAGTGTTCACAGATAGCCTGTATTACTCAAACAATACTTAACCCACTATCAACTGTAGACTGCTTTTCTTTCTACACTTTGAATTTTGTTACAAGAATTTAAATGGGTAGATGAAACACAGATCCTGCCCATAAAATTATACACTGACTGCTGTGAAAACCAAGGTTTCAAGAGTTCAAAGTTTATTTAAAGTCAACCATTAAGTTACTTTTATGCAGATCTTTTACTGAAATGGTTTACCAAAACCCGACATTCTTGTTTGGCAGTAACACTGTGCTCAGAAAAAAGGTTGCAGTTATTGCCAAGCACAAACTCCTTCTCATTTTGATCCATCAGACATTGTAAGTGACAGTCAGTAGTAATTATCATGGATCACTAAGCAAAAGTTCTGTATATATATATATATATATATATATATATATATATATATATATATATATATAAATATATATATATAGGCTTTTGTATACTAGCCAAGGCTCTTGCCACCCCCATAGTGCCTTTTGTAGGCAAGGCTCAAAGGACAAACCCACCTCCATAGACAACCCAAGGATAAAAAAACTAAAGGTAATGCTACTCAATGCCAGAAGTCTAAACCTCAAGATGCACGCACTCGAGGCTCTCCTCAGTATGGAGAAAATCGATGTCTGTGCAGTAACAGAAACCTGGTTCAAGGCTCCTGAGAGCACCCCAGCACTACCAGATTATAACTCATACCATGCTTTACGGCCCCAAAACTCGGACCGAAGCACAAAAGAAGGTGGAGTATCTATATTCATCAAAGATACCTACACCTCCAGGTTAGTAGCACTGCACAAAGCATCGGAAACCATCATGTGCAACTAACAGCGGGCAAAACTGCCTTCCAGTTTGTAGCCTACTACAGAACACCCTCCCTATTACAGGAACCCACTTGGCATTCCTGAGAACACTGGAGAATATGAAGGTCTCTCCAAACACTATGTTATTGGGTGACTTCAACTACTCAAACATTGACTGGGAAAACTACTCAAGCTCAAACACCCTCGCCCAACAGTTCCTTGAATTTATAAACTCTAATGCAATGGAACAACTGGTCACCACTCCCACAAGAGGGAACAACATATTGGACCTGGTCATCACCAACATGGGGACTCTATGTTCCACACCAGAGGTAACCCCCTCATTGGTAAGATCAGACCATAAACAAATTTCCCTGGACATCCATATTCTGTTCCCACTCCCAGCCAAGGAAATCACTGTAAAGAATTTCTCAAAAGCCAACTTTGCACTTCTCAAGACTGAGGTGGAATCCTTCAAAGCCCCTGGGCCAGAGGATAATACAGCCCAATCCGCAGAATCCTTTACAAATGCATTCTATGAACACCTGCAGGAATGCATGGATCGTGCTATCCCAAATAAAACCAAAACTCACTCCTGCAAAAACAGGAGACCGGTCTGGTGGACCCCAGCCATAAATAAGCTATACAACAGAAGGGGGAAGCTACTACATGACAGAGCAAAATCCCAAAAAGGGAAGGCATCTCTGATCAGTATTAGCAAGAAACTTCGATCCCTCATAAAATCATCAAAGGCCAGTTTCGAAAGAAAAATTGCTCTAGACACTAAAGATAATCACAAGGCCTTCTTTAGTTATGTCAGGAATATGGGCGGAAACTCCCAGATATGCTCTGAATTGTTGCATAACGGTACAAAATATACCAAACCTACAGACATAGCCAACATCCTGGCAGACAGATTCAGCGCAAACTCCTCCCCCCCTTCCCCCCCAAAGGAGCAAATGCCTATCCCAACTGAATGTAACCTCCCTGTCATCACAGATGCACAGGTGAAAGCTGCCCTCTCCAAAGCAAAAAACACAGCATCTATGGGACCGGATGGTGTCCCAGGATGTGTCTTACATGAGCTCCAAGAAGAACTGAACCCTCACATTAAGTCACTGTTCAAACTTAGCCTTACTACAGGATATGTACCCAAAGAATGGCATACAGCTACAGTGGTCCCACTCCACAAAGGTGATGCCACAAAGGACCCTGGAAACTATCGCCCCATAAGCCTGACTAGTCTGGTCTGTAAAGCTATGGAGCGTATTATCATGGAACTCATAAACAAAGACATTGGGAGCCTCCAGACACTGGACCCTACCCAATTTGGCTTTGTTAAGGGCAGATCTTGCCTCTTAAACCTAGTTGATTTCTTTGAAACAGTTACCAAAGCCATAGATGAGGGCAAGGTAGTCCACACAGCCTACCTGGACCTCTCAAAAGCCTTCGACACAATACCCCACTCGGGTATCATAAATAAGCTTACCAGCTTAAATATCAACCCCTATATCAAAAGATGGGTTGCAAACTGGCTCAGAGATAGAACCCACATGGTCAGAATCGCAGGTACCATGTCCGAATCCAAACCAGTTACAAGTGGCATCCCACAGGGCTCAGTTCTGGGACCTCTCTTGTTCGGTATATACTTCTCTGAGGTTCAGGCTAACACAGGGGGATTATGGCTGACAAAGTTTGCAGATGACTGCAAACTGGGGGCCATAATCGAATCTCCAGCTGACACAAGCATCCTCCAAAAGGGTCTCACAGAGACGGATGCTTGGTGCCAGAGCCATGGCTTCAAGCTAAATGCTAAAAAGTGCATAGTCATCCCCTTTGGGAAAAACAAGGTGCCCACAAATTACCACATAGGTGGTAATCCATTAAGTACGGAAGAAGTAATTAGAGATTTGGGGACCAATGTAGATAGTAATCTCTCCTTTGATAATCACGTTGCAAAAGTGGTTAGAAAGACCTTCTATATAGCCCACCTTATCATGAAAGGGTTTGCATCTAGATCAAGAGAGGTCATTGTGCCCCTCTACTCGTCACTCATCAGGCCCATAATTGAATACAATGCCCCTTTTGGGATGTACCTTACCTGACACCTGCAGCAACTGGAGAGACACCAAAAGTACCTCACCAAGAGGATCATGGGCTACAAACAGATGTCCTATGCAGCTCGACTAAAGAAACTCCAGCTCTACTCAGTTGCTTACCGCCTACTCAGAGGCGATCTATGCCTGATGTACAAAGCCATGTCAAACCCAGAAATAATGGACATGCTCCACCTCAAAAAATCCAAGTCCCTTAGAGTTACACGCTCCAGGGACCTAAACCTCAGCACAAAAATAAATAGGACATACTGGAGGGACAGATTCATTTCCCAGAGGCTCCCCTCACTCTGGAATAGAATCCCAATTCATGTTAGACATAGCCCCTCGCTGACCCTCTTCAAGCGAAATTTGGACGCGTGGATGGGAAATTGCAAATTCACCCCTGGGATCTCCCCAGTGTCCCTGCTAGACAGAGGCACAGTAAACTAATCTTAAAAGGGTACCTTCTGTGACCTACTTTACAGAGGCACAGTAGGCTAATCTAATAGGGAGGTGGAAGCCAAATACACTCTGGCTAGGCTTATAAATGCCCTAGGGCAGATAGCCTAGTATCTACTTATGAACCTATGAACCTATATATATATATATATATATATATATATATATATACACATATTTGTAGAAGAAAGTGGTGCATTTAACAGTGAAGCTGGTGTGTAAAGACTGGGCCTATAATGTTGCATTTAGATTTACAAAAAGGCAGGCAAAATTCATCAAGTTGTTTTTTTGTCTGGATGATGTCAATAGTAACAGCAAGAGGCTTTGTAAACATACTGCAGAATGCTGAGGTGTTAGCTATTTTTATTTTTGCCCCTGTCTCTCCTTCATACTTGAGGTGGCCATCAGCTGCTTGGTGTTGCTCCAACTGCTCTTACCTTAAGTGCCCTCAGTAATATCTCCTGGGGCCAGGACCTGCCATGGTCGTCAGTGTATTCAGATGAAGGAATGTAGAGTGGAGCAAACCAGCAGTACCATATAAACAGTATTAATCCACCAAGAGATTTTTTGGTATGCCGTAACTGAGTAAGGTTGCTTGATGTCACATGTATCATTACACATAATATCAATTAGCTCTCCCCCCTTCCTGGTATACTAAAATTCAACAGCTACCTGCTATATGATTACAGCACTGCCCATCTTACTGGAGCATACCAGATTGGACATAGAAATCCCACACCCTATCCCCAACAATTCCTCAAGTGCCCAAACCGCTAACCAAACTTAGGACATCTGGGTCATAGTCACAGCTCCTTCTGCCTATGCTACAGGTGTGCTAAAAGCAGAAAAGCTTTATCAGTTCACTATAGAGTTCTATGTCTATAAATTGTTAGAGAACATCACAGGTTATGGCAACAATATAACTCTGGAAAACATTATTGACATCCGTTATTAACATGCCACAGCTACATTAACCACTTAAGTAGAAATGTTGCAAGCCTATGAAATGTACACGAAATATTGTGTAGATGCTAAGACCATGATGTCTATGATATGTGTAGGAAATATTGTGGAAGTGCTAAGGCCATGATGTCTATAATATGTGTAAGAAATATTATATAAATGTTAAGACCATGATGCCTATGCTATGTATAGGAAATATTGTGTAAATTTTAAGACTATGATGTCTATGATATATTTAGGAAGTATTGTGTAAATGCAATGCTAAGACCATGACATCTATAATGTGGAGGAAATATTGTATGAATGCTAAAATCATGATTTATATTGTATGTGAAGGAAATATTAAGTAAATGCAAAGACCATGATGCCTACGATGTATGTATGAAATATTGTGTAAATGCTAAGACCATGATGCCTATGATATGTGAAGGAAATAGTGTAAATGCTAAAAATATAATGCCTATTATATGTGTGGGAAATGTTTTGTATATGCTAAAACCATGACATCTATGATATGTGTAAATGACCACTGTAGTGTCTCTGAGAAGAATAATAGGGGATGGGTAGGTGGAATTGAAAATAGCACTATAATGTTTGAAAACAGGGAAAACAGAAACACGAACTAGAAAAACAAGAAATTGCTAGGAAGAACTAGATAAGTTCTGGTGTAAATTCTGCCTAGACTGTACTGTTAAAAAGCAAAATGCTGAGTAATTTGCTCAGGGCGGCAGAAAGACCATTCACTCAAAAAATGTGCAGATGAGTCTAACAGCTTTGGCTCTATAGAAGAAGAGGATGGAACATGATATGTCATGCCACGTCAGTCAGAGTATACTGATTTCGAATAGGTCTAAATCAGGATGTTACAGCAGAAGAGTACACAGAACATACCACCCTGGTCAAAATAAATAAATAAATAACTACATAAACACACAAAGAAATAACAGACTGACTGAATGAATGCATAAATAAATAAATAAAATATAGTGCCATTTTGTTTGCATGCACATATGGTAAATTAGCAGGCCTCTCAACTATCCAGATTTTTCTCTCATGTATTTGATCTGTTTCTCATAAAATCTGTGCTTTTCTGATAAATCACTGAGGAGTGAAGTCACTAAATTTGTTTGTTTGTGTCTTTCGGCTTTTGCCGGTCAGGGGTCGCCACAGCAGAACTCCGGTCTGCTAATGATTGGTAGTTGATTTTTACGTGCCGAGTTACCAGCCCTGACGCACAACCTTCAACGAAGGAACGCCCATTCACGCATGTCTCCACACAGAAGACACTCTAGCTGAGAATCAAACCGGACAGCGTCTTACTGTGAGGCGACAACACTACCGCAGCACCACCACCGCAGGTTTAATGACATAAATTTGAGTTTTAGACTTCATATCCTTCAGAAAAATGCCACCTAACACAGATCCTGTTCTTCTGTCAACTTTATAAGGTTGTAAGTCAGGGACACATTACAGGCGATGACTACAAGCAGAAAAAAAATCTGTGTTAAGCTACCTTAAAATAATTTAATTATTTTGGCTTTAGGAAAGCTGTTAGCAAGAGGTGACATTCCAGAATAACATTTATAAAATACATGAAATTGGTACGTAATCCTGTCAATAAGTGTGACAAATTTACCTCAGAAAAAGTTGCCTCAACATTCCCCAGTGTGTTGCTGTCAGAATTACCATATTTGGAAGATGCACAGCCGGGATACTGAGCCCCACCCTAAGGCCTACTCATTTCATTCAGTATCTATGAGTAAATGCTCGTTACATTTCTTTTAAGCTGTTTATGCAAACAAAGAACTTAAAGGACATTTAAAGCAGTATTTTAAAGGGAACTTTGAAACAAAAGCATAATATGCATGCTTGCTTTGTTTTTGTATGCTTTCACATTTTTTCAGTAAGCAATGTTTTAACATATTTCACAATTCACAAAACCATAAAGAAGCATAAGAAGTTAGATTAGTGGGAGTAGGGAGGACGTGTAAACTGTGAATGGGTGTGTAAAATACTTTGTGCAGTCATTTTCCAACAACCATTTCCCTTTTTCATATCTGCAGTATTTTTGGATGAAAACATTGAACTGAAAAGAAGTGATTTCATTTTAGTGAGGAACTAATAAATACAATGCATTATACCAGTATGTTTACAGTTATAAAATGTAAGCTTAAGCTTTTTGTACAGTCATTTAGGAATGCTACTTATCAGGCAAAGTTCACAGGATTATTTCGTGTGTGTCATGATGACCCCCCCCCCATGATATCGCTTGTCTCATGTTGCCAGTGTTGACAAAGGAGTAGAATAACAGAAGAGCTCAACAGCAGCATATTTATGTGATTGCAAGACAGGGCATGACAGAACTTGTTTTGTTTCAAAGTATACAAGTACATATACTGCCCGAGAAATGTGACTAACATGAAGCAAACCTTTTTGTTTGACACAAACATTGGAAAAAAACATGAATATTCTGTAACATGAAATGTGGGAACCTTAAGTATGACTCTGCTCCAAAAGACAAAAGCTTATAGTCAAACTTGAATGACTGAAGCCGTTATGGCTTGCCTTAGGGGGAAACCTGCACTTGTTGAAGAAGCTTGTCATCAGTCTGCTTAGGATTACTTTTTAAAGGACATGAGCTTCTGTATTAATGGAGCTGTTTCTCCAGGCCTCGTTTTTAAACAGATGCTGCCCAGATGGGCACACGTGGTTAAAGAAATAAAATAAAATAAAATAAAATAAATCTTTGTCCAATAACTGGGAAAAGACACTTATCAAGTGAGTCACCCAGTCCAGTGATGATAGTCAACTGGAATTTTACTGTTCAGAAAAGTAAATATAAGGTGTGTGTGTGTGTGTGTGTGTGTGTGTGTGTGTGTGTGTGTATTAATGTGTGTGTGTGTATTAATGTGTGTGTGTGTGCATGCATGTGAGTGTGCGTTTGCGTGTTTGCGTGTGCGTGTGTGTGTGTGTGTGTGTGTGTGTGTGTGTGTGTGTGTGTGTGTGTGTGTGTGTGTAGGAGGGGTGCTGTTTCAGACAGCAATGGTGTCAGAACTAAGCAACATAAACATGAAGGGATATGGTCGAGAACACTATATAAACTTAAACTGAACTATAGAGGTCCACAAACAAATTACCATGGGATTATAACAGAGCCACATTAAAGTGCATTGGTTGGGTTCTGAAGCAAGCCTAAGAAAACAGAGCTTTAAGAGTTGGTTATATTCTGTTTAACAAGCAAAATAAGTTATACAGTTTTAGATGCAAACACAAGCAGTATGCAGTTTATGTATTTTATTTTGTTGATAAGGATAGCCTTCTGAATTTTTTTCTCAGAGTTGAAAATCCCTGCCACGACATCATGAATGCCTCATCCCAGAATGCCTGTCTACCTAAAAGTATGTATAAGCAACAATATTTCCATGATAAATGCATCAGTAGTGGCTTCTTATTTCCTAGAAATATAAGCTATCAATTAGTTTTAGCAATGCAGCAGAGAAACCACAACTTAAGTAAGAAGTTGTTCACCTAAGGAGATGCATTACTTTTATTGCCCGTAATGCTTTGCAGTCATTTGTAAATAATTACATAGTACCTACTGTGATATCATTTTGTGTGTGGCTGAAGAAAAAACTGAGTAAACAAAGAAACTAGAAATTAAAATAACACTGTCTAATCTTCAATTTTGCATAATCTCTTGTACTTTAACATGAGTGTATAAAAAGAAATTGAAATAATTGTAAAACAAAGATGCTTCCAAAAGTGACCAGTACAGTTTACGCATTACAGACCACTAGCATATTAGTTTTTGCATTCTCCCAAAGAGATATCTGTAGGATTAAAAATGAAGGTACGTAATTGCTAACTCAAGATGCTGCTCACAATCCACTTGAATACGTTTGTGGGATTGACAAAAAGGTGCCTACCAGGTGACTAATACAGTTAATTTCAGTACTTCTAGCAATTATCCTGTGAAAATTTTCAAAGCTGAGTACATCCGGCTGTATCTGTTAATAAGCTGGCCAGGCCAAGTTGTTTTCAAGCATTCTCCATGAAGTTTGATGAACTACAATTAAACACATTTAAAGGATAACCATTTTTTGAACAAAAGAATCTGTCAAGGCTTGTGGGACCTAGTTAAGCCACAGTAAAACATCAGTGACTTAACATTTGTTTTTCTTCCCATATTCATGCTGATCATCAAGCCTTCCCCCACCTGCCAGTTGTCGAATTCCTTCACCTAGAAAGCAATATGTTCCATTCATTCCTCCTAACGATGAGGGTCAAGCAGCAGAGGCTGTCTTGTCATTCTTTCTTCAGGGAATGCGTTTTGATTTGTTTTTAAAACCTAACATTCCCAATGCATATGGCCACTGCATGCTCAGGGTTCAGAATCTAATTGTCCTTACTGGGGGCATGTGACCCACTTCTATAAGTGACATAATCTTTCAGAAGGCCCTACCCAATAAATGCAAATCCTCCTATGTGGTCTGTACTCTACACCAGGAATTCTGACAAAGGAAGTATCTGCTGGACTTGCATATCTCACCATCCATGTGACAGAAGAGAGCAGGCATTGCTTCATCACTCCACCCCCTCCCCTCACCAGTTCCTCTAGTGCCTAGACCATGGAACCAGGGTCATTTGGGTTATACTCAAGGCTTTCACTCCCCTGCAGCAATGGAGATACCAAAATCAATGATAAAATATAGATAAAGCACTCTCTAGAATGAGAATGGTCAGCCAGATACACATCTATCACTGTTGTGTTACTTCTCAACATATGACCCTTCTACAAATCCATCTTCATTACTAATATATCACCTATCATTAACATTCACTTCTGTATTTTTTAACTCTTTATTCACTTTCTGTACTCAAATCATGAAATAACACCTTAATAGTCCTACTTTACAATTGTAATTATTGCCATTTTTTCTGTTGACTTTTTCTGATTTGTAAATGCAAATAGTTTATATTCTATGCTTTCGTCTTTGCTTTTATTCTTAAGTTATAAAGTTTATTAGTTCTAATCTTAGTACTCCTTACTATTCAAAATGTAATGCTCCATAATATGTAAGTTGACACTTTGAATGTAATTGTTTATAAATCTGCTGGAGCTTTTTTCCCCGGATCTCCACCGAAAAGGGGTCACTTTATGGCCCAGTCAACCTTTCATAGCAAACAAATGGAAATAAATAAATAAACAAATAATTAAGTCATTCTACTTGGTCCAGTTAATTTACAAGGAAATGTCTTCATGATCCAAAGAGTTCTTCACCAATCAGTCATATTGTTGAATATAATGGCTTTGTCGTATGTATAAACTGAAGCATATTGCTTAAGTAGAAAGGTCTCAAAGATGCCTTACCATGGAGATAAAAGGCCTTTAATGTTTCAACTATCTCAACAGATTAGCACAGCTCTCATTGTAGTCAGTAGCTTGCAGATTGCTTCTTGGTGTGCTGCTTTCTGATCTATGAATGATCCGATCCTATTTGGCATTTTTTTTCTTTGCAAAACCAGTGGCTCTACAAAGACCAGTTCTAGAGGCTTAAGTCTACACCAACAGATAAACAAGACTCATGGGAGAGATAGGTTCCTAACTCAATGTATTCCCAGCCTAAGGAATAAGTTACCATTACAGGTCAAACAAAGTACTACATTTTCTGCATTTAAGGATATTCTTGATGACTGGCTAGGTAGTACACATTTACGTGAGACTTGTTATGTACAGCCCTGTTCAATTTGGGAGGCAAGCACTATTAACTGGTTGAAAATGGAGACGTACTTTTAAGTGTGTCTGCTTTAAGCAGTATATGGCTAGGAATCTTGCGGTTCCTGTGATCCCTTGCCTAGCATTGCTGCTGTGTTGCTATGTTGCTATGTATAAATGACCATCAATATCTCTTTAGGTGACTTAGTTCATAACTGAATTAGTACTAACTTTTTTTTTTTGTTACTGCTGGCACATTTGATCAGAATGTAAATACTTTATTTCCTGGTTAAACTAAACTGTTATGCAGAATTTATACATGTAAATCACTGGATGTAATCATTTAAAATACTTTGATTGTATTGTGACCTGCATTATTCGGATTCTCTCATCATATAATCCTTTTTACAGAATCATGAGCTCTTAGTGCATGAATCAGTACTATTTGTAATCAAATATCATCTCTTCCACCCTAGACAATATGTCAGCTTTACTTAGATCTTTCATCCATTTTTTTCAGGCCTGCTGGAATTCCTGCCATGTTACATAGGTTCATAGGTTCATAGGTTCATACTAGGCTATCTGCCCTAGGGCATTTATAAGCCTAGCCAGAGTGTGTTTGGCTTTCGCCACCCATTTTAAATTAATTTTGCTATGCCCTTTTTCGAGGTTAGTATACTGTGCCTCTGTCTAACAGTGACACAGAAGTGATACCCGGGGTAAACCTACAATCCCCCATCCACTCATCAAGATTGCTCTTGAAGAGAGTCAATGAGGGACTCTGCCTAACCTGGACTGGGATTTTATTCCAGAGTGAAGGAAGCCTCTGGGTTATGAATCTGTCCCTCCAGCATGTCCTATTTATTTCAGTGCTGAGGTTCATGTCTCTCGAGCGCATAGCTTGATGGGATTTGGATTTTCTGAGGTGCAGCATGTCCATTAATTCCGGGTTGTACATGGCTTTATACGTCAGGCACAGATCACCTCTGAGCAGGCGGTATGCCACTGAGTAGAGCTGGAGTTTCTTTAACCGGGCAGCATATGGCATCTGTTTGAGCCCTTTGATCCTCTTGGTAAGGTACTTTTGGGGTCTTTCCAGTTGCTGCAGGTGTCTGGTAAGGTACATCCCAAAAGGGGCATTGTACTCAATTATAGGCCTGATGAGGGATGAGTAAAGAGGCACGATGACCTCCCCTGATCTAGATGTGAATCCCTTCATGATTAGGTGGGCTATATAAAATGTTTTTCTAACCACTTTGGCCACGTGGTTGTCAAATGAGAGATTGCTATCAACTTGGGTCCCCAGGTCCCTAATTACTTCTTCTGTACTTAATGGATTACCACCTATGTGGTAATTTGTGGGCACTTTGTTTTTGCCAAAGGGGATGACTGTACACTTTTTGGCGTTTAGCTTGAGGCCATGGCTCTGGCACCAGTTGTCTGTTTCTATGAGGCCCTTTTGGAGGATGCTTGTGTCGGCTGGAGAGTCGATTATAGCGCCCAGTTTGCAGTCATCTGCGAACTTGGTCAGCCCCAGTCCTTCCGTGTTGGCCTGTACCTCCGAGAAATATATACCGAACAGGAGAGGTCCCAGGACTGAGCCTTGTGGGACGCCACTTGTAACTGGTTTGGAGTCTGACATGGCTCCAGCAATTCTAACCATGTGGGTTCTGTCAGATATACGTATGCTCCTTCTATTGCACCCTTTTAGCAATGTAATTTAAGAAGATGCAAGGCACATCACAAGGATGCCTTTGGAGGAATTTCATCCATCATCTTACTTCTCCTGGATAAAGAGTTCCAAGCCAAGTTTTCTAGCATGACGCCTACATCTGGGCTGTTCAGTTTATTCACAAAAATATTCCAGTGTAAGGAAACACTTGATAGCAGCTTCAATACCATGAAATTTCTTTAATAAAACACAAAGGTTTTGGACATACGTCCTTCCTCAGTGTGAACCCTCAACCTCCACCTAGTCTTAAACCAGACCTGCTTATAGGTGTAGACAAAAGTTCACTGTACTACTGTGCATGTGTGTGTGTGTGTGTGGGGGGGGTGCTGGATATGTCATTATTTCTTTAATATTCCTCCCAAACCTCAAAGGTCACTATTTTTTGTATTGGGCTGAGGACAGTGAGGTCATTATTTCTTTAACTGTCTTCATAAACTTCAGAGGGGTGCACAGAGGGTAGCTATACTTGTAATAGCACTGTAATTTCTCTAAAAGTAACAAGTTGGAAACATTATTATAATCATTAGCTTTTTTGTTTCCCTAACAATCAAATATCTGATGCAAATACAAGTGGCTGTCACTTGTGGGAGAATAAATAATTATGGCATTTTTATATGTTTGAGTAGTATGTTACATTCTGTTTTTTTTTTCAGATTTGTCCAAGTCTAATGTCAGAAAGGTAGACAGAAGGTGGCTGTCTTTTGTGGATAAAAGGTGAGGAGGCATACTATGTGTAAACATGACAGCAGAGCTTGAAATACAATTGTGTGGGCATTTGTGCCTCAATTATAATCACAATTTAAAACCGGAGGGGGATACACCAAAAGTGATTGCCTATTTTAAGATAAGGAGTAAAAAGCAGATACTATTCTCAAATATGATGTATGCATCCTCATAAGCATTTGTCTTCTCAGGTTATTTTGAACTGGTGTTTGGTCACCTTTGAGCATTAAAACTTGGATACAACTTATATCTTCCCTGAAATAAAAAAGCAGGATTGAATTTCTTTTCTATATGCATGATTTTTATTCAGGCCATCATTGAAAAAATGGTTGGAAAAAAGCTCTAAAATGCACCTTGGATATCTTTAATTCCATGGCTTCTGGGTGCCTGGCAACCTCCAGATCCCCAGCTTAATTTACTTATTACAAGGTAGTTTTGGTCAATTAGGGTGTGTCGGAAGGATGCAAGAAAAATCAAAGTGGAAGAGTAAGACTAAATGTCTTTCCTTAATCATGATTTTTTGTCCAGGACAAGCAGTCATTGGATGAAAATGCTGCTTAGAAAAACTCTAAATGCACCTCGGAGTATCTACAACCCTAATGGTGTCTGGGGGCATTGTGGGCCCTAGATCTCCAGCTTAATGCAGTTGTTTCATCCAAATGTCAGAACATATTCTTGCTTAGAAAGCACATGTTGAATGGCTGAATGAAAAACTGCAGTAAAAAAATGAAGACTAAAACAAGATGAGAGAAAAATGAGGAAAAAAAATAATTTGGATAGTCTGACAAGGCCTTTTCACCTAGGGCTCCAGATTACCTAAAGCCAAGCCATCCCTGGTCCCATGCCAGACAAACAGCAGCTGCAAAATTATTTTTAGGGAATACTGAAAACTGTGTTATGACATGTGTGCCCTGTCTGCCTGCGGACTTTTTTAAAATTCCAAATGTATTAGTTTGAGACATTTTTGAGTGCTTAATTCAGAATGTGCAAATCATTCTGCGGTCTACTTATCTTATCAGGGAATGAAGTCACAGAAGCACAGAAGTAATAGGAATATGGATTTTAAGATATTCAGTGGGCTCTGCATATAAATTTGTAGTCTGAAATTATAGCTACAATCAAATCCAGAGAAAAGTCAAAGAAAAGTGCAGTAAAGTATGTAATGTTTAGAAACACTGAAGAAACTGTTATGTGCAAGTAGTAATCAGAATCAGTCCCTATAATTTCCTGTAGACTTTCTTTTACCTTCATTCCTGGTGTCATTTATATTTGTTCTTTTGTAAATATATACAATCTTGGCTATTCAGCTTGTTAATGCAGCCTCCTTATACACTATTCCTTAGCTCTAGTCATTCACTTCATGACAGGGTTAGTCATTTGACCAAATGTGCACAAGAGGCTGAAAAACAAGATAGATGAAGGAAGATTTCAAACACACCAAGGTATTGTTTTTTTTTTTTTACTTATTCTGGCCTTTGAACAACACCAGTGAACCTAATTACTTATGTGAGTCTCTGTGGGATGCTATTCTGCTAGTATTCAGACTTTCATAGAAAGCCCACCCCCCCAATAAAGAATTCTCCTGCAGCCCCTAGGAATTTATTTAGTGGTTCCATGCAATATCTACTGTCTGTTTACATGTTCAGCTTTTACGCCAGTATCTAGACACTAAAACCTCTCTTATGTATATGTTTTGTTTACCCTTGATATTTTTTACCCTGCATATTGCTCCTTGTTTCATAACCTGCAATCTTCTTTCTATGTAGATTTCCAATATACTCTGTTCTTTTCTGTCAGCATTGCAGTACCAGGTGTCTTATCTGTTAGTTCCATGATTTATTTAATTCTTTCCTACCCTTTATTAAGTTGATCAAAAAATAAAATTTAATAAACTAGCAAAAATAAATAAATAAAAAAGAGATACTGTCTCTGTAGCCCTCATGGGATACCTTACACCTGTCAATATTGGTTTAAGCATACTCTTGACATTCTAGCTTATAGATAAACTGAATGCAATATATATTTTTTAAAGGTTATCACTTTAGTACTTACATTGGGCATCGGACAACAGCCATATGATCCTGCTGTTTTGCAACATGTTGCTTGGTCAGGACATGAGGAAATACCATCTGGACATACCACAGAGGCTGTGGCAATACTTGCTACCACTAAAGCCCCGAGAAATGTCCACATCTGTAGTGGGAGAAACAACACATCATTTAGTTTTGTGTTCCTTTAAGATTTAAAATAAATGTTCACATTTGGTTACATGCTAGCAATGCTGATACACATACCATGTTTTAATTCTAATTAAAAAATACATCACTGATACTTATGTCAGAATATTGTATCTGCTTTGTTCTACACTTTTGAAACTTCCAGTGCAAAGTGTCAGGAAATTGTGTATGTCTAAATTGACCAAGTGGAAATTAGTTTCAGAACGGCAGTTTATAAGCAACGTGTGTGTTATAGTCATATTACCTAATGTAGAGAAATGCCACAGGCTTTCTGTCTTAAAGATAGTCAGATAGTAATAATACATGGTTGTAAAAAGAAAATACTTCAGATAAAATTGAATGCTCTTACAGAAGAACAGATGCTTGGAAAGGCAGACTGACAGAATTTGCTGCAAACTTAAATTTCTACAATATTACACAGACATCAGTTTAGCACTTTTCAGTGGTTTAGCAGTCAGCAAGCTTAAAGCATTGATTTAATTCTTACTGTTCATGCATATTTCACAAGTTAATCTGGATAAGCAGCTGTTATTTCGAATCATTAAAGTAAACTTAACAAACATGTCTAGTTCTGTATTACACTCCTACACCGTGCAAGTAAATGAAAGAGCAGACAGTTAGAAGACTTACTGTGATGGTTAAGCGGAAGGTTTAGTTAATTCTGGTGGAAGTTCCTGGACTTTTATAAGCACTGCTGTTGCTCAATACCCAGATTAGTTTCGTTTCTAAACATGTGAAACTAAAAATTCCTTTGAAGGGTTTTTCAGCCACTTCCTCCTCAGTTCCATCACTTTTTTAATGAAAAAAGAAAGTTTGTTTTATCAAGTGTTGAACCTGATATTCAGGATCATACGACATAACGTATCAGGTATGCAATTAAGGCTTCTGTTAAAAGCACAAATAAACTCTGTTGAAACATGCAGTATTTCTTAGTCTTGTGATATAACTAACAGAATAATGACACATAATTGGTCCAAACCAGGGAGTTGTTTAAATACGAGTATTTTTTTATTTTACCTAGTTATTGTATTTGTTTATCATGATAGTCTGACTGGGTCATATAACACCCTTTTTTCAGCATTGGCCTGGGAAGAGAAGAATTGAAACTTAGAAAGGCAAACTAGCAGAAATTTTGTTAAAAAAGTAGTAAGACCTGATATGAAGAAAGAGAGAGATTCAGAGGAGAGTGTTAAGTGGGGACATTTTCACTGTTATCATGAACTCATGTCATAAATACCCATTTCCTTGTACAGAAACTGGCAAATGCAGATGGAGGTCAGCTATCTAACAAAATTTTTAATTCATATTTTCTTATCACAATGAAATTATCTGTCTGCAGACTTGCATAACAGTTTAGGTTTAAATTCCGGACACTAAAAACTTAAATGCAATGCACATTATAAAAGAGACTTTATACAAGAGAAAGGACCACTCAAGTAGCTATCTGTCATATTCAACCCACCCATATCAAGTTGCATCCAAAAATGTGCATTTTACTAACGATAACAAAATTATATACATTTTGTATCCAGTACCAAAAAACAAGCCCTGTGGGAAAAAGCATTCTTGAATCTCTGTATAGAAGGGCTAATTGCCTAATTATGACTTTCTTAATTTCTTGCGGTACCTAATTATCCACTTTAACTATCTATGCTGTAATAAGATTATAAAACTTGTAGAACACTCAGCCAACAAATATAAACAAAATATAAACAAAATATAAACAAAACCAGGAACTGGCACAATGAAGGTTGTCCAAAGTAGGAGACCAAAAACTGGTTATAAATTAAACCAGAATTTATTGTATCCAATGAAAAAACACCAACGAACAGCATCCAAATCTTTTAGTTAAACCATACAAACATTAAGCGCTTTCGTCTCCGCACCCGGAGACTTCATCAGAATAAAGCTTAGTGAACATTGGTTGCCTAATATACAGGCTGTTGGTCTTAATTCAAATCATTAACCCAATGATCTTTAAACAATTGCAATGATCAATTACTTAATTGATTTTACGTTACTATAAGGCAAAACATAATGAAAACTGTTTCAATTCCACGGTAAAAAATTCTTCATACATAAGGTTAAAATAAACTTTTTGTTACAATCACTTCATGAATTCACACTTAAGTTTTGTAAAAAGCAAAATAAATATATGTATAGTGTATAATTGTACGTTGGGTATGTACATGGTGAAGTGAAAAGTAGTAAACACACCTTCTGCTTTGTTTTATTTTACTACTCGATTTACAAGCCCTACCTGTATCGAATAACATAAAGTGAACCCTGGTATCACCAATAAACTAATAACTATACTAAAAACTATACTAAAAACTTACGAGTGTGGTGCCATACATTCCATTTAAAATATGCATCAATAAATGAATAAGATAAATTAATAAATAAATAACATGAACGTTCAAGCATATGAAATAAGTAATGAATACATAAATATATCTGTGATTAAAATATAATACCAAGCATCTATAAATATAAATATATAAATATTAATATAAATATATAACTATATATAAATAAATACATAAACTTATAAACATTGAACATAAATATAAATACTGATAAAAATACTGGTGTAAATGTAAGTATTAAATATACTGATGTAAATGTAAATGTTAAAAAATTATTATATATATGTGAAATTTATTAAAAATACTAATAAAACTATCAATCCATTGGTCTTGGTTACAATATAATATAAAATAAAGTGTTGGTAATACACCGAAAAAATCTCTCAAGTTCTAAGGTTTACTGTACATACTTGGTCATTTTAGGGTCTGCGGCTAAAAACTTGAGTGCTGGGGAAATTGAGATATGATCATTCAAGCCTTTTCCACAACTTGCATCTAGCCTGAGTTGCCATATCATTTCTCTAAACTCAATTTTGGTTTCCCAATCACCCCCTCGGTCTGGGTATTGTACTACTTCTAATACCCAGAACTTGAAATCAGCTTTTTTACACTTGATTGCATGCCTATATAATGCATTATTTTCATTATGCCTATTTATGTCCCGTATATATTCGTAAATTCTATTCCGCAATAACCTCTCCGTTTTACCTACGTAAAAACTCTCACATGCCGTACAAATTACTAAATATACTAGGCCCTTAGTGTAACAACTACTGTAACTGTTGGCCACTAGTTTTAAGGGTATACTTGCAATACTTACTTCCTTCTTATTATATATGTAGGGACATTGCACACACCTACCACATTTATATGTTCCATGTTTTCTTTTTGTACCTTCCACAGTGTTTTCTTTTCTTTCCAAAATATTTTTGATGTTGTAATTTCTCCTATAACTAAACCTCAATTTGTTATTAAAAACATCTGTTTTAGTTGCCATGCTTTTAAACATGTTCCAAGTTTCATATATCCCCCTATTCAACCACTTAGTCCCATAAAAATATGTGGTAGTCAAATAAGGTGTTAACTTTACTTCCTTCTGATCTATTTCTACCTCATTACCACTCTGTTCACTACATTCAGTAATTATTTCAACTTCCTGTTGTACTTTACTTAAAAGGGGTTTGTATCTTGTTCCCCTACCTGTTATCACATAGTCTTTGACTGAATTGATGAGATTATTAGGATACCCCCTTTCCTTAAAGAGGTTTTCCAGATAACTAATTTCATTCAAAAATTCAGACTCATCAGATATCATCCTAGCCATCCTAATCATCTGGCCTTTGACAATATTATTTTTTAACTGTTTGGGATGGTCACTCAGATAATGCAGGTAGGAGTTCGAAAAGTGCTCTTTTCTGTAAATATTAGACTTGTAACACTTATTGATCCTGTCCTTAATAAGTTTGACATCCAAGAAGTGCGTTTCTTCAGTTTCTATCTCATGCGTAAACTTTAAGAATGATGTGGTAGAATTAATGTGTCCTATGAATTATTCGATTTTATCCCTAGTCCCTTCTCAAAAAATAAAAATGTCATCTAGGAACCTGAAGTATTGCACGATGTACTGTCTGTAATCAGTTTTAAAAACATATTCTCTCTCCCAGTGTAGCATTATAATGTTTGCATATATAGGCGCGCATGCTGACCCCATGGCCACTCCTTCTTTTTGGTGGTAATAATCCCCTTCAAAAAAGATAAAGTTATATTTAAGCACCAGTTCCATGCTTAACAATACATTCCTGAATTTGTTGGGTGTAAGCCAGTCCATCTCCCCCAAAACATTTTCAAACCACTCTAAACCGGTTTCTTGAGGTATAACTGTGAATAACTCTTTTACATCTATAGTTATAAAATACATATTGTCCCTGTAACCAATTTAATTAATTTTACTTAAAAAGTCCCAGGAATCCTTTAATCAGTATTTATCAGTATTTTTATCAGTATTTATATTTATGTTCAATGTTTATAAGTTTATGTATTTATTTATATATAGTTATATATTTATATTAATATTTATATATTTATATTTATAGATGCTTGGTATTATATTTTAATCACAGATATATTTATGTATTCATTACTTATTTCATATGCTTGAACGTTCATGTTATTTATTTATTAATTTATCTTATTCATTTATTGATGCATATTTTAAATGGAATGTATGGCACCGCACTCATAAGTTTTTAGTATAGTTTTTAGTATAGTTATTAGTTTATTGGTGATACCAGGGTTCACTTTATGTTATTCGATACAGGTAAGGCTTGTAAATCGAGTAGTAAAATAAAACAAAACAGAAGGTGTGTTTACTACTTTTCACTTCACCATGTACATACCCAACGTACAATTATACACTATACATATATTTATTTTACTTTTTACAAAACTTAAGTGTGAATTCATGAAGTGATTGTAACAAAAAGTTTATTTTAACCTTATGTATGAAGAATTTTTTACCGTGGAATTGAAACAGTTTTCATTATGTTTTGCCTTATAGTAACGTAAAATCAATTAAGTAATTGATCATTTTAATTGTTTAAAGATCATTGGGTTAATGATTTGAATTAAGACCAACAGCCTGTATATTAGGCAACCAATGTTCACTAAGCTTTATTCTGATGAAGTCTCCGGGTGCGGAGACGAAAGCGTTTAATGTTTGTATGGTTTAACTAAAAGATTTGGATGCTGTTTGTTGGTGTTTTTTCATTGGATACAATAAATTCTGGTTTAATTTATAACCAGTTTTTGGTCTCCTACTTTGGACAACCTTCATTGTGCCGGTTCCTGTAATAAGATTACCCATTTGTTGTTTCACGGTTTAGGAAAGTGTGTTGTTTTCTCTCAGATCAAACTGCTTTTTTCGCATTGTACTTCCCAGGGGCTGAACCTGAAAATGATCCACTTGGATCAGTGTACTGCTTCAGATGACAAATGAAGATAAAATATATGCAAGTTTCCAAAGTCAACACAGGCCTGTCCCAGGCAGAAGTCACATTTCCCTAAAATCTGATATAATGCTCCCTATATGTCTTTTTTAAGTTTCATGCAGCCTAGTTTTCCCCTGAAATAGCATTTTTAATGAGCTTTATATGCATTGCAGAATAACATATTTAAACTACTCATCATCATTATTCTCAGTTTGGCTGCTGACGTCATGAAGGCCGACCAAAAGTAAAGTAGGCTCTGGGATAATGGGACAAAAGAATTTATTTGGGACAACTATTTTATTTCATTTTTGAAATACATAAGTACATATATGCAGAAGCTGTTAATGCTTATAACAGAAATGCATAGTTGTGCTTTCAGCAACAACATCCACAGTTTTATGCTGACCTGAGTTATCGAAATGTTGGCATCGATCATCCTATGGTAGGGTTGCCACCTTTTCAAATGCCCAAAGTGGGACAATTTGTGTAGAACGTGAAATTTTGCAGGACAAAACCTATTCACGGCCAGTGCAAAGGACAGAACTTCACTTTTTTGCCAAAATAAGAGCTTATTTTTGTAGCATTTGAGATGCTTATGCTATTTTAAATAATATTTTTGTGTTTCAGATAGAAAATAACTATTTTATGCAACTATTAAAGAAAATAAATATATTCTGTCTTAAAATCTCAAGACATTTGCCATTTTTTAGGTTTTTCTGCAAGACACAACTGCCCAAAGATGGACTGTCCCTTGCAAAGAGGGACAGGTGGTAATCCTATCTTATGGCTCTTTGATCTGGCTCTGTATCTGTATAGGTTACCATGCTTGTCATGCAAAAAGTGAAAGTGAGGCCTCCATAGGAACTGCATGGGAATCCTCACCTGTCTGTTTCCTACCTACTGTCAGTAGTAGTTGACCAGCGGGCTCATCCTGTATTCCACTACGACCAAGGCCACCTCCTACTACAACCTAAGATATACTTATGTTTACGGATAATCTGGTTTACTAATTCCCCAAGGGACATTCAGTTTTAATATAATATAATTTTACATATGTGCATTTATATACAACTTTATTTGTGATTATGTCCTAGAAACATATTGGACATAATTAGTATACGTTATATATTATGTTTATTTATTCTGGTTTATGAATGAATGTTTATTATAACACCAAGAAGCTCTGTTGGTTAAAATAAAGAGCTACTTCCTTAAAGCTTAAATGATAGGTCCTGCTTTGTCAAACATTGATAGGTGGTAAAATGGCTTCTTACTTTTATTAAGTCAAGCTGACTGGTGTAGATAAGAGAGCCAATGATAGACTGTAAATGAATTTTTGGGATGGTCTATATAATGCTGGTTGGATAAACAATGATTGATCCAAAACTGACTTCTTGATGCTTCTGTATTCAATTGATTGGTCCCACTAATAGAATTTGTGATTGGTTGTAAAGAGATTTCCTGGTATATTTTTTAAAACGATTGGATTGAATGTAAGACTTGCCAGTGATGTGCTTTTAATTTTTTCTTATTTAAGTTTAATGTTTTAAATTGTATTTATGCTGATGAAATTTTATGACAGAATAAAATGAAAGCACTAATTTAATAATATATTATTGGTTGATATTATTTGTAATACTGTTAATCAAGTTACAAGCTGTAGTCAGAATTTAAAAACTGAAGGTACTGAAGACACCAGTGAGGCAGCAGAAATTTAAAAATTTATTAGTAATCAACCAACAAGATTAAGCGCTTTTGTCAGTCTATAACCAAGACAAGTTAGATAGTAAAAAAATCACATGACCACCACATCAATTAACAACAGAAGCAAATTTGTTAACCCTATGTTGTCAAGTACAAAAGAAGGTAGTTGTTAGACCATAAAGTGCAGGGTTTACACTTTCTATGAGTTTAAATGCAGTACACTACTGATTGAAATACATTCATTAAGGCCAGGGGGCACACAAGCATTCAACCTTAGTTACTACATCCTTTCTCTATATTCGATAAGATCTTCCCATGACCCTCCCCTCATATTCTGTGGTACAAAATCCAATCCAAAAAATAAAAATAAATGATCAGGGTGTGTTTCCACATGCTTGTATAAAGAGTTTTTAACATTCTTATTCCTTATATCTAGATTGTGCTCGTAAATACGCTCTTTAAATTTCCTTTTGTTTTTTTCCCACATAAAAACACACTTTGCCACATATACTAAGCCCATTGAATTACAAGTGCAGTGGAATGAAGTAACCAACTTGTGGGTCCCTACCACTAGTATGTTACCCTCAAAAATAAATTTGCATTGGTTGCAGAGTCCACACTTGTAGGTTCCCCACCTCTTGGCTGAATTTGAAGCCAGTTTTTCACTGCCTTCCAACAGTTTTTTCAAGTTCTTCCCAGTCCTATATACTATACATGGTCTATCATCTAACTTCTCAAAATCTTTCCCATAACAAGAAAATATTTTCCAGTTCTTACATAGTATGTTATCAATTGCATCACTGTCCACAGTGTAAGTTGTGACAAATACCTTACCATAATTTTTAGTATTATTACCTGTAGCGTGTCTGTCATTAACATCCTCCATAATATGAGTAGTGGAACCCCAAAAAAGAGGTAAGATTGTGCCTTCTAACCTTTTAGTACTAACCTCACTATGAATACTAACAATCAATTGCAAGGCATACCCTCTTGTCTGGGACTTGTCAAGAAGTTTGTTACTTTCTTGCTCAAACATATTGTCATCAGAAATAATTTTAGCCAGACAAATAAATTGTCCCTTTACCGCCCCTTTCTTAACATGCCAAGGGTGGCAACTTGTATAATGCAAGAGAGAATTTGAATAGTGGGGTTTCCTGTAAATGTTAGTAGTAAGCCTCTCTTTAACATGGTCGTTGGCTATTACCACATCTAGGTAGGTAATACTTTCAGTGCTGTAGGAATAAGTAAATTTCAAAAACAAGGTAGTGGAATTCAGATAGTTTACCAAGTCAGTTGCTTCTTCTTCATTTATTTCCCCTGCTAAAAAAATATCATCCAAAAATCTGGCATAGATTTTTAATGCCTGTATTTTTGGGTTACTCAGTATGCACTGTTTTTCCCACTGCACCATAATTATATTAGCATACGGAGGGGGGGGGCACAAGCCGCCACCATTTCTCCTGGTTCCTGGTTTGCGTTTTGCATCTGTAGTCAAAGTTTCTGCAGATGGGTGGTGTTCCGTCTTACTTATTAACCCACATGTCACTAAATGGATAGCCAACTGAGCTCACCAACAGAACACACACTGTCAAAGTTGGGGAGTCCACCTCCACCAGTAGACCAGCTACCAGTGGGGTACCACAAGGATCTCTGCTGAGCTCTCTACTCTTTGTAATTTATTTCTGTGAGGTCCAGGTGAAAATAGATGGCCTATGGCTTACCAAGTTTGTAGATGACTGCAAACTGGGTGCAATCATTGAGTCTCTCAATGATGTTGACATATTACATCATTTAATGTACAAAGAACTGCTTTGGTAATTGAGATTAGATGCAGCCATTAACCCCGGTTTAAATGAGGCAATTTCAATTACATGCATGCTTAAACACAGAGCATCAGTTTTATAATTGATAATATATTTCATTCTTTCACACTGTTATAACATCTTATTAGGCAGTACATTGTTGATTGTTTTTTGATTTTTGTGAAATGTTTTAATGAAAATAACATCATTTTGACAATATGGTTACTCTACATTTCATATCTGAGGGCATGGTTGTGCTTGTTGCTTTAAATGAAAGGATTTTTTTGTTACTTTGTGTAACATTGACAGGTAATTTTGTATATAAGGGAGGAACTGATTGATTTTGCATGATGTTATTTCCTGCTTGGCTTTTAAAATGGTTCTGAGGATGTTTAACTTTGCTTAGATGAAAGCGCTTAACCTTTGGATTTTAACTAACATTTATATTAAAGCTGGATTCATTTATCTGGATTCCCAGGCTTCTCATTCATTGTTTTGTGATATACTAAGTCTTGCAATACTGTGTGTTTTTTTTCCAGTGTTTGGTTAAGTTTTCATAAGTATTTGCAGCTGGTGTTCCCACAATAGTACTTGAGATGTGGTGGTACACGGTTCTAGCAAACATAAGCTAATTTTTTTCAGAATGTGCTCATGCAGACACAAAAATTATTAAGTTTACTGTTTGAAAATGTTACTATACACATTCAGATGATTATGAACAACTTTCACATCAAAATCATGTGGGATAACTCTAACAATACCAAAGGTTGTCACTGTTAAAATAAGGAGTACTGCTGAATTTGAATACATCAGCAAGTATTACATTTTGAAAATGAAACAAGCAAGGATGAAACATAGAACTCGTGTTGGCATATATCATATCATCTATTCTTTTTTAAATTAGACTGTTTTGTTCTTTTTCAATGGAGTTTTGCTTTGAGTAGTACTTAAGTTTCTAAATACTGAAATTACTTACTTCTTTGGGTTACGTGGTTTTATTATTTTGAATTAATGAAGCAACTGTAAGAATGAAATAATGCTTGTGGAGCATTGTTGTCTTGCTTTTTAAAGCCCTTCACTGTGTTATTATTTTTGTGGTAGTGGCTTAGAATAATCTATTTCTACCTTGCCAATTATCCTTCTGTCACAACCTCTGTGCTATTCCATATATCTGCCTTAAAAAAGCAAAAATAAGTCCCATTTGGCCTGATTCCTCCTTAAGACCTCTACTAATCTCTTGTTCTTTCTTCCTCCACTAGATATTTGCTCCCTTATCTTCCTGTTTATCACCCACCTGCTCCTTCTCAGTGTCTCTGCCTGTACCCTGATAAAACACCATAGTCTTTATTTTGATGTTCTACCACCCTTCTCACTCAGTACAAACCTGACTGAAGTATTTGAATCAATTGAGCAAGTGCCTGAACATATACATTGCCCTGGCAATACCATCATCATCATTTGAATTACGCTTATTCTATCCATAAGGGTACCCACTTTATTGTTCCATATCTTCATACTCGCTATACGTGCAATTGCATCCCACCAGATATGTCCCAACTCCCACATCGGTTAAAACTGCAAATCATCAAAAATACATACATATAAAAACTGCAGCTCTTTCTTTCTTTACTGTTAAATGACTTCCTTGGAATAACAGGAAGTTCAAGGATGCAGAGTCTTGTGACCATTATGCCTAGCAAATCACCCCCCCAGGATATTACCTTGATTCTCAAGGAGGGCTAGGCCAGTCAAGCTTACTGTGAATTTATGAATATCCATCCCGTTATCTAGGTACTGTTTGAACGACGATACTGTATCACATGGAAGTTTGTTGCAGAGGTGAGGGACACACCGAGTAAGAAATCTGTCTCTCCACCTTGTTTTATTGATCTGCTGAAGCAGGTTTAGATCTCTTGTTATGGTATTCAATGAATGATTGATTTGTGAAGGTACAAAAGATCCTGGACTACTGGGTCTCTGATCACTCAGAAGGCAATTCATTGATCTCCTCTGAGGAACCTATAAAGCACACAAAAGAGGAACAATGCTTCAAGTCTTTTTGGGTAGGTTAGGAATTTTATTTATTTATTTAACATTTGTTTACTGTGAAAGTCCAACTGGGACAGAGCCCATTGTCAGTGTAGACTCAGGTATAAATGCTCCAAATGCATGTCTTTGGAATGTGGGAGGAAACCGGAGTAAACAAATACAAACAAAAAAATAAAACGAAAAAATACCAAAGAGCACAAAGCACTGGAACAAAATAAAAATAATAATAATAACCGGAGCACCCAGAGGAACCCCACATGAAGACAGGGAGGACATGCAGACTCTGTGCAGAAGGCACCCCATCTGAGAATTGAACCAGAGAACCACTTGCTGTGAGGCGACAATGCTGACAGCTGTACCACTGCATCTCTTCATTAGGAGCCAGTGGGATCTTTCCAATTGTTTGATATGTCTAGTGAAGTACATCCCAAAGGGGGTGTTGTATTCTTTAATTGGTTTGATCATTGCTCAATACAAGTAGAAAATAACTATTTAGCTCTGGGTGATATTCCTTTGGTGATCAGCTGCACAAAGTAGTAGAATTTCCTGACAACCCTTGTTACAAGGTGGTCAAGGAGAGATAATTATCAACCCATTTTTATTTTGAAGTAGGGTATTGTCAGAGTTATATGGTGGGGGTATAGCTTGTTTGCCAAATATGACAATGCTGGATTTCTTAGCATTAAAATTAAACTCATTTTCAATACATGAGACATTTACAGGTGTATGTTTTTACTGAAGAGCTCCTGTGTTGCAGGGGGGGATTTGACAATAACTTCCATTTTGCAGTCATCTGCAAACTTGGTTATTTATAGGTCTTATTTTTAGTCTATATGTCTGAAAAGTAAATATTGAACAAAAGCAGTCCTGGCAAAGAGCCCTGCAGGAAATCACTGGTTACCTTCATGTTCTATGAAAAATGCCCATGCCATCTGCACAGTGTGGGTTCTTATTTTTTAGCCAATTTGCTATTCATCTTACCAGTCTAGTTATAATGAATTTCGTTTATTAATTATGTTAGCATGGGTGATGATGTCATATGTCTTGGCCAAATCGTGGCAGGCTATGTGTACAGTATGAGCTCTGTCAATATGTTGTATTACCTTTTGGGATGTTTACCCGGTACATTAGAAAGGATCTACCTGATGAGAAGTTTAGTATCACTGTTAATCAAGTCTATGATAATGTGTTCTATGGCCTTACAAATGAGACTTGTCAGGCTAATGGGCCTATAGTTTCAGGGGTGTGGCATCACCAGTGCTGAAAGCCAGACTTTTGGGGCTGACTCTGTAACCAGGCTCAGATTAAATAGTTTATGGACAGTTCCTGACAGAGCATGTTTAGTACTGTTTAACAAATAGTCTGGTATGTTATCTGGTTCCCTGAAAGAAGTGTTGTTAGTCTTAAGCTTTGGATTGTCATCTCAGGAATGACATTTGTATTAAATTTATTTACTAGTATATTGAAAATGTCCTCTTGGTCTGAGTAGGTTTTACCATTTAGTATGAGTTCTGTACATTGAGTGTTGTTTCTTAGCTTTCTAAGATAAACTGAACAAGGCCAGTGTGAAATGGCCAAAAGTGCTTAACCTTGGTTGGATTAAAAGACTTTGAGATACCTGGTGGTTTATTTCTTCCATTTTTTTGTACTTCGTGTAGTAGTTTGTTTGATTTGTAGTTTTTATACTACTTCAGAGGCTTTTTGGGCACAGTTTGTTGTTATATTATATAACTAAAGAAGGACTTATAGTTGTCCTTGGCTTCAAATGCCAACCTGAATTTAAAGACTGATGTAGTGGATCTAATAGTCTTGTTTACATTTTTAGTCAAATTCTTAATACTTTCCTTGACCTGGGGGACTTTAGATCTGCTGTATATGCTATTTTTTTTTATTTTTTATTGTAGATTTTATTTATGTTTGTAGATCATTAGGGTGGTTTACTTTTAAATTTCCTATTGTATTTGAATCTACAGACTGACAACTGTATCCATTTATTTATGTAGGTACAAAACTCCTTCATGAATATATCTTCTGAGGCAGTGTCTGGCTTGATGTTTATAAAGTGCATTCCAAGATATCATTATACAATTTAAGGAGATTTGTGTACAAAATATTGGTTTCAGGAGATTTAGAGTTTGAGGAAAAACATTAGCAGCCGATGCTATTACTTTAATAGGAGGGTGAGTTACTATAGCAATAACCCATGCCTGGGTGTGGGTAATGCTAAATTTACCCACGGTTGGCGTGGTTTGGTCCTGAGGGCGAAGCCCGAGGGACCAAACAAAGCCAACCGTGGGTAAATTTAGCATTACCCACACCCAGAAGTGGGTTATTGCTATTATACCATGACATTATTTAAGAAAAGAAACTGTTACTTTTCTTAAATAATGGCATAGTATAATGCCTGTTTACTGCCCTTCCGCAGATGTCTGGCATCCGCGGCAGTTCTGATGTACTGGCGCCTGCGCAGTACATCAGAGTTGTATAAAGCAACGGAGAAATCAAGATCTCCGTTGCTTTTTGTCTCGCTATGTTAAATGAGTTTAACATAGCGAAACAGTTTTAAAATAAGCAACTCCGTTGCTTATTTTAAAACTGTCTCGCTATGTTAAACTCATTTAACATAGCGAGACACAAAAAGGCAACGGAGATCTTGCTTTCTCCGTTGCTTTAAACACTGTCTCGCTATGTTAAATGGGTTTAACATGGCGAGACAGCTTTAAAATAAGCAACGGAGATCTCCGTTGCTTATTTTAAAGCTGTCTCGCTATGTTAAACCCATTTAACATAGCGAGACAGTGTTTTTAAAAAACGAGTTATACTAAGGGAAAAAAGTCTGGGGGACCGGACCTTTTTCCATTAGTATAACTCGATTTACAACGGGCACGCTGGCCAATCAGCGTGCACGTTTCGGGGGGGTCATGGTATAATAATGAAGTTCTGCATGATGACACTACATTTGTAAGCACCAGGTAAAAAACATTTTATTCTCTGGTTAGGGAAGTAACAATCTAATCCACTGAGTTTTTATTTATTAGGTCTAAAAACACCTGCGCATATCCTACTTTGGAGGTTTAGGAACTCCAGTCAATTGGTGGGTAATTACAGTCTTCCAGACTGATGGAGTTTTTATTTATGGGGAATTCATCCACGATGTTTAAGAACCTGACATGAATTTCTAGGGTCATGGAAGGTATCCTGCAGCAGGCAATAAATTGATCATTAATTTTGTTTAGTGTTATTTGGAGTTTGCTAAGTTTCATTTCTTGGTCTCTGGGAATCTGTCTTGAGTTAGGTGGACTTTGACATATATGGACATGTCACCACAGTTACCACTGGGTCTGAAGACATGGTAGGCACTAAAGCCAGGTATTGAGGGGTGCTTTTTGATCGTTTAAACCATGTTTCAATGATTACACCTATATGAATACCTTGCACATGCACAAGCACCTCATGGACTGGTAGCTAGTTGTTTATACTTCTGGCATTGAGCGGAGGCATTTTAATTTGATCCTGCTTTGACATTGATACATTCCCTACACTGGAATAGTCATTAGCTGACCTTGGCTAAAAAGGCACTATGGGAGCAGCAAGGACTTTAGCCAGTATTTGGAATTCTTTGAATGAGTTATGCAGACCATCAATAGCAAAGCAAGTAGGAGTGTGAAGCATCTCATTCTAAGCTGACACATGCTGGGTCCCCCTAAAGGACACTAATTATTTAGCTAATTGTTGAAGCCGATCATCTTTTCTTTGAAACTAGGCACCATGCATGGAAAAGGGAGGATTCTGCTGAGTATCACGGTCATGTCTGCATTTGTAACATTCACAGAAACCTCAAACATGTCTCTCTCTGCATATCCCTCAAGATTTTTGCCAAAAATCATTCACCCACACATGTACAACTACCATGTCATTCATAGACAAACTTTCAACTTAAGCACTCAAGCCATTCATTTCTCAGCCTGGCACTTACTCAAAATGTATAGCAAGCACTTATAAACCCTATCAGTAGACCCTACTGTATTGTACAGAAGGACAAGACTCTCTATTTGACCTTACCAGCCATCCAGTAAAACAGTTCACTATACCTATCCAGGCATGTCCAAAGGGCAGTTTCAGGTGTACTCTCGAGAGCAACTGGTGAATCTGGGCATTTTGAGGCAATGTTACAACTGCCTCATGTACACAGACAACCCCCTCCTCCTACCACCAAACACCAATACATGTGAGAGATGAAATTATACAGCCAAACTGGAGGCTAAGCTCTCTCAATCCAAGACTGGATCAGACAGTCAAGAGGAGAAGGGAAATACTTGCATCACACCACCAGTCTCATATAAATCCATTAAAGCAGAACTGGAAAAAAACACACATAAATACATGAAAACATACTCAGAGGCTCTAAATAAAAATCTGCAAAACCAACAGAGACCTCCAAAGCAAACATCCAAGCAACCTCCACCCCCCCAACACAAACCATGAAACGCATACTTCACAAAACCAGTGTGCCATGCAATCACAGCCCTTAAGGCAAAGTAACATACCCAACATACTAGTAATAGGTGACTCTATAGTCAGGCACACTGACGCCCCACTCACTAGGCTGAATAAGGAGAAGGTTACTGTTAGCTGCCTGTCGGGCACCAGGATCCACCACATAACACAAGCACTCAGATCACTACAGAACAAGTACAAATATGACTCTGTCATTGTCCATGTTGGTGTAAATGACCTGAGCCGTACCTCTCTGGACTACATGAAAAGAGACATGGAAGAACTCTCTGATCACGTAGCCCAGGCCGGTATGACCCTGACCCTGAGTAGCGTCCTGCCCTCACCAAGAATGATACCACAGTATAAAGAAAAAAATTCTCAATTTCACAGTTGGCTAAGTTTCTGGTGTCATTCAAAGGGGATCCAGTGTCTGTCCGCCTGGGATGACATGCTTGACAAGCCACGCTACTTCACTAGAGATGGCTTGCACCTGTCACCCTTAGGCTTTTGAATACTGGCCAAGGCTCTTGCCATCCCCATAGTGCCTGTTTTAGGCAAGGCTCAAAAGACAAACCTACCGCCATAAATAGCACAAGTAACAAAAAACTGAGGGTAGTGCTACTCAATGCCAGAAGTCTGAACCTCAAAATGCATGCACTCGAGGCACTCCTCAATATGGAGAAAATCGATATATGTGCAGTAACAGAAACCTGGTTTAAGGCTCCAGAGAGCACCACAGCACTACCACGCTACAACTCATACCATACATTTTGGCCACAGAACCCAAACTGAAATACAAAAGGCGGGGGCATATCCATATTCATTAAGGATACCCACACCTCCAGGTTAGTCGCACAGCGCGATGCTTCAGAGATCATCCACGTGCAACTAACAATGGGCAAAACTACAATTCAAATTGTAGCTTGCTACAGATCACCCACCATGTCCCAGGACCCCCATTCCACATTTCTGGAAACACTGGGAAACATAAAAGTCCTACCAAACACCCTAATATTGGGTGATTTCAATTATCCAAACATTAACTGGGAGAACTACTCAAGTACTAACTCCCTTGCCCAACATTTCCTAGAATTTATAAACTCAAACACCCTGGTTCAACTGGTCAACACTCCCACCAGAGGTGACAACATATTTGATCTGGTCATCACCAACATGGGCATCCAGTGTTCCACACCAGAGGTCAACCCCTCGCTGGTTAGATCTGACCATAAACAAATCACTTTGGATATCCACATTCCGCCTCCACTCCCGGACAAGAAAATCACTGTGAAAATTTTTTCAAAAGCAAACTTCACGTTACTTAAGACAAAGGTGGAAAGTTTCAAAGCCCCCATGCTGAAAGATAATGCTGTACAAGCTGCAAAATTATTTACTAATGCATTCTACGGGCACCTACAAGAATGGATTGATCATGCCATCCCAAGCAAAACCAAGACTCACTCCTCCAAGAAAAGGAAACCAATCTGGTGGACTCCTGCCATAAACAAGCTATACAATAGAAGGAGGAAACTAGTACAGAAAAGAGTAAAATCCCAAGAAGAGAAGACATCCCTCATCAGTATCAGCAAGAAACTACGATCCCTCATAAAATCATCCAAGGTGAGCTTTGAAGGAAAAATTGCCAAGGACTCCAAAGATAACCACAAGGCATCCTTTATCTATGTCAAGAATCTAAGTGGCAATGCTCAGATCTGCTCAGAGTTAGTGCAGAATGGCACAAAATATGCTGAACCAACCGATATCGCCAACATCTTAGTAGACAGGTTCAGCACAAACTTCACTCCCCTCTCACCCCCAAGAGGGCCCATAACCATACCAGAAGAATGTAGAGTCCCTGAAATCACAGACACTCAGGTTAAAACAGCCCTCTCCAAAGCCAAAAACACAGCATCAATGGGACCGGACGGTGTCCCAGGCTGCGTCCTACATCAGCTCAAAGACAAACTAACCCCGCACCTAAACACACTGTTCAAACTTAGCCTCTCCACAGGCTACGTACCCAAAGAGTGGCGCACAGCAGTGGTTATTCCATTCCACAAAGGCGGAGCCACAACAGACCCCGGGAACTATCGCCCTATAAGCCTGACCTTCTTGGTCTGCAAGGCTATGGAGCACATCATAATGGAACTCATTAACAGAGACATTGGGAACCTCCAAACACTGGACCTTATCCAGTTCGGCTTTGTTAAGGGCAGATCATGCCTCCTAAACCTGGTGGACTTCTTTGAGACAGTTACCAAGGCTATAGATGAGGGAAAGGTGGTACACACAGCTTACCTAGACCTCGCAAAGACCTTCGACACCATTCCCCATTCTGGTATTATAGACAAGCTCACCAGCCTGAACTTAAACCCCAAGTCACAAGATGGGTTGCCAACTGGCTCATGGACAGAACCCACATGGTGAGAGTTGGGGGAGCTAGGTCTGACTCTAAATCGGTTACAAGTGGAGTTCCCCAGGGCTCAGTCCTAGGACCCCTCCTGTTTGGCATATACTTCTCAGAGGTACAGGTAAGTGCAGGAGGACTATGGCTGACCAAGTTCACGGAAGACCACAAACTAGGGGCTATAATTGACTCTCCGGCTGACACAGACATCCTCCAAACGGGTCTCACTGAGACGGATACCTGGTGTCAAAATCATGGCCTCAAGCTAAATGCCAAAAAGTGCATAGTCATCCCCTTTGGAAAAAACAAAGTACCCACAAACTACCACATAGGTGGTAGTCCCCTAAATACAGAAGACGTAATAAGGGATCTGGGGACCCAAGTAGATAGTAATCTCACCTTTGATAATCACATTGCCAAAGTGGTTAGAAAATCCTTCTACGTGGCCCACCTAATCAAAAAAGGATTCGCATCCAGATCAAAAGAGGTCATTGTGCCCCTCTACTCATCACTCATCAGACCCATCATAGAGTACAATGCCCCATTTGGGATGTACCTTACAAGACACCTGCAACAGCTGGAAAGACCACAGAAGTACCTCACCAAGAGGATCACTGGCCTCAAACAGATGCCCTATGCAGCTCGACTGAAGAAATTATAGCTGTACTCTGTTGCATACCGCCTACTCAGAGGTGATCTCTGCCTGACATACAAGGCCATGTCCAACCCAGAATTGATGGACATGCTCCACCTAAAGAAAACCTTATCCCTGCGAGCCACATGCTCTAGGGATCTAAACCTCACCACAACAATAAATAGGACGTGCTGGAAAGATAGATTCCTGTCCTAGAGACTTCCCATGCTTTGGAACAAGATCACAATCTACATTAGACACAAACACTCTTCAAAAGAAATCTTGACGAGTGGATGAGAAACAGAAAGTTTACCTCGGGGATCACTTCAGTGGCTCTGCTGGACAGAGGCACAGGGAACTAATCTAAGGGGGTGGCGTAAACCAACACATTCTGGCTAGGCTTATAAATGCCTTTGGGCAGATAGTTTAGTACCTACCTATGAATCTATAGGTTCACAGGTACTTACTAGGCTATTGATCTGTGAGGATCCTTAGAAGTCTAGCCATGCATTCTCATGAAGTTTTTAGCCATTTTACAAGTATAAATAACCTAAAGGTGAGAAGAACATTTACATGTTGTCCCTATCCATGATGGACAAGGGTGCTAAACCAGGGGTGAGTTTGTAGATACCCATCCATTTGTCCGATTACATTTGAATAGTGTAAGGGAATTAGTTTGCTTTATGTGGAGAGGAAGATGATTCCAAAGAAATGGCATTCTCTGTGATACATATCTATCCCTCCAACATGTTCTATATACTGTGGCAAGAGATTTGTCTGGAGTGAGTCTCTATGGCCCCATTGGACTTGTGAACATACTGTAGGTCTGACAGGAGAGGGTTTGTTGAAGGTCTGTCTGTGAGGTAGAGATCACCCCTGTGTGACACTGAGAAAGGGAAATGCTTTGAAATGATCTGCATCGGTTTTAAGATTTAGGGCCTTGATTTTCTTCATAAGAAAGCATTGTAGGTATTGGAGTTCTGTCAAACATTTGGACAGGATATACCAAAGGGGACGTTATACTCAATGATATGACTGATGAGTGTGGAATACAGTTGAATGATAACATCTTTAGACCTGGATGCCATGCTCTTAGTAATAATTTGACCAATGAAAAAGCACTTTTTTACAATAGTGGAAACATGATAATTGAAGGACAGTTCATTGTCTACATAGATTCTTAGGTCCCTGACTACTGGATCAGTTTTCAGGGGTGTGCTATCAATGTGATAGTTATAAGGAACTGCTTGCTTGCTGAAAGATATTTTACAATTCTTGGCATTCTGTTTAGTCAATGGTTTTGACACCGGCTATTGGTTTGGGAAAGACCCTCTTGGAGGATCTTTGCATCCTCAAGAGAGTTTATGATGGCACAAAGTTTGCAGTCATTCTCAGACTTAGTTAGTCATAAACCCTTAATGGAGGCTTTGACCTCCGAAAAGTAAATGCCAAAGAGGAGTGACCCAAGGACTGAACTCTGGGCTACACCACTAGTGAGAGGTCTTTTGGTGGAGGTAGAGCAGCCCTCCCTAATTTCCTGGGGTGTATTTGTGGGCCAATTTGCTATCCAATAAGTTGCATACAGATTGACACTTAGCTGGGGTAGCTTATCCAGATATCTGGGTTTGGGGTGGCATTGAATGTGTTTGTGTGGTGTAGATATGTAGTATGTACTGACTTGCCCTCATCCACTGCATCAATAACCTTTTCAAAGAAGTCCATTAGGTTAAGTAGGTAGGATCCACCCTTAACAAATCTGAAGTAGCTTGGGTTGAGAGTTCGTAGGTTATCTATCTCCTTATTTATTTATTTATTTTTTATCTATTTATCATTTTGTTGACTGGGAAAGTCCAACTAGGACAGAGCTTATATTCAGTGGAGGCCAAGGGAGAAACGCTCCAGATACATCTTTGGATTGTGATAGGAAATCGGATTACCCATTGGAAACCCATGTGAACGAAGGGAGAACATGCAAACTCCACACAGAAGGCACCCCAGATGAGAATTGAACCAGAGAACCTCTTGCTATGAGGCGAGAATGTTAACCGCTGCACCACTGCACCGCCCTTATTAATTCCATAATGATTATTTCCATAGCCTTACAAATGAAGCTGGACAGACTTATGCATCTATAATTTCTTGGGGCCATTGATGCCTTAAATTTGTGCAAAGGGATGACAGCTGCTGTATGTTATGGACTTGTTCAAGGGATATTTGATGGGGGGGTATAAATGGAGGTATGAGGTCTATGAATGCAGGAGGGGAGAATGGCATGAAGTTAGAGCTTAATTTATCTATCTGCTAGTAGATTGGCTGTGTTCACTGGGTCCAAATGTGTAATGCTGTTTACTGTGCACAGTGCTAGGCACTGTTTCTAAGGTTTCTAACATAGTTAAACAAGGGTTGTGTGGCTGTCCTTTGGCTGTATGGTAGTTTTTACTTCATACCTGGCTTAGGTTAATTTGATCATGGTCTGGAGTTCTTTGTTAAGTTGAGCAAATTTTGCATACTGAGAATTATATTTATTTATATGTGCAATCAGATTTTTCTTTTCCTATTTTAGAAGGAGACAGATATAGCTATGCAGCTATTCACATGTGCATAGAATTTGGCAGTAAAAGATTCTGCAATTCTGCATATGCAGTGGGGTCATCCAATTGGAATGGTATGCTAAATTTAGCCAGGTCATTACTCAACTTCAGTAGATTAGCCTTGACTGATCACTGAATACCGAGGTATTCAATTATGCTTCTGGCTTCAGTCTTAAGGTGAATGTCACTGATTTGCAATCAGACCTGTCCAGGGAAGGAGATACAGTTGGTAGGCAGCAGAGCTGTTCCATATTGGTAAGGAAGAAGTCCAGGAATTTAATGCCCCTGTGTGGGGTGCAGACTAACTAGTCCAAAGAGTCTGTAATGATGAAGCCCAGAAATCTCTGGATATACATTTCCCAGTTAATGAAAGGGCAGTTGAAGTCCCCTAGGAAAAAGGTGTTTGGCTTAAAGCATAGAAACTCCATATTAGTTAGGCAAGTGTTATGGGCTATGGCGGACATAGAGAGGATCCTATAGTTAGCCATGATGTCATAAGGGTTTTTGTATATATATCAAATAGTTTATTGTCAAAATAAATTCCTACCACAAATATTGAGGTCAGAATGTCACAAACATACTTTCTGTTGTGAATTTCACTTTTGTTGATATCCATAGACTGCAGTCCGACACTGCACATCACGTAACATAACTATTTTGCAGGGGGGCATGCCCCCCTGTACCCCCCCACATATAACATATTCCAACTCTGAGATCACAGTACAGTATATTTCCTGATCTACACTGTACCACGATCTCTACTACTAAGATCGAACACATATGTACCATGTATTTCCTAGGGGACATAATCACACAAAAACATACTCGGAGGCTCTAAATAAAGATCTGCCTAAGCAGCAGAGACCTCCAAAGCAGACACCCAAGCAACCGCTACCCCAAAACAAAACACGTGCAACACATATCTCACAAAGCCAGTGTGCCGAACAGTCACAGCCCTTAAGACTAAACAACACATCTGATACACTTGTAATAGGTGACTCTATCGTCAGGCACACTGACGTCCCGCTCACCAGGCTGAACAAGGAGAGGGTCACGGTGAGCAGCCTGTTGGGTGCTAGGATCTGCCACATAACACAAGCACTCAGGTCACTCCAAGGCAAGTACAAATATGACTCAGTCATTGTCCATGCTGGTGTGAATGACCTGAGATGTACCTCCCTGGACTACATGAAAAGAGACATAGAGGAGCTCTCTGAGCATGTAGCCCAGGCCGGTATGACCCTGACCTTGAGTAGCATCTTACCCTCACCAAGAATGATGCCACAATATGAAGACAAGATGATCAATTTCAACAATTGGCTTAAGTACTGGTGTCATTCAAAGGGGATCCAATGCCTGTCAGCTTGGGATGATATGCTCGACAAGCCACGATGCTTCGCTAGGGATGGCTTGCACCTGTCACCCCTGGGCTTTCGGATATTGGCAAAGGCTCTTGCTACCCCCATAGTGCCTTTTTTAGGCAAGGCTTAAAAGACAAACCCACCTCCATAGTTATCACAAGGGATAAGAAACTAAGAGTAATGCTACTCAACGCCAGAAGTCTAAACCTCAGGATGTATGCACTCGAAACTCTCCTTAGCATGGAGAACATTGATATCTGTGCAGTAACAGAAACCTGGTTCAGGGCTCCCGAGAGCACCCCAGCACTACCAGGTTATACCTCATACCATGCTTTTCGGCCCCAAAACTTGGACCGAACCACAAAAGGAGGGGGAGTATCAATATTCATCAAAGATACCCACACCTCCAGGTTGGTGGCAAAGCACGAAGCATCAGAGACTATCCATGTGCAACTAACAGTGGGTAAAACTGCCTTCCAGTTTATAGCCTGCTACAGACCACCCTCCCAAACCCAGGAACCCCACTCGGCCTTCCTGAGAACACTAGAAAATATGAAGATCTCTCCAAACACCATTATATTGGGCGACTTCAACTACCCAAACATAGACTGGGAGCATTACTCTAGCTCCAACACCCTAGCCCAAAGGTTCCTAGAATTTATAAACTCAAATGCTATAGAACAACTTGTTACCACTCCCACAAGAGGGGAAAACATACTGGACCTGATCATCACCAACATGGGGACTCTATGCTCCAGACCAGAAGTGTATCCCTCACTGGTAAGATCAGACCATAAACTAATCTCACTGGATATTCACATCCTGACCCCAACCCCTGCCCAGAAAACCACAGTGAAAAACTTCTCTAAAGCAAATTTCACACTCCTCAAAACTGAGGTGGAATCCTTCAAAGCCCCTGGGCCTGTGGAAAATACAGCCCAGACCACAGACTCCTTTATAAACGCATTCTATGAATACCTTCAGGAATGCATAGATCATGCGATTCCCAAATAAAACCAAGACCCAATCCTCCAAAGGCAGACGTCCTGTCTGGTGGACCCCAGCCATAAACAAACTATACAATAGAAGGAGGAAGCTACTAAATGATAGAGCAAAATCCCAAAAAGGGAAGGCATCACTGATCAGTATTAGCAAAAAACTACGGGCACTCATAAAATTGTCTAAGGTCAGCTTCGAGAGAAAAATTGCACAGGACACTAAGGATAATCACAAGGCTTTCTTTAGTTATGTTAGGAACCTGGGTGGTAATTCCCAGATATGCTCAGAATTAGTCCAAAATGACAAAAAATACACCAAACCCACAGACATTGCCAATATCCTAGCTGACAGGTTCAGCGCAAACTCCCCCCCCTCCCCACCAAAAGGGCAAATATCAATCCCAGCAGAGTGCTGCCCCCCTGACATCTCAGATGCTCAGGTAAGAGCCGCCTCTCCAAAGCACAAAACACAGCATCAATGGGACCAGACGGTGTCCCGGGCTGCGTCCTACATGAACTCCAAGAAGAGCTAAACCCAAACATAAAACTACTGTTCAATCTCAGCCTTACTACAGGATATGTGCACAAAGAGTGGCGTACAGCAACAGTGGTCCCTCTCCATAAAGGTGGTGCCTCAACGGATCCTGGAAACTATCGCCCCATAAGCCTGACTAGCTTGGTCTGCAAAGCTATGGAAAGGATCATCATGGACCTCATACATAAAGATATTGGGGACCTACAGACACTGGATCCTACCAAGTTCGGCTTTGTTAAGGGCAGATCCTGCCTCTTAAACCTGGTTGATTTCTTTGAAACAGTCACCAAGGCCATTGACGAGGGGAAGGTGGTCCACACAGCCTACCTGGACCTCGCAAAAGCCTTCGATACAATACCCCACTCGGGCATTATAGATAAGCTCACCTATGTCACTAGATGGATTGCAAACTGGCTCAAGGACAGAACCCACATGGTTAGAATTGCTGGAGCCATGTCAGACTCCAAACCAGTTACAAGTGGTGTCCCACAAGGCTCAGTCCTGGGACCTCTCTTGTTCAGTATATATTTCTTGGAGGTACAGGCCAACACGGAAGGACTATGGCTGACCAAGTTCGCAGATGACTGCAAACTGGGCGCCATAATAGACTCTCCAGCCGACACAAGCATCCTCCAAAAGGGCCTCATAGAAACAGACAGCTGGTGCCAGAGGCATGGCCTCAAGCTAAATGCCAAAAAGTGTATAGTCATCCCCTTTGGCAAAAACAAAGTGCCCACAAATTACCACATAGGTGGTAATCCATTAAGTACAGAAGAAGTAATTAGGGACCTGGGGACCCAGGTTGATAGCAATCTCTCATTTGACAACCACGTGGCCAAAGTGGTTAGAAAAACATTTTATATAGCCCACCTAATCATGAAGGGATTCACATCTAGATCAGGAGAGGTCATCGTGCCTCTTTACTCATCCCTCATCAGGCCCATAATTGTGTACAATGCCCCTTTTGGGATGTACCTTACCAGACACCTGCAGCAACTGGAAAGACCCCAAAAGTACCTCACCAAGAGGATCAAAGGGCTCAAACAGATGCCATATGCTGCCCGGTTAAAGAAACACCAGCTCTATTCAGTGGCATACCGCCTGTTCAGAGGCGGTCTATGCCTGACGTATAAAGCCATGTCCAACCCAGAATTAATGGACATGCTGCACCTCAGAAAATCTAAAGACTTGAACCTCAGCACTGAAATAAATAGGACATGCTGGAGGGACAGATTCATAACCCAGAGGCTCCCTTCACTCTGGAATAAAATCCCAGTCCAGGTTAGGCAGAGTCCTTCATTGACTCTCTTCAAGAGGAATCTTGATGAGTGGATGGGAGATCGTAGGTTTACCCTGGGTATCACTTCTGTGTCACTGTTAGACAGAGGCACAGTATACTAACCTCGAAAAAGGGCATAGCAAAATAAATTTAAAATGGGTGGCGAAAGCCAAACACATTCTGGCTAGGCTTATAAATGCCCTAGGGCAGATAGCCTAATATGAACCTATGAACCTATGAACCTATGTATGAATGGACAGTGCATTCATATAAGGGATGCTCGCATTCTCGATGGTCGGCAATATAGAATGTTATCAAATGACTTTCAACATTCCGGTTGCCGCCGAACCATCATTCTACATTTTCAAAGTAAACCATATATTTTCAAACTATACGGTGGTGCAGCGGTTGGAGTTGTCACCTCACAGCAAGAGGTTCTCCGGTTTGATTCTCAGCTGGGGTGCTTTCTCTGCGGAGTCTGCGTGTCCTCCCTGTGGTCGCATGGGTTTCCTCTGGGTGCTCCTGTTTCCTCCCACATCCCAAAGACATGGAGTAGGTGGATTGGACACTCTAAATTGGCCCTAGGTGTGAGTGTGTGTGTGCCTTCTGTGGAAGGTTGGGCGCCAGGCTGACAACTCAACACCATAAAACTCCACTGCCAATCAGGAGCAGACAGGTGATCTGCTGTGGTGACCCCTAACCGGGAAAAAGCCAAAAGAAGAAGAAGATATATATATATATATACAGAGAGAGAGATTTCATATTGAAGCATCATTCCTGGCAAAGATAATATTCCTATCAAGGCTAGGTTTGAACCTGCCTCGGACATGTATTTCTAGCCCTCCATCATTTCTCTCTTCATATAGTGCAGAGAGGTATGCCTCAAGTTATTTACACCCTCAGCATTTATGTACCTGTAGTGCAAGGACTTGAGTACTTGTGTGATGTGGAGAATCATAGTATCTGATAGGCAACTGGCTGTAATCCTCTCTTTACACAGCCCTGTGAGTGGTGCATCAGTGTCTTTCAGAACAGAGTCACATATAACTAGGATGTTGGATTGTATGGAGGTTTGCCTTATGTGATTTTAAATTGAGACACAATGACTCTTTTTGATGTATGTTTCATGGTGGGTGCTGCCATTGTAGTGTGTTTTTGAGGTGACTGAGGGTACTTACCTCTTAATATACATTTAGGAGGCCTTTGTGGTTAGGTAGGTTACTCTTTAGAGTCTCAGCATATGTAGGTCCATTTGTTTGGTCTGATCTGTGTATGATAGGTTTAGTCTGGTGTTGTCTGGTACCGGGAATATGCTTATTTAAAGTGTATTCAGGTGAGTGTTTTGTCTCCAATAGCATCAAATAACTGCATCTCTCACACACTTTGTCAGTTTGTGGAAGTAGTAGGGTGGTTGTCAATAAACATGAAACAATTTCTACATTGTCTCAGTTGCCCATTTTAACCAAGCCGGCTAAAGAGACATTTTGAAAATATAAATCCATGGTTCAAGGTGCTTACTAATGGGGACAGAGGGGGGTTAAGTGCATGAGGTTTGCAGTTGATTATTGTAGGTGCTTCCTGGTAGTGGAGATAGTACTGGTCTTGGCACAGCATCATGCTGTGAAGAATCAATGAAACTCACCTCCTTCTGTCGCCAGAAGAAAAAAAGTAACAATAACCCCAAGCTGCTTTCTGAGAAGTACTATTAACCCAGATATTGCTGGGTTCACAACACTTCCTATAGTCTTCCCCTGTTAGATACCTTCAGCAAATCTAGAACTTCCACTGAGTGACCTCCCAAATCTCTTGTATCAGTGGCACATGGGATATATGCAAATGATCCTTATGAACATCAGGTGTTTCAGCTAATTGGCGTTTCTGAATGCCCATGACTTGTTTCGTCGTTTTAACGGACAATTTCAGGCCAATAAAGCCAAACCTCGCTAGCTGTGGATATGCATATTTAGCTGAAACACCTGATGTTCATAAGGATCATTTGCATATATCCCATATGTCTCTGATACAAGAGGTTTGGGAGGTCACTCAGTGGAAGTTCTAGCTTTGCTGGAGTTTTCATTTTGTTTTTACTAATTGCTTTTTCAGTGACTTTCTCACTCATTGTTTTAGTCGGTTAAATACCTTGGAAAGGATCTATAGCTACTGGATGCTACAGATAACCAACCTGCATGAAGATCTTGAAGAGGTTCAAACCAAAACTGTAACTAGACCATAAGGTGAAGTCTCTTACACACTGCCCAGACACCGGCAGGAATTGATGCTTTCTGCTTCTTCTCTCACCAAACGCAATCCCAAGCTGGCTCCTAAGAAGCAATTTTCTGGGTTTCCAGCCATTGGTAATCTGTATGAAAGCTGGGAAATAATGTGATCCATCTCTAACCATGATCAAAACCGAGACCCTGTTCCCAAGCTAATTCCTGATAAGTAGTTCCTAGGCTCTACAGTGATTCATAGTCGAGACCCAAATACTACTGATTTTAAAAGTAATATGGAAAAGAGATTAATACCTTGAATATTGCAGCTATGCAGTGGTGGTGCTGTGGTAGCATTGTCGCCTCATAGAAAGACGTCCTGTTCGATTCTCAGCTAGAGCGTCTTCTGTGGGGAGACATGCGTGAATGGGCGTACCTTAGTTGAAGGTTGTGCGTCAGGGCCAGCAACTCGGCATGTAAAAATCTACTGACAATCATTAGCGGACCGGAGTTCCGCTGTGGCGACCCCTTACCGGGAAAAGCCGAAAGACACAACAACCTTGAATATTGCAATGTGCACTAAGTGAGTGGGGTGATCACAAAGTGGTCTCCCTTGAAATAAAGATTAAACTAGTCCCCCCACCTAACCCCAAAAACTTAAAACACTTCTCTAAGATAAATGACCCCCTATTCAGGGATGGAATAGCTAGTTCCTCAGCCCCCCAAATCCAGAAAACACAGAAACCTATGCAGAGGCATACACAAAAGCCCTGTATGACCATATAAACAACTGCATAAAAACGTCAGTGCCAGACTGAAATAAACCCATGTAAAACCACAAAAACAAACCACTCTGTTGCACCCCTAGTATTAATAGGTTATACAACAACAAAAAGAAAATCCTGTTGAGAAGTAAAAGGGAATATGCACAACAGATAAATTAGTCTAAACACATGAATGGGGGTACTAGCCAAATCTCTGAAAGCAGATTTTTAGGTAAAAAAGAGCCTCCAAATCTAAGGATAATCATAAGGCATTTTTCAATAATGTCCACAATCTTAAGGGCAACATCCAACAATGTATGGAATTAGTGGTAGATGGCATCAGCTATACTCAGCTGGAAGACATGGCAAATCTGCTGGCCAATAAATTCAGCACAAATTTCACCTTCCCATCACCCCCAGTTTTCCCTCCAAAAATACCCTACTGCCTACCTCGACCTGACCAAGGCATGTGACAAAATTTTTCACTCGGGTATTATAAATAAACTCACAAAACTGGGCATAATTCCCTATGTCACCAGATGAATAGCCAGTTGGCTCACAGACAGGACACGTGGTTAAAGTAGATGAATCCAGATCCAGCAAGAGGCCAGTTACTAGTAGTATGCCACAGGACTCTGTACTGGGACCACTTCTGTTTGAAATATACTTCTCTGAAGTCAAGGCAAATGTGGCTGGTCTCTTGATGACAATGTTTGCTAACAACTGCAAGCTGGGGACAATCACTGAATCATCCAATGATGTAGATATCCTTCAGGAGAGTCTGGATCAGACAAATGATTGGTGTCAGAACCATGGCCTAAATCTAAATGCAAACAAATGGATTACCATACCCTTTGGGAAGTCAAATAGCTTTGCAAATTACAATATCAATAGCCCGCTCCTTAGAGTGGACTCAGAGGTAAGATAGCTAGGTACGCAGATAGGCAGTAGCCTGAACTTTGATAGCCATGTGCCCACAGTAGTGAGCAAATCCTTTTATGTGACACAACATATAAGTGAAGATATGGCATCCAGATCTAAATAAATTTTAGTCTCGCTGTCATCAGCCCTCATTAGCACTATAACTGAGCACAGTGCACCATTGGCATGTACTTGACTAGGCATTTACAGCAGTTGGAGTGATCTCAGAAGTTCCTCACAAAGAAAATACAGTGTGTAAACAACATGAACTATACAGATAGACTAAAAGCCCTATCCCTTTACTGTGTCTCCTACTGACTATTAAGGGGTGCCTGACCTACAAAGCATTCACAAATCCAGCCCTGCTGGAGCTGCTATACATCCACAAGTCAAGCAGCACAAGAGTCACCTAATCTAGGAATCTAAACTTAGTCAGCAACTCCAGCGGACAGATATGTGTCTCAGAGATTACCCTTATTTAGAACAGGTTTCCAATTCATATTAATCAGAGCCCTTCCCTAGCCCTGTTCAAATGAAATTTAGATCAATGGATGGAAAACTGCAAATTAGCACCTGTGATAGTGCCTATGGGCCTTATGGACAGGGGCAATCTGTAAGATACTCAATGCATGGGCGCAAATCCATGCCATCTTCTTGGCCCTAGTGGCCATATTATGGGTAAAATTGGGTTATATTGGCTAGGCTTGTAAGGGCCTTAAACTGTTAGCCTAGTAATCTCCTGTGAATCTATGAACCTATATGAAACAAAGACTAACTCAAGCTTTATGAGTCTAAGGGAAGGGCCTCCCCAGTTAGATCTTTCAGTTATCAGTAGAATGAGCAGATGAGATGAAATTGGCAGGGCTTCAAAAATCAAACTTAAAGTAATGGCAGATAGTGTAAATGCTACCAAAGTAGTTACATGCCAGCAGTACTGACATAGTATTCACAGCTAGATAGGAATACCTCTAAATAAGGAATCCCATTTTCAGCTCCTCCCAGTAATTACTAAATTCAGTTCCTTTTCATTCATTGTTGGAAAATGATTTTGAATAACTGACCCTAGGCAAGAACTTTTAATACTCCAAGGAAAAAAAACTTTAAAGTTATTTGAAAATAAAACTAACTGTTAAAAACTTAAAAAATAATGAATTATTCAAATTTTAAATGGAGAAATCTAATCCAAAATCTATTAGCACACACTAGAAGTAGTCTCACAGTACTTGGAACTAAATAAGAATCACAATGCTCTAATATTTATAATATGAACAAAGAATACTTAATTAGATTTAACATCTTGGATTTGTTCTTACTTAGTTAAATTAGGTATATTAATAGTGCCTTCTAAATATGAATTTTGTTATTGAGATGCTCTTTTTATGGGAAAACTGCTTCACAGTCTAAAAATAAAGAGTGGAATAGCCACTTGTTGAAAATACAAGCAAATTTAAATTTAACATAGTATAAAGGAATGGACACAGGGAAAGAGGACAGGTGAAACATGGTAATGTACAACAGATGAGGGCATGTCAATAAAGACAGTTGTAGCATGAACACTAATCACATATCAACATGATACAGTACGGACTGCAGAGTGAATGTATATGTAGAATGCACCGTCACCCAGGATGATGCCACAATATAAACAAGAAGTGATTGACATCAACAACTGACTTAGCTTCTGGAGTTAATCCAGGGGGATCCAGGATCTCTCAGCCTGGGATGAGATGGTTGACAGGTCATACTCATACCTCTCAACCATACGGAATTTCTTGGTATTTACTGGTTTTGTGGGCAAAATAATGGGGTGCTATGAATTTCTGAATGTCTCTTCAGTTCCCGATTTTTTTCTACTGCGATTGAAACCAGCTGGCTCCCAAACCTATTCAACAACTGAAAATAACGTAAGACGGTGCGGACCGTATTCACGTCAGACCACACATGTTGGCTGTGCATTCCACCTTATATGTCTTTGCGTGTTGTAGTATGGCGAAAATGCAATAAATTGTAATTACATAAAACAAAATGTTAACATAGTAGAAACCGACAGTCACTTCTCTGGTCCTTTAAAGATTATAAATACAAGCATGGCCTAATTACTGCAGACAAAAAGTAAACAAGCCTGTCAGCTTTGGTTAATATTATAGTCTTTAACTTCAAAAAAGCGTAAAAGATTTAGTTTCCAGCACAGCTTGATGGAAATCACAAGCCGTGAGCAGTCCTGCCAAAGAAATTACAATACTTAGACATTACTGAAAACATTCAGAGAGATCAACCGAAAATAATTTTCAGAAATTCAACTTATTAGACACGGGCTACTATCTCCCTTAAGGCATTAATAATACTCCCTGAGTTCCCCCCATTCCTTTCGTCTATCCAGTCACAGACATGTGGGACACAGTGGGTACAAGGCAAGCACAATAATAATCAGCTTACACCCTGATCCTGATGGACTATACTGATCCCTTCCACAAAATTAAAAATCCCGAGCTGAGTGATAAAAAGTTAAACCATAGCTGTTGTAGAAGTAAGTAAACAAAAAATGTGTAGCAGTCATAATTAACATACTTTGCAGGGGCGGCTCGTGGCATCGGGCTGCCGGACTGCAGCCCCCTCAGCTAGACAGCTGAGTAGTTTATTTTGTTTTTTTAATGTAAAAAAAAAAATCTTTTTTTCTATTTTTCTACTTTAAATTTCGAGTCCGCGACTCGAAAGTACGCGCATGCGCATTGCGCGCTTCAAGTGCAACAGCGTTTTTTTTTTTTTTTTTAAATTCTTGCTGCAATGTTTTCATTGCAGCCCGGAGGAGCAAAGAAGGCATCATTGTGATGCCCAGAACTTCCCAGAAGTCTATGCGGTTGAGACACAAACCGCATAGATATGGAAGGGGCTCGGACTGCGACGTCCGCAGGCACGTCATGACGTGCTTGCTGGGCAAATGCTGCTGATTGGTTGTCACTCTCTTCCCGGGTTTTATGTGCTGGGAAAAGAGCGAGAATCAGTCAGTTCAGTTTAGTTTAGGAAGCTTTCTTTATGTGATCAGATTATCATTGTATTTTATTTTTTTTTTTCATTTCGATTTGGATTTTGGAATCGTTTTTTTTTGGGTGCCTGGGTGGATTATCGTTTGGACAGCACCTCTGCGGATTGGAAGAGCAGAAGAAAGAAGAAGAAAGAAGAAGAAAGTACAGAGTGAAGGGACGGGTACGGATGTAAGTATGTTGCCTGCAGTTTGTTTATAGCAAAGAAGGTGATGTCAGTAGCAACAAGTTATAAGAGATTACGGTAGCTCCTTTTTTTATTCTGGTTTGGGTGATCACACATGTGACTTTGGAACTGAACAAAATTGAACAGAGATGCCTAAGATTAAAATTTCAGACACGGTACAGTCAGGCCATATATTTTAAATGGAACCTTAAATGAGGCCATATAGAGTAGCACATACAGAAATGAAAAACGGTTGACTTGGTTTAAAAGATGACGGCTATGAAGCTACTTTCTTGTGCTAAATGCTTTCCGCATAGATTGTATTTGTAAAACATCTTCTGCAATCCAAGAGAAGCAGAAATGTGGAAATAAAATCACTGTGTGTTCCAAACTCATTTCAAACTGTAACCGGTCAGAGAGAGAGCAGAGAATATTGCCATTAGGTAACAGGCAGTTGTGTGACAGGACCTTCATGAGAGGGCATTTTGCAGGAACTCTTTGGTTAGGGACAGAGAGCTGCCTTATTTTTTCTGTGAATTTAACCAGTTTGAATGATTAAACAAATGTCATATGCTTTCCTAGTTGTTCTGGTATGAAGGACTGTGCAGAAAAGTGTGAAATGATCATTGCATACATAGTTGAAAGCAACTTGTAAATATTAGCGTAGAATAAACTAATGCAAGTGTGGAGAAACTTGGCAGAAGATTGTTTCTGTGTAATGCTGTCAGCCTTTCCAGAGTCCCAGACAGTATGGACCCGGCAGATCAGTGAGGGGAACATCTGGACAGGGAAAGTGTGACCTTTAATCAGTAACTGTAATGCCTGAGGTAGCTTAAGGTCTATTACTGCAATATTACCTGGAAAAGAAGTTCTAGTACTGATGTGAGCTGCATGCTGAACTTGTTTGAAAAACTGAGGTCAGATCAATACATACAGTGTAATTATGTTTAATGTATCCGCAGTTTATAAGGTTACATAAATGTGATTGTTTAGGTTTCATGAAGATGTATTTTGTAAGCAGCAGAATACTATTAGACTGAAGTGTTGTCATTTTGACAATACCAAGAGCTTTAAAATAAATGTGATGAATAATTTATAAATAGAATGTATAAATTCTGCAATTAGAGGTGTATGCATCTTCAGATTGGTCTTGACCTCTGTACTTATGCAGTTTGTCTAAACTCATCTATAAAGCCATACTTTTATTGGGAGTTAGATAAAGTTGATTACTGCTGTTATAACTAAGAGGTATTGTGGTTTGACAGGTTATACATAATAAATGCAGTTGGGACCAATATGATATATCCAGGGCTCTTAAGGAGACACATTTTTTAAAGGTGGTCTTGCATTCATGAATCAGCTGTACCTTTCACAACGAATTGCATAAATCAGTCTTTGTATGATGCCTGTGGAAACGATTTGCTGATTTAATGAAGCTACAGAACTGTAAAATAGAATACATCTTGCTGCTGTATATGTACCTTGTGTATTTTCAGTTTAAAGTGTATACTTTTTCCCTTCCTGAGATATGTTTGTGTGTGTGCGTTTGCACATAAGCAGTGATGAATCTCCTAATGTAGCCTTCATTCCTACTTACTTTAAGCACCACACCTGCAGTTTCAGGAAAAGGTTAAATATTTGAATTATTCTGACAATTATTATTAAGTAGTAGCTCTGTGGCAGAAGTAAGAATCTATCCTATTTCTGCTCAGAATGACCACTTTAAATGTTTACTAAGTGATGGTGTTATATTGGGCTTACCAGTGTGGTGCTTTGGTCCGATAATTTTCTCTGTACAGCTTTATACCCTGTATTACTGTGGTTTGTAGATGTGGGTGTATTAAGATTTAACAGTGAAGATTTTCCTAAATTGTAATCTTAATGTTGACGCAAGACAGTGTGACAGATTATTATCTTCGGTCAAAGGAAACTGATACAATGCTATATGCACGTGGTCATCCTGGGCCATACTAGTAATGTTATGCATGCACAGTCATTATAAATCCAGATATACTGACACATTGTTATGTACACGTGGTCATTCTAACCAGAAACAGAATGGATAGTGATGCAACTGAACAATTCAAAAAAAAAACCCAAAAAAATGTTCTTGTAACTTTTGCATCAGTTTCAGATCTCTTTATGAGATTTACTTTTTAAATCTTACTTCTGCCACAGAGTGAACTTTATTTGGGGTTATCAGAGTCTCTTTAATTGATGGCAGATGTGTACTCAAGAAGACTGAATGCTGTAATTAAATCAAAAGGTGCTTCAACAACATTATTAGTTTAAGGGTGTACACACTTATGCAACCAGCATTATGGACTATGTTGTTTATTTTTTATTTTTTTTCCCCTAACTGACTTGTTTGTTTTTCAATTAAATTGTACAGGTTTTAGGTCATATTAAAGGTGGGAAAAGTTTTGAAATTATTTATTGTGGTCTCTTTTTTAATATCACAAAAGCCTAGCATTGTAACAGGGGTGTGTACACTTTTTATATTGTGTGTGTGTGTGTGTGTGTGTGTGTGTGTGTGTGTGTGTGTGTGTGTGTGTGTGTGTGTGTGTGTGTATATGTATATGTGTATGGATTATATATATAAATCAGCTGAAAATGCATACTTTGCAGTGGTAAGTCTTCAAACTGACCTGTATTTATATGTAACAATGTGCTGTGTAGAGTATTCAGCATGTGCCATAGTGACTGAGCATTTATTTCATGTAAATTGGTAAGCATGGTGAGCATTGAGCCCACTGTACCATAACTCCGCTCCTTTCTCATTGGCCACACCCCTTCCCATTGGCCCCTCCCATTCTTCTGTCTTTGGCAGCCCCCCCTTGATGTGAAGCCACCAGCCGCCACTGATACTTTGTACAAAAATGCCAGTTGATCCAAGAGGGTTGCCATGACACAGCCCTCAGCAGCTAGCTTAACTAATTTATAATACAGTTACAAATGGCAGTGAATGCTGCCAATGAAAAGGTGTGTAAAACCACAACAGATGACTGAAACACTGGGATAAGTAGGCACAATTGAAAAATGACAGTCACTGATGGATTGAAGGGGTGTGGAAGGATGATACTATTCCAAGGACCAACGGAAAGTCCATAACTGGATATCTTAACACCTATAGTACTTATGTAATAAATCAAGAAGCAAGAAAGCAAACCTGAAAGCGTTTTTGATTATAACAGAAATTTGAAAATCCAATATGGTGCTATTATGGACAGGTAGTTTACTGAGTATAGGTTAGTTAACATGTCTAATGTAACTTTTTCAGAATTACTGGCTGGCTGTGTAGAGGAGGTACAGTTAACCTCAAACTGCTGCTCTTAACTGTGCTCTTTAGTTCGCATTGACAGCATTAGCAGCGTACATCAATAAGCAAAGTTAAGAGTCCACATACCTATGAAGTTCACCCTGAAAAAGTAATAGAAGACAGTGAGGACTGTAATCTGGTATACTGAATTTTATTGGCTGCTTTCTCATGAATGGAGCTAGCTGTTTTATTAATAAGTTTTAATGGGCGGGATTTTTGTTTACGAATTTATGATTGGTTCCTTTTTAGGTTCATAGGTAGGTACTAGGCTATTGGCCCTAGGGTCTATATAAGCCTAGCCAAATGGTACCCTGGCTTTTGCCACCCAAGAAAATTATTTTCCTGTGCCCCTGTCAAGCAGAACCACAGAAGTGATCCCCGTGGTGAATTTCCTATCTCCCATCCAATCATCAAGATTTTTCTTGAAGAGTGCTAATGAGGAGCTTTGTTTGATATAGATAGGTAGTTTGTTCCAGAGTATGGGAAGTCTCTGGGACAGGAATCTATTCCTCCAACATGTTCTGTTTATTGTGGTGACAAGGTTTAGGTCCATAGAGCGTGTAGCTTGGAGGGATTTCTTTAAGTGGAGCATGTCCAACGGTTCTGGGTTTGACATAGTTTTGTATGCTAGGCAGAGATCACCTGTGAGTAGGCGATATGCGACAGAGTAAAGCTGGAGTTTTTTGAGATGGTCTGCTTGGGCATCTGTTTGAGGCCAGTAAACCTCTTTGTGAGGTATTTCTGTGGCCTTTCCAGTTGTTGTAGATGTCTTGTGAGGTACATACCAAAAGGGGCATTGTACTCTATAATGGGTCTAATGAGTGATGAGTAGAGGGGAACAATGACCTCTTTTTTCCTGGATGAGAAATCTTTTGTGATGAGATGTGCCACACAGAAGGATTTCCTGACTACTGTGGCGATGTGATTATCAAAGGAGAGACTACTGTCCACCTGTGTCCCAAGGTCTCTTATCACACTTTTGGTGTTAAGTAGACTACCGTCTATGTGATTGTTAATGGGTACAGAGTTTTTACCAAAAGGGATGACAATGCACTTTTTGGCATTGAGATTGAGGCCATGGCTTTGTCACCAGGCATTTGTCTCAGTGAGGCCCTTTTGTAGGATAGCCACATCGTTAGGAGTTTTGATTATGGCTCCTAGTTTGCAGTCATCTTTGAACTTTGTTAACCAAAGACCTTCTGTGTTAGCCTGTACTTCAGAGAAGTAGATACCAAACAGGAGAGGACCTAGGACTGAACCCTGTTGTACTCCACTTGTCACTGGTCTGAAGTTGGATTTAGAGTCTGCTACTTTCACAGTGCGGGTTCTGTCAGTAAGTCAGTTGGCAACCCATCTTGTGACATACGGATTTGTACTTAGTTTAGTGAGTTTATCTATAATTCCAGAGTGGGGGATGGTGTTGAAAACCTTGGGGAGATCTAGATAGGCTGTGTAAACCACCTTTCCCTCATCTACGGCTTTGGTGACCACTTCAAAGAAGTCTATCAGGTTTAGGAGACACAATCTGCCTTTTACAAACCCGAACTGGGTAGGGTACAGAGTTTGGAGATTACCAATGTCATTGTTTATAAGTTCCATGATGATACGTTCCATAGCCTTGCATACCAGGCTCATCGGGCTAATGGGGCATTAGTTCTCGGGGTCCATGGTGGCTCCCCCTTTGTGGAGTGGGATAACCATTGCTGTGCGCCATTCAGTGGGCACAAAGCCTGAGGTGAGGCTATGACTGAACATGGTACTTGGGTGGGGTGCCAGTTCATTCTGTAGTTCATGTAGAATGCAGCCTGGGATGTTGTCAGGTCCCATGGATGCTGTGTTCTTGGCTTTGGAGAGTGTGTTTTTTACCTGTGCAACCATGATTACAGGAATGTTGCATTCTTCTGGTATAGAGATGGACCCTTTAGGGGATGAGAGTGGGGTAAAGTTAGCACTGAACCTATCTGCCAGGATGTTGGCAATATCAGTTGGTTCTGTATATTTAGTGCCATTGTGCTGTAGCTCAGAGCAGATCTGAGTGTTGCCATTGAGATTCTTGACATAGCTATAGAATGCTTTGTGGTTGTCTTTAGAATCAGTGGTGATTTTGTTTTCGTAACTAGCTTTGGAGGATTTTATGAGGGATCTCAGCTTCTTACTGAGGCTGACCACGGAGTTCCTCCAATCATGGGTTTTACTCTTTTTTGCAACAGTTTCTTTCTTCTGTTGTAGAGTTTGTTTATGGCAGGGGACCACCAGATTGGCTTCCTTGTTTTGGAGGATAGCATCTTGGTTCTGTTAGGGATTGCACGATCTATGCACTCGTGTAAGTGCTTATAAAGTACAATTGTATAGGATTTAGCAGTCGTACATCTATCGTCCATCAGCATGTGTGTCATGAAGTTTGCCACTTCTGTCTTAAGAAGCGAGAAGTTAGCTTTGGAGAAAATGTTTGCGGTGGTTTCCCTAATGGTGGGTGGGGGTGGGATGTGGATGTCTAGGATGATTTGCTTGTGTTCAGATCTGACCAACGAGGAATTGACCTTTGGTGTAGAACACCAGTTGCCCATGTTGGTAATGACCAGGTCTAGGATATTGCTGCCCCTGGTGAGGGTATAGATAAGTTGATCCAAGGTGTTGGAATTTGTGAATTCCAGAAAACGGTGAGCACAAGAGTTGGTACATGAGTAGCTTTCCCAGTTAATGGTGGGGTAGTTGAAATCACTCATTATTAGAGTGTTAGGTTGTACTCTAATATTTTCCAGTGTATCAAGAAATGAGGAGTGGGAATCCTGAGGCATGGTGGGGGATCTGTAGCAAGCTACAATTTGGATTGCGGTCTTGCCTAGAGTTAGTTGCACTTGGATAATCTCAGATGCATTATGTTGAGCAACTATCCTGGAGGTGTGGATATCCTTAATGAATATGGACATGCCTCTGCCTTTAGTGCTTCAATCCAGGTTAGGTGGCCAAAAGGTGTGGTATGAATTGCAGTCTGGTAATGCAGGGGTGCTCTCTGGAGCCTTGAACCAGGTCTCTGTCACTACACAGATGTCGATGTGCCTCGAGTGAGTACATTTTGAGGTTTAGACTTCTAGCATTAAGTAGCATTACCCTCAAATTTTGCTTGCTTGTACCTGTTATGGTGGTGAATTTGTCATTTGAATCTTGCCTAAAAAAGGCACTATAGCGGTGGCAAGAGCCTTAGCCAGTATCTGGAATCCCAAGGGCGACAGGTGCAGGTCATCTCTGGCAAAGCATCGTGGTTTGTCAGTCATGTCATCCCAGGCAGACAGATACTGGATCCCCTTAGAATGACACCAGAAGCTTAGCCAATTGTTGAAGTCAATCATTTTGTCCTTGCACTGTGGTATCATTCTGGGTGATGTCAGGATGCTACTCAGGGCTAGGGTCATACCTGCCTGGGCTACAAGATTGGACAGCTCTTCCATGTCTCTTTTCATGTAGTCCAGGGAGGTATGTCTCAGGTCATTCACACCAACATGGACAATGACAGAGTCATATTTGTACTTGTTGTGGAGTGACCTGAGTGCATGCGTTATGTGGTGGATCCTGGCACCTGACAGGCAGCTGACATTAACTTTTTCCTTGTTTAGCCTGGTGAGTGGAACATCAGTGTGCCTGACTATAGAGTCACCTATGACTAGAGTGTTGGGTACGTTGTTATGCCTTATGGGCTCTGGTTGAGTGGCACACTGAGTTTGTGGGCTATGTGTCATTTGGGTTATGTTGGGGGGTGGAGGTTGCTTGCGTTTCTACTTTGGAGGTCCCTGTTGCTTGGGTAGATTTTTTTTGAGAGCCTCTGCGAATGTAGGTGTGTGTTTTGTCTTTCTATGTTTGTGTTTTGGTGGTGTAGGTTTTGAGGGACTATGTGATGAGTGTGGTGTGGTGCAAGTGTTTACCTTCTCCTTTTGACTGGCTAGTCCAGACTTGGGTGAAGAGAGCTTTGCTTCCAGTTTGGCTATATAAGTGCATCTTTCACAGGTTGTAGTGTTGGGTGGTAGGAGGAGAGGGTTGTCTGTGTACATGAGGCAATTGCTGCATTGCCCCAAGATGCCCAGATTCATCAGGTAGACAGGAGAAAACACTGGGAGCTGACCCTTAGACATGCCTGGATAAGTTCTTATTTATTAAGTACTAAAAACTGTTTTCCTCTAGACAAATGAGGAAAGTTGAGTGCTGTAGTAATTTGTAACTTATTTAGTGCTTACAATGAGTTCTGAACAAGTGCTGAGCTCAAAGAAACAGACTTGAGTGCTGAAACTAGAAAACTGGCTAGTTCTAAGAAACAAAATTAAGCTAGGAGGCTTCCCTCCAACACAGAAAGGCTTGGGGGCTCAGAAGCTTACAAACACTCCTGGATACAGCAAATCTGTATCTGGACTAGACGACTTACAGGAAAGGCAGGAAACAAGCTTAGAAATTTTTATTTTTATTTTTTCTGTAAAGTGGAAAGGAGAAAGGAGGAGCAGAAACTAACTGGGTTGGCCTTCTCAAATGTTCTCCCTGGATTAGGTAGAATGAGGTAATGACACTAGACTGGGAGGAGTGTCCCAGATCAAATTTACAGTAGGGGCGGGCAACTGCAAAGCCACCAAGTATTAAAACAGGATACCAATATGGAGGGAGGGTGGGAAACAAAAAACAGAACAAATAAACCCAACCAGATGCTTAACAATTGTAGAAAATTTCTAGTTAATACCTCACACACAGTGAAACTAGCTAGCAAAGTATATGCAGACAATACAAGTGCAACTTTTCGAGGAAGATGAAGTACTCAAACAATAAGGTAATAGAAGTTGAACATAAGGTGGAAAAAGAAAGATTGTAAATAAATTAGGTGACGTCATTAGGTTGAACATATATTGTTTAAATTCTCATAGGGAACACTTGAAGTAAACTTTCATGAAGGGAGACAGGCAGAAAAGGAGGAAGCTAGGTAGAGGTTGATAGATAAAAAATATAGAGAAGGCATAGCATGATAATAAGATAAAGTAGGGAAGAAAGTTTAGCCTGGTGTAGTGCAGGAGTGAAGCTAGGTGTTGGTTTGTTGGTTAGGTGTTCCTTAAGAAGTAGTTTGAATTTGGGTGTGTTAGTAGGATTAAGTATAATTTGAGGCATAGAGTTCCAGGACTTTGACATTTTGTTGGAGAACAGTGAATAACCGTAATTATTACTGGATTTAGTTACTTTCAGTAGGAGTTTGTTGGAAGATCTTATGGATCTACAGTTGGATTTGGTCTGAACTAAGTCCTTGAGTGCTGGGCAGTTATCAGGATGGTGAACAATGGAGTGAATGAAAGTTAGCTGGTTAAAGGATAGAAGATTAGGTAGTTCCATCCATTTTAGTTGGTACTGCTGTGCAATGGTGTGATCTATAGGGAAGGTTTGAAGCAAATCTGGTGATTTTATTATAGCAGAATTCCAGTTTACTTAGGCTGTTTTTCTGAGATTAGTAAATATTGGTGAGGTATATAAGAGAGTTGAGAATAGATATATTCTGGAGATGAAACATCTGGTGGTATCAGTTAGGAATGGCTTGAGTCTTTAGAGTGAGCCTAACTTAACGTGGACATTTTTGATAGTTAGAGCTAGGCGTTTTTTGAATTTAAGACTGCTGTCTATTGTGACCAAAGGAACTTGGTGTGATCAACAGGTTCAATTACAGTTTTTTTTTGAAGAGTAGATAGTGAAAGGGGGAAGGTAATCAGCTGTTTTGTTACTGGTGAAGAGCATAAGTTTTGTTTTACTTGGGTTGGGAATCTAATAGGTATTTTTTGATGTCTAGGAAAGATTGCTGGGTTCATTGTAGGAGTTCTGGCAGGGAGCGAACTGAACATATGAGGGAGGAGTCATCTGTGTATTGAACAATGGTTTCTTGTTGAGTGGTTGTGCAGAGGTTGTTGGTGAAAATGGTGAAGAGCAATGGACCATGAAATGAGCCTTGAAGTACACCGACTGAGACAGGTAGTAGGATAGAGAGTTTGTTTTGCCACTTAACTGCCTGTTGCTGGTCAGATAAGTATCTGATAAACCAGGACAGGGATAGTTTGGAAAGGTTTAAGGTTGCTAGCTTGTTGAGAAGTTTTTGGTGAGATACTGTGTAGAAAGCCTTTGATATATCAAGGAAGATAGAAGAGACGAGTTGGCCATTGTTGATAAGCTGGTTGACTGAGTTTGTGAAACTAACCAGAGCAGTTGTGGTACTATGTTTTGATCAAAAAACATGTTGGGATGTGGATTGGAGGTTGTTGCTTAGAAGACAGTCAAGGAGTTGTGTGTGTATGCATTTTTCAAGGATCTTAGCTAAGGGAAGGAAAATAGAGATTGGTCTGTAAGTTGAGAAATCAGCGGGGGTGCCCCCTTTGTGTAGGGGGATAAGAGACCTTTGAGAGTTTGGGGATATATTGCTCAGTAATGGTCCTGTTAATTAAGAGACGTGTAGGGTAAGAGATGATATCTGCTGCAAGTCTACTAAACTCATTAGGTAGTGGGTCAGCAGTGAGTGAAGAGGGCCTTAGTTTGGAAAAAAAGTTTTCTAATGATGTTAGTTTGTATATTTTTTATAATGAAGGATTTGTGGTTAGTTTGAGATCTTGTGGGATAGATAGAGAGGTGTTGTTGTCATTCTTTACCAGGGACAGTATAGAGTTGAAAAAGTGTGTGTTAAGTTATGAGGCAATGCTTTCAGTAGACTTAGCTGAAGTTGGAGCTGAGGTTGAGGAATAATCAGGTTTCAGCAGTAGATTGATGGCTTCCCAAAATGTCGGCGGATTATTCTGGTGCTTTTGTTGGACTGTTGTATAGTATAGTTTTTTGTCATGTTTAATTTGTTTTTTGGCACAGTTTTATATTTGATTGTAGATATGAAGGGAAGTTTCGTTTTTGGTCTCATGATAATGGTGCTAGGTTCTGTCTTTCTACTTGAGGAGCTTTTTGGTGTCATTAGTAAGCCATGGTATATGTTTTGATTTTGTACAGATTTTTTAATGGGAGCGAGACTGTTTAGGATAGTGAGGAATGTTTCATTGAAGTACTGAACAGCCATGTCTATGTGAATGGTGTTTCAAAGGGGGACAGTCACATTGATGCAGGAGAGTTTTAAAGGCTTCTGGGGAGAAATTTATTTTGTTGCAGACATGCTTGTAAAGGATGCTTTTTTTTGGGGGGGGTAAATGTGGGGCCTAAGAAGGTAGGTGGGTTGGTGATCATTTAGGCAGTCTGGGAGATAGCCAGATTGGTGATGGTGAGGGGGGGGGGCCTATTTGTTAGGGTCCAGTCTAGGATTGATTGGTTTTTAAACAATGTCAAAGCAACGAAAATTCCAATGGAAAGAAACCCACTGGAGGCAAACTCAAGGTGCTGCTGCTAAAAGAGCAGAATAAGTTATTTCTTACACTTATTTCATTGAATTACACTTCTGTAACACTTATAATTGTGCTATATTGTTAATCTACTACATTTTGCACTGTTATAAAGATTTTTTTACTGTTTCACTGCATTTATGTATTGTTTTATACTGTTTAAGCTGTATTTTTCATTGCTAGATACTGTTTCATTACTCTAATTGCATGCTTACTGAATTACTTAACTGTAAACTGCTTTTCTGTTTGTGAGTGCTCTAGTCATACTTTTCTGTGCATTTTTGATTTTTTTGAGGTTTCTGTGTTCTAGTCAGGTATCATACAACTGATTTGTTTGCAGTTAAAAGCATTTTCTAGACTCTCCTTGCTCCTTTATCTGTTTAAAACTTTAATTTAGTGGCTACAACTAGTAGCTGTAATAGTGTGCATTACTATAATTGCATTTTTATTTAATTAATAAACTGTAAACTGCTTTTTCATACTAAGACTTGTATTTTCTCTTTGTGAGTGCTCTTTCTATGCATTTATCATGAGGTTTCTGTGTTCTGCTCAGGCAGCATAATCTTGATAGAGACCTGCTGTTGTCCAAGCCTGGTAGTTTTGTTTGAATTTCCTGTGTTTCTGGCAGCCATTTTCTGCTGATAGTCTATTGTCTTCATTATTATTGAGAGTAACAGGGTTTCCTGATCTTCTGTAGTACGAGTGATTGGGTAATAGCAGGGGCTAGTAGGACTGAGTAGTAATTCAATCTTCTTGATTCTTACATCCTCCCTATTGTTGTCTTGTTCTTATATGTGGTGGCTTTGCAGTTTCCTGCCATACTGTATATTTGATCTGGGACACCCCTCCCAGTCTAGCATCATTAGTTCATTCTACCTAACAGAGAGAGAACATTTGTGAAGGCCAAACCACTTAGATTCTTAACCTTGAATTAACTTCTGTTCCAGCTTTCTCCTTTTCCACTTTACTAAAAAAAAAATTCTAAGCTTGTTTCCCCCCTTTCCTGTAACGAGTCTATTCAAGATACAGGTTTTCTGTATCCAGGACTATTTGTAAGCTTCTGAGCCCCCAAGCCTTTCTGTGTTGGAGGAAAGCCTTATAGCTTGTCAGTGGGAGTGGTAAACACTAGGTAACCTATCTACAACATAAGGAGTAGTTTCTGGGCCCAGAAATTGTAGTTATTGGCTGTTTGGGCAGTTTTTCCATCTCTCTCAACTTTGTGATTTAAAACCCTGCATTTGCACTTGTAGCCCACCTTTCCTGTAACTAGTCTAGTCCAGATCCAAATTTGCTGTATCCAGGACTGTTTGTAAGCTCCTGAGCCTCCCCAAGCCTTTTTGTGTTGGAGGGAAGCCTTCTAGCTTATCAGTAGGAGTGTTAAGCACTAGGTAGCCTATCTACTACAAGAGGAGTGGTTTCTGGCCCAGATTTGTGGTTTATTGGCCTTTTGGGCAGTTTCTTCTATCTCTTTCAACTTTCTGGCTTAAAAGTTTGTGTTTCCATTTGTTTCCCCCTTTCCTGTAACTAGTCTAGTCCAGATACAGATTTGCTGTGTCCAAGACTGTAAGCTTCTGAGCCCCCCAAGCCTTTCTGTGTTGGAGGGAAGCTTTCTAGCTTATCAGTGGGAGTAATAATAATCACTAGGTAGCCTCTCTGCCACAAGATGAGTGGTTCCTGGCCCAGAAATTGTAGTTTATTGGCCATTTGGACAGTTTTTCCATCTCTCTCTCTCTCAACTTTCCAGTTTAAAAGCCCGCTTTTTCTCTTGTTTCCCACCTTTCCTGTAATTAGTCTAGTCCAGATACAAACTTCCTGTATCCAGGACTGTTTGAAAGCTTCTGAGTGGTGCCAGAGCCTGCTCTTCAATTTTTCCGTTAGATCTATTAGTTCTCTCCTCTCCTGCATGTTTACTAGCTTATTAGTCTTGCACTTTACTATACTTCTGGTAGCAATTATTGTAACACACACGTGCTAAAAGCACTAAACGTTCTACAAGGAAACAGATCTAGTACTTATTATCAATGCCCACCCTGCCAAACATGTCTAAAGGTCCCTGTGCTTTCTCCTATTAACCTGGTGAACTTGGGCATCCTGAGGCAATGTAGCAGCTGCCTCATGTACACCGACAATCCTCTCCTCTTACCTTCCAACACTCAGACTTGCGAGAGGTGCACTTATATATCCAAATTGGAAGCCACGCACTCTCCAGCCAAGACCGGAATAGCTGGTCAAGAGGAGAAGGTCAACATTTTCACCATACCACATGGAACACATAGCCCTCCGGAACACACATCAGCACTGCCTTTACATAAAAACACACAAACCACACACCCACCTTTGCAGAGGCTCTCATTAAAAATCTACAGAAGCAGCAGAGTCCTCCAAGGTAGAAATGCACTCGACCACCACAACACAACACTAATCACGAGACACATAACTCTCCTAAACAGTGTGCCGCTCAACCAAAGCCCCTAAGGTAAAACAGCATGCCCAACACACTAGTCATAGGTGACTTGATAGTGAGGCACACTGATGTCCCACTCACTAAGTTGAATAAAAAGAAAGTAACAGTCAGCTGCCTGTCAGGTGCCAGGATCTGACACATAGCGCATGCACTCAGGTCGCTCAACAACAGGTACAAATATGACTCTGTCATTGTACATGTGGGTGTAAATGACCTGAGATGTACCTCCCTGGACTACATGAAAAGAGACATGGAGGAGCTCTCGGATTATGTAGCCCAGGTGGGTATGACCCTAGCCCTGAACAGCATCCTACCATCACCCAGAATAATACCACAGTACAAGCAGAAAATGATTGATTTCAACAATTGGCTAAGTTTCTAGTGTCATTCAATGGGGATCCAGTATCTGTCTGCCTGAGATGACATGATTGACAGACCTCGATGCTTTGCCAGAGATGGCCTGCATCTGTCACCCTGGGCTTCCGGATACTGGCCAAGGCTCTTGCCACCCCTATAGTGCCTTTTTAAGCGGTGTTCCAAAGACCAAATTACCACTGTAACAGCTAAAAACAAATGCAATCTGAGGGTCATGTTGCTCAATGCTAGAAGTCTAAATCTCAAAATGCACTCACTCAAGGCACTCCTTATAATAGAGAACATCGACATTTCTGCTGTAACAGAGACCTGGTTCAAGGCAGCAGAAAGCACCCCTGCACTACCAGGCTATAACTCATTCCACACTTTTCGGCCTCAGAGCTTAGACCAAAGTTCCAAAGGCGGTGGTGTTTCCATATGCATAAAGGATGCGCACACCTCCAGACTGGTTGCCCAACGTAACGCATCAGAGATACTTCAGGTGCAGCTAACATTGGGTAAGACAGAGATTCAGGTCGTAGTCTGCTATAGGTCCCCAACCATGTCCCAAGACTTGCACTGCACGTTCCTAAGCACCCTGGAGAATATTAGGGTCCAACCTAACACTCTTTTACTAGGTGACTTCAACTACCCTTCCATTAACTGGGTAAACTACTCATGTACCAATACACTTGCCCAAGGTTTCCTGGAGTTCATTAATTGTAATGCCCTGGACCAGACCATTTTTACCCCCACTAGAGGTAGCAACATCTTTGACCTTGTCATTACTAACATGGGTGACCATTGCTCTACACCAGTAGTCAGCTCCTACCTGGTTAGATCCGACCACAAACTAATCACCTTGGAAATCCTCATCCCTCCCACCTCCCCCCCCCAGCAAAGGTAACCACCATAAAAACTTCTCCAAAGCTAACTTTGGGCTTCTAAAAACAGAGGTGGCTAACTTCACGGCATCCATGCAAATGGAGAATAGTTGTGTGACTGTAGAATCATACACCAATGCACTATATGAACACATACAGAATGCATGGATCTCCCCATACCCAATAGAACCAAGACACTCTCCTCCAAAAAAAAAGGAAGCCAATCTGGTGGTCCCCTACCATAAACAAACTCTGCAGAAGAAGGAAGAAACTGATGTGGAATAAGGTGAAGTCTTAAGACTGGAAAAAATCCCTTATTTGCCTCAACAAAAAGTTGAGATCCCTCATCAAATCATCTAAAGCTAGGTATGAAAACAGAATTGCAGCAGATAGTAAAGACAACCACAAGGGCTTCTATAGTTATGTAAAGAATCTCCAAGGCAATACCCAGATTTGCTGTTAGCTACTGCACAATGGTACCTCCTATACTGAGCCAACAGATATTGCCAGTATGCTGGGCGACAGATTCAGTGCCAACTTTACCCCGTCCCCTCCCAAAGGACTAATCACAATACCAGTAGATTGCCAGGTACCCAGTATTACTGCTGCACAGGTTAAAACAGCACTGTCCAAGGCCAAGAATACAGCTTCTATGGGACCTGACAGTATCCCTGGTTGTGTTCTACATGAACTACAGAGTGAACTGGCACCTCACCTGTGTGCTCTGTTCAATCACAGCTTCACCCCAGGCTTTGTCCCTGCCAAATGGCGCACTGCTACAGTCATCCCTCTCCACAAAGGAGGAGCAAGTTCAGACCCTGGGAACTATCTCCCCATTAGCCTGACGAGTCTGATATGCAAAGCTATGGAATGCATCATCATGGGCCTAATAAACAAAGATATAGGGAATCTCCAAACTCTGGATCACACACAGTTTGGTTTTGTGAAGGGTAGATCATGCCTGCCCAACTTGGTCAACTTCTTTGAGTCAGTGACCAGAGCTGTGGATGAAGGCAAGGTGGTTCATACAGCCTACCTTGATCTGGCCAAGGCTTTTGATACCATTCCCCACTCAGGAATCATAGAAAAAATCCCTAAGCTTGGCATCAACCCCTATATCACTATGTGGGTTGCAAACTGGCTCACAGATAGAACCCACAGTGTGAAAGCAGCTGACTTCAAGTCAGACTGCTGATTAGTTATGAGTAGAGTCCCACAGGGTTCGGTCCTGGGTCATCTCCTGTTTGGTATCTACTTCACTGAAGTCCAGGCCAACATGAAGGGGTTCTGGATGACAAAGTTCACAGACAATTGCAAGCTAGGAGCTATTATTAACTCCCCAGTTGATGTTGACATCCTACGGAATGGCCTCACTTTGACCAACAACTGGTGTCAGAACCATGGCCTTAAGTTCAATGCCAAAAAATGTGTCATCATCCCCTTTGGTAAAAACCCATTTCCCATGAATTACCACATTGATGTTAGTCCACTGAACACAGAAGACATTGTAAGAGATCTGGGAACACAGGTTGACAGCTACCTCTCTTTTGATCACCACCTTGCCACTGTGGTCAGAAAGTCCTTCTATGTGGCACATCTCATTACTAAGGGTTTTGCATCCAGGAAAAAAGAGGTCATTGTCTCCTTCTACTCTTCCCTCATTAGGCCACTCATTGAGTACAATGCCCCATTTGGTGTGTATCTCACTAGGCACCTGCAACAACTGGACCGGCTGCAAAAGTACATCACAAAGAGGATCATAGGCCTTAAACACTTGTCCTATAGAGACAGACTCAAAAATCTCCAACTATTCTCTGTCTCATATCGCCTACTTAGAGGCAATCACTGCTTGACTTATAAAGCCATGTCTGACCCAGCTCTGTTAGAAATTCTACATCTAAAGAAATCCCAATCCCTCAACATCACATGTTCCAGAGACCTCAACCTCATTATCACAATTAACAGAACATGCTGGAGGGACAGGTTCATAACCCTGAGACTGCCCATGCTATGGAACAGACTTCTCATACATGTCAAGCAAAGCATCTCGCTGACCCTCTTCAAGAGAAATCTTGATGAGTGGATGGGAAACAGAAAATTCACCCTTGGGATAACACCAGTGGCTCAGCTTGACAGAGGCACTGGGAACTAAGGTCGGGTGGTACTATGCCAGGGTAATCTTACGGCTGGGCTTGTAAAGGCTCCAGGGCCATTAGTCTAGTACACACCTATGAACCTATGAACCTATGAAAGGCATTCTCTCACCTTGATTGATGTGTAAAATGGGTATGATGATCATGGGATCTGAAACATGGCTTTAAAAACACAGCTTTGTGAATGAAAACAATGTCTGAAGAATTTTTTGTTGGCAGAAAATGAAAGCGCTTACATTACATTGTTTTTAACATGCTTGGTTTAATACGAATTTCAAACAATTTCCATTAAATACATTTTTATTTGGTACCTTTCAGCTTTGCAACTTCTGGTGTTGTTTGTTGCTTCACAGACTCTTTTTGCAGTTTATATGGTCGTAGCTGAGTTGGCATGGCTAAAGGTATGGTAGCAATTGCCTTGTCTCAGGATTTGTTTCAAAATACTGAGGTAAATTTATGAATTCTTTCTCAACAAGTTGGACATTTAACTTTATTAATTCAACTTTCTCAACGTGTGGAAATAATTTCTTCACCCCATGATTCAAGGAGAGACAGTCGCTATGTTATGTCACAGATATCTGAAGCAGGTAGCAGGGTTTCACTTACAAGACCTCAGTTTTCACATACAGTGAATCTTAATGTTAATGGCATATCTAAAGTTCCTATATATGGTCAACAACATGATTTGCTGGTGCTTAGTGAATGGCTGAGCTCCAGTATTTCTTTACAAGCAACACAATCAGTTAACATGCTATTAACTTTAAATTAGGTGAATATGATTACAAATTATTTAAAATGAAAAAGCTTTAGCCTGAGAATTAATATTTTTCTGAATGTATCTGGAACAGGATAGTAAATATGGGCCTTAGAATGTGATGTTTTCTGACCGATATGGCAGAAAATTCTGAACTACACAAAGATTTATTAGCGCTGTTTGACAAACATGGATTCAAGTACATTGAGCTGCTTATTACTCATAATAGGAAGATTATCAAAGGATTGATTTCTGAAATTAATCGTTTAGATAACACTGTCATTAATGACTTATATTATGAGACTTTCCGTTGCGAACATGTGCAAATTTTTAAAAGTATTGATGAGAAACTGAATACAATTAAAAGACGTAAGGTCAAGAAATTAGAGAGAGACAGATGAGAGTATCAGAATGGGAAAACTTATCCCCTCCCACCTATATCTCAGACATGGGACACAAAGGTATTTAATCAGGATACAAGAACATTAGGATCCAATTTGGTGGTGGGTGAAGAGAATATTATTTCTTCTGAAAACGAACATTTTTTAGATCCTGCCAAAGCTCCATTCCCAAGGAGGTGGAAGAGAATAGAGGGGAATATCCAGTCATTTGCCTGTCAGTGGGATGGCTCCAATGGAACCAAGCCCCAAAAATGGAAGAAACCATCATATGGATGGGGGAGGGGCCCCAGAATTATTGACTGATGAATGTGTTAATACAAGTGACAATCAACCCACTGGACCAACCATTATAACAAACAGCATGGTGATTTTAACATGTATAAGTATTCTACATATTCAATGGATGTTATACACAGTGATTTGTTTGTGAAAGGATCAACCTTTGTTCCATATAGACGCATGGATTTGGGTAATGTTCTACTCTTTTTAAAAGAATACATCAGAAAGTTAAACTTTTGTTTAATATTTCAAGATTTGAATAGGGCTTTGACTCCATTGAGGGTGTCCAGTATGTACAACCCTCCTATACACCCTATTTTAAACATATATGAAAAATTATGTGAGTTGGACATCAGGAATATCCAAAATGAAAAAAATGAAACCTAAGTACAACATGGCGAATGATGAGATAAATGTAGTTTCGACAATGACCAAATGTAATCTTAGATTTATGACACCAGATAATGGGGGTGGACTTGTGGTTATGGATAAATTTGATTACATTAATCAGATGAGAATGTTACTGGCTGATGAGACCAATGCAGTAGTCTCCATCAACAAGATGAATTATGCTTATAGGTATATCAGGTCAAACTTGGAGGATCTATTGATTAATGGCCAAATTGATCTGGACGAATATAATTATTTAAATGTACTCAGTCCAAAAACCCCTACAATTTTTGGACTGCCAAAGATCCATAAGGACATCAACAATCCACCTCTTAGACCCATTATGGATGGTCGTGGGTCTGTTATGTACCCAATTGCAAAGTTCTTAGATGAGAAATTGAAACAACTGGTGAGTAGGGAAACCACATATGTCTTGATTCATGGGACTTCTTGGAAATGTTAATAGCTTGCAATTTCAAGAGGATTATATCTTTTTGACTATAGATGTGAAAGATCTTTACACCAGTATCCCATGTAGCATCAGGATGGACTGGTTCTTGGATTTTTGGGAGAAAATACTATTCCAGAAGATTAGATCAATACTTTGAAATACTTTTGGACATGGTAATTAAAAACAATTACATTGGTTTGATGGGAGCTTTATCTACAGAGACAAGGAGTTGTGATGCGTGCTGCATATGGTGGCCTTTACACCAATATTGTGATGTTACAATGGGAAAAGTAAGTGCTCTTGTGTTCAGAATGGTTTAAAGAGTGTAGACTTTACACCTGTTTTTTTGATGACATCTTCATTTTATGGAAAGATGATATCAGTAAAATCCCTTCATTTTTGGAATACCTGTTTTCTCATATTTACTGTGAAATGAATCAGGAATAAATTACTTATTTGGATGTGTTACTGATGAAAGATATGAGGTAGAGAAGATTTATGTCAAGAATACATAGGAAAGCAACATAGTCGAACAAAGTTTTGCATTTTACTAGAGGTCATCCTTTGACACAGAAAAAATCAGATGTGAAAGGCCAATTTGTATCTGCAGCTCAAATGATTACAGATGAAGAGGCCTTTTGGGATGAATCTACTAATTTAAAGGATATGTTTAGGAAAAGAGGTTACCCAATACCATTCATTAGCAACATAATGATGGAGGTTATAAATAAGAGAGAAAGACATTATTTCACACCGATTTTGAAAGGTAATTGTTCATAGGTTCATAGGTTCATAGGTAGGTACTAGGCTATCTGCCCGAAGGCATTTAAAAGCCTAGCCGGAATGTGTTGGCTTTCGCCACCCCCTTAGATTAGTTCCCTGTGCCTCTGTCCAGCAGAGCCATTGAAGTGATCCCTGGGGTAAACTTTCTGTTTCCCATCCACTCGTCAAGGTTTCTCTTGAAGAGGGTTAGCAAGGAGCTCTGCCTAATGTAGTTTGGAATCTTATTCCAGAGCATGGGAAGTCTCTGGGACAGGAATCTATCCCTCCAGCACGTCCTATTTATTGTTGTGGTCAGGTTTAGATCCCTGGAGCATGTGGTTCGAGGGGTATGGTTTTCTTTAGGTGGAGCATGTCCATCGATTCTAGGTTGGACATGGCCTTGTATGTCAGGCAGAGATCACCTATGAGTAGGCGGTATGCAACCAAGTACAGCTGGAGTTTCTTCAGTTGAGCTGCATAGGGCATCTGCTTGAGGTCAGTGATCCTGTCGGTGAGGTACTTCTGTGGTCTTTCCAGTTGTTACAGGTGTCTTGTAAGGTACATCCCAAATGGGGCATTGTACTCTATGATGGGTCTGATGAGTGATATGTAGAGGGGCCCAATGACCTCTTTCGATCTGGATGCAAACCCTTTTGTGATTAGGTGGGCCACATAGAAGGATTTCTAACCACTTTGTTAATGTGATTATCAAAAGAGAGGTTACTATCTATGTGGGTCCCCAGATCCCTTATTATGTCTTCCGTATTTAGTAGGGCTACCACCTATGTGATAGTTTGTGGGTACCTTGTTTTTTCCAAAAGAAATGACTATGCACTTTTTGGCATTTAGCTTGAGGCCATGGTTTTGACACCAGGTATCTGTCTCAGTGAGACCCTTTTAGAGGATGTCTGTGTCAGCCAGAGAGTCAATTATAGCCCCTAGTTTGCAGGCATCTGTGAACTTGGTCAGCCATAGTCCTCCTGTGCTTGCCTGTACCTCTGAGAAGTATATGCTGAACAGGACAGGTCCTAGGACTGAGCCCTGGGGAATGCCACTTGTAACCAGTTTAGAGTCAGACCTAGCTCCCACAACTCTTACCATGTGGGTTCTGTCCATGAGCCAGTTGGCAACCCATCCCATGACATAGGGGTTTATGTTCAGGCTGGTGAGCTTGTCTATAATACCTGAGTGGGGAATGGTGTCAAAGGCCTTTGTGAGGTCTAGGTAGGCTGTGTGGACAACCTTTCCCTTGTCTATAGCCTTGGTAACTGTCTCAAAGAAGGTCACCAGGTTCAGGAGGCATAATCTGCCCTTAACAAAGCCGAACTGGGTAGGGTCCAGTGTTTGGAGGCTCCCAATGTCTCTGTTAATGAGATCCACAATGATGCACTCCATAGCTTTGCAAACCAAGCTAGTCAGGCTTATAGGGCAATAGTTACCGGGGTCTGTTGTGGCTCCACCTTTGGGGAGGAGGATAACCATTGCTGTGTGCCACTCTGTGGGCATATAGCCTGTGGAGAGGCTGAGTTTAAACAGTGTGTTTAGGTGAGGGATTAGTTCATCTTTGAGCTCATGTAGGACGCAGCCTGGGACACTGTCAGGTCCCATTCATGCTGTGTTTTTGGCTTTGGAGAGGGCTGTTTTAACCTGAGTGTCTGTGATTTCAGGGGGACTACATTCTTCTAATATAGTTATGGGCCCATTTGGGGGTGAGAGTGGGGTAAAGTTTGCACTGAATCTGTCTGCCAGAATGTTGGCTATATCGGTCGGTTCAGTGTATTTTGTGCCATTCTGCACTAACTCCAAGCTGATCTGAGAATTGCTACTTAAATTCTTGACATAGCTAAAGAATGCCTTATGGTTATCTCCATGGCAATATTTCTTTCGAAACTAGCTTTGGATAATTTTATGAGGGAATGTAGTTTCTTGCTGATACTGATCAAGGATGTCTTCCCTTCTTAGGATTTTACTCTTTTCTGTACTAGTTTCCTCCTTCTATTGTATAGCTTGTTTATGGCAGGGGTACACCAAACTGGTTTCCTTTTCTTGGAGGAGTGAGTCTTGGTTTTGTTTGGGATAGCATGATCCATGCATTCTTGTAGGTGCCCATAGAGTGCATTAGTAAAGGATTTTGCAGTTTGGACAGCGTTATCCTTTAGCATGGGGGCTTTGAAACTTCCTACCTCGGTCTTAAGTAATGTGAAGTTTGCTTTTGAAAAGTTTTTCACAGTGGTTTCTTTGACTGGGAGTGGTGGAGGAATGTGGATATCCAGAGTGATAAGTTTATGGTCAGATCTAACCAATGAGGGGTTGACGTCCGGTGTGGAACACTGGTCCCCCATGTTGGTGATGACCAGGTATAATATGTTGTCACCTCTGGTGGGGGTGTTGACCAGTTGATCTAGGGCGTTTGAGTTTATAAATTCTAGGAAATGTTGGGCAAGGGAGTTTGTACTTGAGTAGTTCTTCCAGTTAATGTTTGGGTAATTGAAATCACCCAATATCAGGGTGTTTGGTAGGACCTTTATGTTTCCTAGTGTTTCCAGGAATGTGGAGTGGAGGTCCTGGGACATGGTGGGTGATCTGTAGCAAGCTATAATTTGTATAGCAGTTTTTCCCATTGTTAGTTGCACGTGGATGATCTCTGAAGCATCGTGCTGTGCCACTAACCTGGAGTTGTGGGTATCCTTGATGAATACAGATACTCCCCCGCCTTTTGTATTTTGATCTGGGTTTTGTGGATGAAATGTATGGTATGAGTTGTAGCCTGGTAGTGCTGGGGTGCTCTCTGGAGCCTTAAACCAGGTTTCTGTTACTGCACATATATCAATTTTTTCCATACTGAGGAGTGCCTTGAGTGCATGCATTTTGAGGTTTAGACTTCTGGCATTGAGTAGCATTACCCTCAGTTTTTTTGTTACTTGTACTATTTACGGTAGTGGGTTTGTCTTTTGAGCCTTGCCTAAAAAAGGCACTACAGGGGTGGCAAGAGCCTTGGCCAGTATTCAAAAGCCTAAGGGTGGCAGGTGCAAGCCATCTCTAGCGAAGCAGCGTGGCTTGTTGAACATGTCATCCCAGGCTGACAGACGCTGGATCCCATTTGAATGACACCAGAAGCTTAGCCAATTGTTGAAATTGATAATTTTTTCTCTATACCATGGTATCATTCTTGATGAGGGCAGGATGCTACTCAGGGTCATATGGGCCTGGGATACGTGATCAGAGAGCTCCTCCATGTCTCTTTTCATGTAGTCCAGGGAGGTAAGGCTCAGGTCATTCACACCAACATGGACAATGACAGAGTCATATTTGTACTTGTTCTAAAGTGATCTGAGTGCTTGTGTTATGTGGCAGATCCTGGCACCCGTCAGGCAGCTAACAGTAACCTTCTCCTTGGTCAGCCTAGTGAGTGGGACATCTATGTGCCTGACTATAGAGTCACCTATTACTAGTGTGTTAGGTATGTTATTTTGCCTTAAGGGCTGTGATAGCATGGCACACTAGTTTTGTGAAGTATGTGTTTCATGGTTTGTGTTGGGAGGTGGAGGCTGCTTGGATGTCCTCCTTGGAGGTCTATGTTGCTTTTGCAGATTTTTATTTAGAGCCTCCGAGTATGTTTTTGTGTATTTATGTCTGTTTTTTGCCGGTGCTGGTTTCATAGGTCTATGTGAGACTGGTGGTGTGATGCAAGTAATTCCCTTCTCCTCTTGACTGCCTGGTCCAGTCTTGGGTTGATAGAGCTTAGCCTCCAGTTTGGCTGTATAAATACACTTCTCGCATGTATGAGTGTTTGGTGGAAGGAGGAGAGGGTTGTCTGGGTACATGAGGCAATTGTAACATTGCCTCAAAATGCCCAGATTCACCAGTTGGACCAGAGAGTACACCTGAAACTGTCCCTTGGACATGCCTGGATAGGTACAGTGAACTGTTTTACTGACTGGCTGGTAAGGTCGAATAGAGAGCCTTGTCCTTCTCTACAGTATAGGGGAGACTAGTGCTAAGGTTTATTAGTGCTTGCTATGAGTTTTGAGCAAGTGCCTGGATGAGAAATGAATGGCTTGAGTGCTTAAGTTGAAAGTTTGTCTAGTTCCAAGAGAAAAATTGAAGAGTAGACTTTGTGAAGCCGGGAATAGTTATACCCTAGCTAACCAGTGCTGCCCAGCAGACAAAACCACGCAAATGCAGGTTTTATAGCAGAGAAATGAAAGAGATAGAAATTAGCCCAAAATGGCCAATAAACTACTAACTTCTGGGCTGAAACCACTCCTCCAGGGACAGATAGGCTGCTCAAAGCTTCCTCTCTCACAGTGAACAGAGAAACTTATTTCTATCCAAGTAAGGTATGGGAAAACACAGAAACTTGTAACACAGCCCTGAATTTAGCACTAACCTGAAAACTGGACTATACTAGCTTAGAAAGGTGGGAAAAGAAGTTTTCTTTTTTTTTTCAGAAAATAAAGCAGATACAATCAAAAAAACACTTTAAATGCACAGAAATGGCTATCGCACTTGAGTGTGTAGCCTACAACAGTTAAACAGGTAGTTTAAACACAAAAACTACTTTGTTAAAGTGCAGGCAATAACATAAGTACAATATGTAGCTGAAACAAGCTTTTTAAATCACAGAAATGCTAGAAAATTGATATTTTAGGCGGAATTAGCTAAAGGCAGCAAGAAATGCAGAAAAAATGATACTTAATCACTCCAAAGTCTCTCTTTTGTCTCTCTGCTGCTGTAGAACTCTGCAGGGCACCAGGCAGGAGCTTGCTGAGCTGTATACTAACCCAAAATCCTCGCAAATGTGGGTTTTATAGCAGGGAAATGAAAGAGATAGAAATTAGCCCAGAATGGCCAATAAACTACAAATTTCTGGGCTACCACTCCTCCAGGGACAGATAGGCTGGTCAAAGCTTTCCCTCTCACAGTGAACAGAGAAACGTCTTTCTATCCAAGTAAGGTATGGGCAAACAAAGAAACTTGTAACCCAGCCCTTAATTCAGCACTAACCTGAAAACTGGACTATTCTAGCTTAGAAAGGTGGGAAAACAAATATATTTTTTTTGTTTTTTGTTTTGTTTTTTTCAGAAAATAAAGCAGATACAATCAAAAAAACACTTTAAATGCACAGAAATGACTATTACACTTGACTGTGTAGCCTACAACAGTTAAACAGGTAATTTAAACACAAAAACAACTTTGTTAAAGTGCAGGCAGTAAAATAAGTACAATATGTAGCTGAAACAAGCTTTTTAAATCACAGAAACTCTAGAAAATTGGCATTTTAGGTGGACTTAGTTAAAGGCAACAAGAAAATGCAGAGAAATTATGCTTAATTTCTCCAAAGTCTCTCTTTTGTCTCTCTGCTGCTTTAGAACTCTGCAGGGCACCAGGCAGGAGCTTGCTGAGCTGTATACTAGCCCAAAAAACTCACAAATGCGGGTTTTATAGCAGGGAAATGAAAGAGAAATTAGCCCAAAATGGCCAATAAACTACTAATTTCTGGGCTGAAACCACTCCTCCAGGGACAGATAGGCTGCTCAAAGCTCCCTCTCTCACAGTGAGCAGAGAAACTTCCTTCTATGCAAGTAAGGTATGGGCAAAACACAGAAACTTGTAACACAGTCCTGAATTTAGCACTAACCTGAAAACTGGACTATACTAGCTTAGAAAGGTGGGAAAACAAGTTTTCTTTTTTTTTTCAGAAAATGAAACATATACAATCAAAAAAACCACTTTAAATGCACAGAAATGGCTATCACACTTGAGTGTGTAGCCTACAACAGTTAAACAGGTAGTTTAAACACAAAAACAACTTTGTTAAAGTGCAGGCAATAAAATAAGTACAATATGTAGCTGAAACAAGCTTTTTAAATCACAGAAATGCTAGAAAATTGGCGTTTTAGGCAGAATTAGATAAAGGCAGCAAGAAATGCAGAAAAATGATGCTTAATCACTCCAAAGTCTCACTTTTGTCTCTCTGCTGCTGTACAACTCTGCAGGGCACCAGGCAGGAGCTTGCTGAGCTGTATACTAGCCAAAAATCCTCGCAAATGTGGGTTTTATAGCAGGGAAATGAAAGAGATAGAAATTAGCCAAGAATGGCCAATAAACTACTAATTTCTGGGCTGAAACCACTCCTCCAGGGACAGATAGGCTGGTCAAAGCTTCCTCTCTCATAGTGAACAGAGAAACTTCTTTCTATCCAAGTAAGGTATGGGCAAACAAAGAAACATGTAACACAGCCCTGAATTCAGCACTAACCTAAAAACTGGACTATTCTAGCTTAGAAAGGTGGGAAAACAAGTTTTTTTTTTGTTTTTTGTTTTGTTTTTTTCAGAAAATAAAGCAGATACAATCAAAAAAACACTTTAAATGCACAGAAATGGCTATTACACTTGACCGTGTAGCCTACAACAGTTAAACAGGTAATTTAAACACAAAAACAACTTTGTTAAAGTGCAGGCAGTAAAATAAGTACATTATGTAGCTGAAACAAGCTTTTTAAATCACAGAAACTCTAGACAATTGGCATTTTAGGTGGAATTAGCTAAAGGCAACAAGAAAATGCAGAAAAATGATGCTTAATTTCTCCAAAGTCTCTCTTTTGTCTCTCTGCTGCTGTAGAACTCTGCAGGGCACCAGGCAGTAGCTTGCTGTGCTGTATACTAGCCAAAAAAACTCACAAATGCGAGTTTTATAGCAGGGAAATGAAAGAGATAGAAATTAGTCCAAAAAGGCCAATAAACTACTAATTTCTGGGCTGAAACCACTCCTCCAGGGACAGATAGGCTGCTCAAAGCTCCCTCTCTCACAGTGAGCAGAGAAACTTCCTTCTATCCAAGTAAGGTATGGGCAAAACACAGAAACTTGTAACACAGCCCTGAATTTAGCACTAACCTGAAATCTGGACTATACTAGCTTATAAATGCAGGAAAACAAGTATATTTTTTGTTGTTTTTTTCAGAAAATAAAGCAGATACAATAAAAAACACTTTAAATGCACAGAAATGGCTATTACACTTGAGTGTATAGCCTACAACAGTTAAACAGGTAATTTAAACACAAAAATGACTTTGTTAAAGTGCAGGCAGTAAAATAAGTACAATATGTAGCTGAAACAAGCTTTTTAAATCACATAAACTCTAGAAAATTGGTGTTTTAGACAGAATTAGCTAAAGGCAGCAAGATAATGCAAAAAAAATGATACTTAATCACTCCAAATTTTCTCTTTTGTCTCTCTGCTGCTGTACAACTCTGCAGGGCACCAGACAGAAGCTTGTTGAGCTGTATACTAGCCCAAAAACCTCGCAAATGTGGGTTTTATAGCAGGGAAATGAAAGAGATAGAAATTATCCCAAAATGGCCAATAAATTACTAATTTCTGGGCTGAAACCACTCCTCCAGGGACAGATAGGCTGCTCAAAGCTCCCTCTCACAGTGAACAGATAAACTTCTTTCTATCCAAGTAAGGTATGGGCAAACACAGAAACATATAACCCAGCCCTGAATTCAGCACTAACCTGAAAACTGGACTATACTAGCTTAGAAAGGCGGGGAAAAAGTATTTTATTTATTTATTTATTTTCAGAAAATAAAGCAGATACAATCAAAAAACACTTTAAATGCACAGAAATGGCTATCACACTTGTGATGATATAGTGGAAAGTGGAACATTGGTTAGAAACCAATTTGATATTGCAAGCAGTAACTGGAACAATTTAGATACCGGGAGTCAGGTTCAGAGATATGACTGTCCTTTTTGTCATTCATTCATTCATTCATTACTATGTACATTGCTGATGTGGAGTGTATTAGACATATTTTGGAGAAGAACTGGACTTTGATTAGAGATCATAAAGGTTTGATGGATTGTTTAGGATACAAACCTAAAATTGTAAATAGAAAAGGTCAGAACTTAAAAAATATACCAGAGAAGGAAGAAGAAAAGACAGCATTGATAAAGTGGCTTGGTATGAGAAAATGTGGGCCATGCAGATATTGTACATCAATGCTTGTTATTAATGAAGTTGTAATAAATGGGAACAAAATCCAGCTTCTTAGAAATTAAAACCAGAATATAGATGGTGTTATATATGAGGCAATGTGTGATCTTGGTCCATGTTTTTACACTGGAAAAATGGAGCGTAAAATAAAAGAAAGAGTGTATGAATATTTATATGGAATTAAGAGGGAAAAAGACATCAATACTTTATTTAAGCATTCTTATAACTATCCATCATATCATTTTATATTTGCAGTATTGGAGAAAATAGAGCATGACTCACATGGGAGGCGGTGGTCACTGATTTTTAGAAAAACGGGAACTGTACTAGCAGCTCTATTTAGGAGCAAATCATTGGCCTGGGCTAAATGACATGCTATCTATAGCATGTATTTTAAAATTAAAATCTCAACAAAGATAATAAATTACACTATGTGTTTTTTGATCCAACTTCCAGATATTGTAATTCAAAAAAGTTGTTCCCTCTCCTTGATTTGTGTATAAAATTGGTGTGATGATCATGTGATCTGGAATATGGCTTTAAAAATACGGCTTTGTGAATGAAAACAATGCCCGAAGAAGTTTTCATTGGCAGAAAATGAAAGCGCTTACATTACATTGTTTTTAACATGCTTGATTTAATACGGATTTTAAACAAGTTCTATTAAATAAGTTTTTATTTGGTACCTTTCAGCTTTACAACTTCTGGATTTATTTGTTGTTTCATGGACTCTTTTTGCAGTTTTTATGCTGGTGTGAAATGCTGTCTCTAATGTCAGGCAAGTGCATAAACACATACCAGTTGACTGCAGTGAGATTAAAACCTCTACATAAGTACAACATTAGAGAACACAGTACTTAATGCAAGTGCCATGGCACAAGTCTGACTTTTCCAAGGCTGCAGGACAATTTATAGTGGATGACATCATCACCGGATGTTGGGAGGCCTGAATGAAATGTATGTGTAGGCATGTCCAGCTATCAAAATACTGGTACTCCATGGGAATGTAGTGATGACTGTAGGATACACAATTATGCTGTTCTGACAAGAGAGAGACACACACACACACACACATGCACACACACACGTACACACACGCACACACACACACACACACACACACACACACACACACACACACACACACACACACACACACATACTAGTTGATTATAGTGAGATTAGAACCCCTACATAAGTGCACAGATTAAAGAACTCAGAACTTAATGCAAGTCCACAATTTCCTGAAGGAACCTGCATTATTATTTATAATGGGATTTTTAATGCATTTGCTCCATCAAATGACAATTTATTGCAACTGTATAACTGTTGTTACCATGTATTTTTTTAATGTCTCATTAAGTGCTTTTGTAAACTTTGTAATTGTTGTTATTTTGTAATTCTGTAATTTACTGTATTTGCATTTACTGGAGCTTTTCTCCCCAGGACTCCATTGAAAATGGGCTCTTCGTGGCCCAATGGACCACCCCAGTAAACAAACTCCAAATAAATAAATTAATAAAATAATAAGTGCCACCACTCAATTCTGACTTTTACAAGGCTGCAGGACAGTTTATAGTTGATGACATCATCACTGAGTGTTGGAAAGATGATGTTGGGATGCCTTCTGAAATGGATAGCTAGCCATATACAACTGTCAAGATATTAAAGATCTGCATGTTACCATATTAATGAGTGTGGAAAGTGTAGCACTTGATGTGTTTCCATTGTGCAGGTATACCTTAAAAAGACAGGTTTGCAAACTATTCGCAAACAGCTGTCCACATTACTACAAATGTTGGAAAATCTGAATACGTATTGCCATTATAAAGCTGTGCATGGTATATAAGAAAGAATTTGTTATTTATTTCTGTAGTGTAGTTGATATAATTGTGAACAAGTATGGAGATACCGAGTTTTAAGTGCATGGGTGGAGGTAACAGATTACTGCAGTGTAAATATGTGTTCTTTCCTTAAAAAGTGTCTTTCCTTTGTTTGTGTTTTTACATGTACTTTCATGGGATGAAGACTAAATGGACAGGAAACATAAGTAATACATGCTATTGTGCACTTTCCATAGCACACCGCCTAACTGTTTGCACCATAGATGGCAAAGTGTTTGCAGGTGTGAGATACACATTTTGACTGCTTTCCCTGTTTGTGTGTAGTTAAGCGGCGAGCAAACAAGAGCCTCATGGCTAAAATTATGAGATTTCTGAGTACTGAGTGTATGAAACACACTTGTTGCTCAGCTGACTCCATGGCAGCAGGTGTAAATGCATTGATGCATTTTTTTGGAGGCCAGATGATATAGGGTTTAAATCCATGTGTATGTAATAGTTTTAAATAAGTATTTATAATGCAATGAATCATTCTTTACTCTACATTCACTATGTGTTACCTTAGTGCAGTGTATTTAAGTGGCATTGCATGGCGGTAACTGCACCACTGAAGAGCCATTCGCTATTGCTTGGCATTCATGTGAGATGCCAAACTCTGCTCAAACACAGAGGCCGAAAAGTGAAGGGCTCCATTGCTTTTTTTTTTTTTTTTTTACTTTTACTTACATCTGTTGTGTGTGATTCTATTTTTTTGACAGATTAAATGTGTTAAAATGGGGTAGATAGGAAAGTGGTGAAATGGGAGGAAAGCAGGGGGAAGAATAAAGGGAAATCAATATAGGAATGTGTAGGAGGGAGGTAGGAAAGAACCATAGCTATCCACTTCTTCAACACTGCAAAATGAATATGTATCAAATATTGGCTGAATCTGTCACCTCAAAAAAGAGGAGTGGCAACAACACAATCAGGTTGTATAACCAATTGGACTTAATCAAATATGTCAAGAAGACGTGTGCAAACTGCAGAGATATGTATGGGACAATAATTTTTGTGGGACAGGTGCCCGTTTTTTTCTTTTTACTTCAGTAAAAAAGGAATGTTGGATAAGGGACATAGGTATTTCTGGATCAGGTAAGTAGGGTAGGCAAGAAAACAGATGCAAACAAACTGGACAAACAAGACAAGACACAGGGATGGTGAGAGACATGACAGGCTAGGGGACACCATGATTGGGGTTAGGGAGAGGACAAAAGATGCCCATGTCTGTCAAACATGGGGACAGTGAGAATCTAATCCTCACCTGCAGGACTGTCATCACCATTCCCTTAATCCACTGGCTGTAGGAGTGCTTGATGTCTTTTCCTATGACCATAAGGCTACAACCCTATGGGGAACAGTCTCTCCATCCAGTGTAGGCATGCACCAGTGGTGTTGTACACAACCCAACACATCAACCCTGGTATCTTCTGGTGGGTGATAAAATTATCTCCTCTGCCAGTACTCCTGGAGGGTACCACACAGCACCAGCTTCCAAGGTAGTGTTACCTGAGGGCACAGGTATTGTAGGAGCAGCAGAGGCAGGTAGATCCCAGATGTGATGGGTGTCAGTGCCGGAACCAGTGGAGTGGGGGCAGGCTGTGCCACTGGCATCGGCTGTAAAGCATTTTGTGATTTGTCAGAGATGAATGCCATGTAAACATTTAAACAACACATAGAAAGAAAAAAAATAGATAAGGGTTGGAGTGAGAGAAAAAAAAGAGATAAAATTAGTACCATCATATGTGATATACAGTGCAGTACTACAATAATAAAATATTTTATCTGAACTTTTACATTTAAGTATACTTCTTAATAACTATAAACTATAATTAAGGATTCCTCAAAGTAATCCTTGCAATATGCATATATATTGCACATATACTTGGTCCAGTTATACAGATTAAGTAACTGTAAACAGTGGGGCATTTATGCCACTTGAGTAAAAAATCATTTATGTAATATTTTTAAAGGAGTTTACTATTTTATATTTGTTACTTGTGGTATTTGAACCCACAGCATCTAACTACAGCCTTAGACTTGACTCCTACAGTTGGCTAACTTGGCTTGCACTACAGACTGAAGCATTCATGCTTGCTTTTACAGTTAGGATATGCATGCTTACTTTGCTACAACTGTATAGAAAATAAATAAATTTAAAAGCTAAAATAATACTTTGATTCTGCTGCATACATACGCCTTACTTCCTTCATCTCTCTGGATGCTTAGCATGTGTCTTTCTATTCACTATAATCTCTCTCCATTGAATGTGGAATAAAGAGAAGTGAACCAGGAAAGAACATTATACGTATCAGTATTGCCTATATGAGCTTTTCTTCTACTATAAATTCTCTTTATCAGCATACTTACATAACTGTGGGATGTTACGAATCCTGAACTCATACAACCACTGGTTGAGTGTATCCTGCTTGTACCTTTTCAGGTCATTATAGTGATGCCTACACTGTTCTCCAGTGTGTGGAATACCAGTCACACTGGAGACAGCCTTGGCCAGACTATTCCAAGCCTCAAACTTGTACTGGGAGCCGGTATAGTCCCCCTGAAGAAGCCTTTAGCTGTGGTAGTTTACAAGGAGTCCAATGAAGATTTTGGACTCATCAACACCCCAACCCTGCACCCTAAATTGGGCTCCCTCTGTTCTACCACCAGACATGTCCAACCAAGGAGAACAGCAATAGCTAAGAATGAGTCCCCTCCAATACATGTTATTGCATTTTCTAGTAGTGCATAAACGTAAACAATGATGTCAACCATGTTTTTGCAATGTTAAGCAGAGAGCAACAGTGGCAAACAGACAGGAAAGCAGTTTTGGAAATTGGGAGGTTAATACACTTGACATTAGTTTGAAGTTTGTTTGCTGCTGGAACTGTTAGGTGATTTAACTTTGCAGACATATACTGGGGGCTTAAATGTCATGATCTGACACATTTTTGGTTTGGCTTTATGCACTGATAAAATTGATTTATACAATGTGGGATTCATACCTATGCATAAGGGACAAAACTTTTTCTTCCACAGCAGTGATTTTCCATCCTTGCCACAGAAGAAGTGCTTCTAAAACATACTCCTGAGTTGTATATAAATACACATGTGTACGACTTGACAAGGTACTGGTGTATACACTCATGTATGTGAGTCTTACTGAATTCTGAATGCCATCCAAGGCCAGATAGAACGATTATAATTACAGTCACATGGTAGTCAATATACCCTCAGTCATACATATAATTCATATGAGCTCCACTGCTAAGCATACTTATTATGTTTACATTTTTTATGTGATATTTAATATAAAGTGAAATGAAACAAGATTAAAACGATTTGGAATTTCCTGTATTAGAACCCAGAACCACTAGCATTGAAACCATATACTTATACCTGCTGCAACAGGAATATTTAAATAACATTGTATATGTTCTATTCATTAACTTCTGTGTGTTAACTACCACACAATGCCACTTAGCATGTTTGCATGGTGCCCAGCTTACTTGATAGAATGTATCCATTTTGAAATTGTCTACTTTCTGCTTCCTTTCTGCACATGTTCTAGACCTGCAGGTGTTGGGGAAGGTTGCTAATGCCATGCGCTGCTGCTTAGCAACTTTGCATGATGGAAAGAAAAAAAATCAATAATGTATCCTTTTTGAAATCAAGAATGTCTGGATCCTGTCCACAAACATTCTGTCTGCTTCATGTGTGGGCAATTAGTCCAGGTTTGCACAATGGTAAGTGTCACACAAATGAAACAAGCAACGCTAAACTTGATTTAGCCTTGTGAGTAAGTATTTATTAGGTTTCATCCTTGTTTGTATGGTGCCCAGATTTCTTAATAGAATGTATCCATTTTGAAATTGTCTACTGTCTGCTTCATTTCTGCACATGTTCTGACCTGCAGGTGTTGGGGAAAGTTGCTAATGCCATGCATTGCTGCTTAGCAGGTTTGCATGATGGAAAGCAAAAAATGCAATAATGTATCCTTTTTGAAATCAATAATTTCTGGATCCTGTCCATGGACATTCCCTCTGCTTTGTGTGTGGGCTATTAGCCCAGGTTTGCACAATGGTAAATGTTACACAAATGAGACAAGTAAAGCTAAACTTGATTTAGCCTTGTAAGCAGTATTTATTAGGTTTCATCCTTAAAAGACAAAAGTTGGACTTGAACCATGATTTGCAGATAGTATATGATGGGTGGATCAACATGTTTAGCATACGGGGTCTATATTATCACAACAAAAGGTGAATTACGTGAATGTGTTTTGAGATACATAAATTCATCTAATTGCATTTAAGCGAATCAATGAATTTGTCATAGGGCAAGGAAATGGTTGGCCACTTCCTGGAGTTGCCCTTTTCTTCCATATAGTGCAATCTCGGAGTTGGTATATTTAGTTAGGGGGTAGGGGTGGAGCCCACCACATTGGGATGTGTAGGGGGAAAGCCTCCCACCTATTTATGATGTTAAATTATTTGTTTTTAGCGAACAGCCATGTAAGTTTTCTCCCTAGGGAAAAATTTGCTTATGTGGCCATTTGCTCTTTTGCATTTTTGTGCATTATGTGTCGACCTTTTCGTAGTCGCACATATGCACTTTTGTTGTGATAATATAGACCCTAGCAGATGTGATACACATACAGGTGATGCAGAGGTGTAATTGATATACTGGTTATCAAAGAAGTACATTACATAATATTTATTGTGTTTATCTATTTCCCATGTTTGTGCTAAGCCAACCACTGTGCAAATTGTGATATTAAAAAGATTTAATCTATAAAATAAACAACACTACAAAATATATGTTAGTAGACGTGAAAGATTTTTACACGTCTGGATTTGAACTCTCACACCAATCAGCCTTCACAATACAGTAAGGGTGTCTTATTCCTCTTTGCCACAGAAACAGCTTTGCATCAGACAATGAAAATCATTGTGCATGCAAGAAACTCCAAAATCATCCACAGTATTAACCACTTGTACACATCTGAGTTGTTTGCAAGTGTATTAATTTCAAATGTAGTGCAATGAGTGATTGCACAGCCATTTATGACTATTGTTTGCAAAAATGTAGATCTGTCTTATCTGTGTATGGTGTTTATTCTTCTCTTATTTGAACAGTAATCTGAGACATGCAAGCTATAAGGCATTTTGTATTATTTTTCTTAAAATGTGTGAGAATATTGAATGACAATAATATACAGTTTTCAACAAATGCAGGGGAGGTTAGATATTACTGAATAGAAACTGTGAAATGTGTGCTGCTTACTTACATATAAAACCTTGATACAATTACTTCTACACTTTGTAAGTCTAATCTGGCTGACACACCCACTGGAGGTAAGAGAGTCTGAATTGATGTTGTGTTTTCCTTCTCCCTACCAGTAATCATTCATAGTTGCAATCCATTAGCAACAAACATTGAAGGAATGTCTGCACTATGTTTACTTCTGGTACACAGAGCCAATACTTTGAGATTCAGCAGTTCTAATGAGTTCATAGCTCATTTGCATCTTCACCATGCTCACAGGACTGAATCTACACTATAAAAAGGGAACCAGAGTGGGATAATGTGAGAAATTTTCTAGATCTCTGGGACTAGATTTTCAGATATTGAACAGTTGATAAGAATGGATACAGGGTATACAATGGCTTCAGCAGCTATTTTCAAAAATTCAGCAGGGATTTTATCAGTGGCTAAGGTGGTAGGTTTTAATTTCATAATAAGCTTCTTGACTGACTAGGTAGAGACAGGATGGAAGGTAAAGACATTGTTTTTAATATGGTAGTTGGATGGTTGTTTGGAGGATGGGCAACTTTGAGAGCTAGCTAGTGCAAGAATGGATTCAGTGAAGAATTTGTTGAAATGGGTGGCAACACTGAGTGAGGTATCACTTATGGTTGGTGGGGGAGTACGCGATTTTCCAGGAAGGAGAATGTTGCTAATGGCTGGCCAGAATTTTTTGAGGTTACTTTGATATTTCAATTGTATATTGTGGTAGTAGTTGATTTTGTCTATTTTGACACTTCTTTGACTTGTTAAAGAGTTCAAGATATACTTGTTTGTCTGCCTGGGGTCCAGTTTTGTGCCAGTGGGCCCATGTTTTGTCTCTGGATTTCAGCAGAGATCTAGCCTCTTTGCTCATCCCAGGAGCATAGTTGGATTTGACTCTGATATTTTTGGGAGGGGCCTGGGAGTCTAGGATAGCTAGGAAGGTGGAATTGAAGTACTGAACAGCTTTATCAAGGTTATGGATCTAGAGGGGAGTTCAGTTACCTCCTTTTAGTGCATTAATAAAGCTAGAAGGATTGAAGTTTATCTTGTTTCTTATTACAAATGTAGGTAAGTGGTCACTCATGCTATCAGGGAGGCATCTGGATTGATAGATAAGAGTTGGTATGTTTGTCAGAATTCAGTCAAGTATTGACTGTCTATTGGAGAATTTGTCATTTCTAGTGAGAGAGTGGATAAGCTGAGAAATTCCATGGAGGTTGGTGAAGTTAATGGGAGAATTAGAGCTACAAGTTGACCAGTCAATGTTGAAGTCCCCCGCGATAATGGTTTCATGTTAGAGGAACTCAGAGGCCTAGTCAAGTAGCGACTCTAAGGTGGGAATGTTTTTGCCAGGTGGTATGTAGCAAACGATTATACTGACACTTTTTCTGTGGTTAATTTTTAGTTTTGCAAGTATAATTTCTGCATTGTCTAAGATAGGAGAGAGTAAATCCAAGTTTTCCACATTTAGTTGATTTCTGAATAGTAAAGCTACACTACCTCCTTTTTCTGATGTACGATCTTTACATAGTATGTTATAACCTGGTTCTAGAATTTCATTATTGGAAATGTCAGGTTTCAACCAAGTTTCAGTTAGTAAATCTAAGTCAGGAGAATATAGGGAAAGATTAGCATGTAGGTCATGGACTTTTTTGCTAATGTTTCCGACTTTCATATTTAGGATGAGCAGGTCATTAGATTTTCTGGGAAGTTTGAATGCATTATGAAATAGATTATGGTTGGTTGAGTGGACATTATTATCATCTGGGCTGGGATTATGATGTATGTCTCCACTGAGAGATAGTCTGGCTGCAATGTTGAGTTTGGTTCTTATGAGATTAGTTATGTACTTGTCATAATTTATGGAAAGTTTTTGCTATGGTGGGAGAGTATGATAAGTTTATGGTTAAGAAGATAGATGTTTGTATGTAGGATAGGTGGGGGATGGAAGGAGTGAAAGGTGGTATTTTTGTGGTGTGAGTAGTAGAGGTGGCATGATGGGGTAGTGAGTGGTGTGCATTGTTATGATATGAAGTAATGTGTGCAAGTAAGACAAGGGTTATTAGTAGTATTGCTTGTGTAGGAATATTTAGGTAGGGCATGTTACGTAATGAAGTAGATATAGTTTTTTGAGCAATATTTAATCTTGCTTATGCCTTGATAGGAGTGTAATGCTGGGTAATATTGGTTGTACTAGCAGAAGTTGATAGTTTGGCTATTGGTTTTGTCAGTGTTATTTAGTTATCAAGGAGGGCGGTTCAAAGTGATTGCAAGAAGAGCTAGTATGGGAGTGGAGTAGTAACGTAATGATAGTTTGTTAATGTGGTTCACTGAAGCTGTATTAGGGGAGTGGCTAATAGAGTACAAATTTGAGGAAAGAAGGGGTGGGTGGGAATAGGGTAGGATAGGGGAGTGGAGTAAGCCCGAGCAAAGAGATGGCGAACAGACCAGGTTGAGCCAGACCCCGGACCAAGCAGCCAGCTCAGAAAACAATCAGTTGTAGTGCTTGTGCAGGTAAGAAAGATAAAGCAAAAGCAGGTATGATATTCCAACTGTTTTCCAGTCATCTGCACTTAATAGCAGATACGCAGCCAGGTTGATGACTATTACTAGCTACAGCAAAGTAAAGAAGGGAACAGGTTGTAGGTCAAGTAGTGCACAACCCTATGCTTCAAAGTTATAAAATATACATTTACAGAGGACCGATATTCAAGTTAAAACCTGCACTGTAACTCAAGAGAGTTAACCAACTATCAGCCTATAGCAATACTCTCACCTCTGTCCAAAATGCTGAAGAGGCGTATCCACACACAAATCATGAATTACCTCAACATTCAGAACATTCTTACAAGCACACAGCATGGCTTCAGGCCCTATCACAGCACCACAACATCCCTCATATCATTCTGTTATATAGTAAACAGCCACCAAAATAATGGCAACTATGTCTCTTCTATCTTTCTTGAGCTCTCTAAGGCATTTGATATGGTTAACCACAACAATCTCATTAAATCCCTCTTGGAAATGAATCTTAATAAACCCACCTTTACCTGGTTTCAAAGCTATTTAACAGGTAGGCAGCAAGCAGTACAGTGGAGGCAAGAGCTCTCTCCTCTGTTACCTGTCACACTGGGAGTTCCCCAAGGCTCCATCCTTGGTCCTTTACTTTTCTCTTTCTTCACTAGCAACCCACATACCTCTACTCTACATGCCTCAGTCATCCAATATGCAGATGATGCAACCCTAATCTGTGCCTCTCCTTCCCTCCAAGAACTGTAATTACAAATTCAGGCCTCTTTCCTTTCTGTAGAAGAATGACTTACCAATTCTCAACTAATACTAAACCACAATAAAACCAAACTTCTCATATTCCAGTGTACTAATCACTTCACTTACATACCCACATTTTATATCAATTCTAACAGTAAAACAAATTTCTCCATTTACTCCCACCAAACTTCTAGGAGTGGAAATAACTGCCACATAAAATTTGACACTCACATTTCATTCACCATAAAGAAAGTACACAAAAATTGGTGGGACTATATAGAAACAAACAATTCCTCACAAACAGCACCAGGGCTAAAACTGCATAAACACATCTCATCTCGACACTTCTATATGCCTCCCTTATCCTCACCAATCTTAGAAAATCAGATATAACTAAACCTAATGCCTGCTATAGCAAAATTGTAAAGTTTACCACTAATACCCCACATCAAACACATCACTGCATAGCCCTTAAATAACTCAATTGGCGTGAACTTCCCCATCATCTCCTCTTATACTAATTCATAAGATTCTTTACTACCCTGATAAAACCCCTGCTTTACAAAACCTAATACATCCTTATTCTAGTATCAGGGTCCTATGCCCCAATAATAAACCTCTCCTTCAATACCAAACAGGAGAGTGTGCCAAAAGGAAAAGAAATGTCAACACAAAACAAGAAGCAGGAAACACTAAACCAAAGAACCAGCTGTAATAATGAACGGCCACACTATAAAGCCAGAGGAAAGCTGAATTTAATGATAACGTTGTCAATACCAATACGTTTTTGTCTAAGCAAAAGACTGTCCCCAGGATTCATGAAGCTCGGTGCAAGGACGGCGTTAGCCTTGCACCGACCATGCGGCATAGAGATGGCACAGCAGCACCACATGCATATTAATTAAGGTGTGCTGACGCAACGTCCATGTGCATAGAAAACGTGTGCGAGTGCAGGGGGTGTGTCTAAGCGCTGCACAGAGGCAACCTAAAATGCTGACTAGTACAGCCTGCCTCTAATAGTAATCATTTCTGTCAGTGTCTGTGGATACTGAAATGTATGCAAAGCATACAAGGCAGCTTCACGAACACCCAAAATAAAAAGTAAACACAAAGGCACGTGGCTGAATATTGAGCCCACATCCCTCAAACAAATAACATTTAAAACCCTGTGCCCGTATTCCATTGTAGTGTTGATTGTTATACCATGTTTGCATGCTGCTGCCTTTTGCTAAGCCTAGCCCAATGTTTAGGGTTACCATCTGTCCCACTTTGTGAGGGGCAGTCCCTCTCTGGGCAGTTGTGTCCTTACCAAAAATATTACAAATGGCAAATGTCCTGCGATTGTAGGACATAATTATGTCCCATATTTTATGTAATAGTTTTATAAAATAGTTATTTCTGTATCTAAAATACCTACATGTTACAAGAAACAGAATAAGCAAATAAACTGCTACAAGAATAAGCTTTCACTTAGGCATAAAAGTAAAGCACAATCCTTTGTACTGACTGCGGGTATGTGTCGGCCTGTAAAACCTGATGTTTGTCCCAAAAATGTCCCACTTTGGCCAATTAAAAAGGTGGCAACCCTACCAATGGCCAGACCATTCGCTCAATAACTGCCCATTCACTTTCCAAGTCGCCCTTGTCTGGATGGCCCAAAGATGAATGGGTATTACCCGGGTCTACCTACCATGTCATGAAAGATAAGTATTTGCGTGTACCTATGTGCATGAAGTACAGTATGTGGAAGATCAAATATGCTAGGGTTGTCCTCACAACTATATTGGTACCAGAGATATGTAGAGTATGCAATGTGTTCTGTTGTCTGTGCCATGGGCCATCAACCAGGGAAAGGATGGATGGTGTGTGTGTGGAATATGGGGGGGTGACGGGTAATGTAATAATTTGCCAAGGGGAGACTGGGTCGGATGTACAATAGGTGAACTGCAGGTGTACGAGGGAGCAGTGGGTGAATCAGAAAGGAAACCAAAGAACATACATTCACATCTGCAATACACCCTGACAGGCCATACTGCAGAACACAATCCCACTAACATATGAATATTAAAATGTACGATACACATGTACAGAAATGTTACCGGCTCACACATGGTCTGGCCTGAACTAAGCCATCCAACCCCAACACACCTGGATACATAATTGAATACCCATCATCACCTCCACAGCAACTCCCCCCCCTTACCACCTATACTCGGGCTGCTAGCTTGGCACAGCCATATCTGCACTTAGTGCCCCCTACCCATATCTAGTAGGCAGTCTCACCCTAGGCAGTCTCAGGCTTGCAAACTAGGTATCCCTTGCATGTCTAACCCTCCCTCTTTTTTGTAAAGCCAAAAGAATGGGAGTCATTGGTGTCCACAATTTTTAGCCATCCCTCATGGGATAAGTGTCTGTTCTAAAGATTAGACTTGGTGGCACGACACGATGTCCAGCCCCGTAGACAACCAGACACAAATTGCATTAGCAGTAGTTGTCCACAACCCTGCTCAGCCTCCAGCCGGTCCTGCAGAACCTATGACCTGGAATTAAACACCTGACTGTGATGCACGTCTCCCCATGTGCATTATCAGGAATTTATACCATTCACATGTTCCCATGAAGCTTCCCCATAGCCATTTCCCAAATAGTACATGTTCACAAATTGTATACCCTGTCCAGGTTCCTCATTGCAATGATGCACACAACCCTGTATGCGGTTGTTTATATACATGGCCATGTATAACTCCAGATATGTAGTCATATAACTATAAATGTACATACTTATATTTGCATAGCTAAACATCACACATACATGCATATAAGTAGTTGTCAAGTATGTGTCCATTTCATAAATATGTATACTTGCAAATGTATACATATGCCTCTCAGAAACATATGAATAGTAACATGTACTATACATATGTACACCACCCGACTGTCACATTTGCTGCCAGTACAGTGGAATGGCTGTAGTAAAGTCATATATCCTAATTAACATCCATACAGAATGTATGACGGATGGTTTAGTGGTAAAACCAGTGACTATGGTGTTCCTATTCCCGGGTCCAAACCATGCAAGGGCTAATTTTATATGATGGCCACAATAATGGTAGTCGGATATAGGGTGATTAAGGCACTTTAAAGCAGACGTATGTGGGTATGCACGACAGTAAGTGGCTGTCATTCAGCAGTATGGGAAATGTAAATAAGCATGTGGGTGTATATGCATGTGTATGTACAGACAGACAAACATATATATATATATATATATATGTATGTATGTATGTATGTATGTATATATATATATATATATATATATATATATATATATATATATCCATGAAGAATGAACATGGTCACAATAAAACAGTCATAACAAATGTGAAGGGAAACAGCAGCAGAATCCCCCATAAAATTTAGTGCTGTCATACCAAGTTGCCCAGAGGTGAGCAAACCTCCTGCATTTCCAACCACAGGTAAGATGCTAACAGTGGCACTAACTATGTCCACATGCTAATCTGACTTTCAAACAGGTACAGGGCAGTCCAAGTCACCAGTCAGCTGAACCAAAAACCAGAAGACTAATTGAACACCCTGACCATTATATGAACGTATTTCACAGGACTATAAGCTTGGGACGTCTGAATATACTTGGAGTGAGCCAACATACGAGACATGTTTAGAGCAGTAGGGAATGGCGCATGAGTAGTAGTGTGGTTTTCCCAACAGGAAAATGGATGCCTGCTGTGTTAGTGAAGTGTTGAGACGTGTGTTCAGGTAACTATGAACCATGGGTATACATATAAATGAAGAGAACACCAATATTGTAGTGGTTAGAGCATCCACCTATCAAGCAGGCGTTGCCGGTTCAATTGCAGCACACACCATTTATGACGCGTAATCCGTATACAAGCATATCTTGCTAATTTTATGCTGTATAACGATATAATACCATTGAAATGTTAACTGGGGTGATGTATCACAGTAAGAATGCAGAAGGTTTTTGCGTAACGTGAATCGGCGGTTAAATAGAAAACTGCAACTGAAAAGTGTTGTACTCACCCTTTGTCCAATGGCCCTTGTTCTGCCCAGCAACACAATAAACCGCGTCCGCCAGGCCCGACGCCAGGACCCTACACATCACAATCAATGTGATTTACCACTAAGCCACGTCAGTTATACCTAACTTTGATATTATCACAAACATACCAGACAGCACAGTCATTAAATAGTATGATCAAAGTAATTAAATCATTTAGATGCATATGCATGGGTACGTACACAAATATTATATACATATCTATATATATATAGGGTTACCACCTGTCCCACTTTGTGAGGGACAGTCCCTCTTTGGGCAGTTGTGTCCTGTAAAAATATTGTAAAATGACAGATGTCCTGACATTTAATGACAAAATTATTTCCTATATTCATGTAATAATTACATAAAACAGTTATTCTGCATCTGAAACACCTAAACGTTATAAGAAACAGAATAAGTAACTAAAATGCTACAAGAATAAGCTGTTATTTAGGCAAAAAAGTGAGGCTCTGTCCTTTGTACTGGCTGTGGGCATGTTTCGGCTTACAAAATCTTACGTTTGTACAAGAAATGTACCACTTTGGCCATTTGAAAAGGTGGCAATCCTACATACACATATATATATATATATATATATATATATATATATATATATATATGAATGCAAAGGAAAACAGCAGCAGAACATCCGTATTATCTAGTACTGACATATCAAGCTGGCCAGAGGTGGACAAAATCCCTGCGTCTCTAACAACAGACAGGATGCTAACAGTGGGAGTAACCTTGTCCACATGCTAAATATGACTTTCAAATGGGTACAGGGCAGTCCCGGTCCCCAATCAGACAAGCCTAAACCTGAATGACCACATGAACACCCTGACAATCAAACACACGTATGTGCCAGGACTATAGGCTTGGGAGGTCTGAATATACTTTGAGTGAGTCAACATGCAGCACGGGTCCAGAGCAGTAGGGAATGGCACATGTATAGAAGTGCGATTTACCCAACAGGAAAATGGATGCCTGCTGTGTTAGTGAAGTGTTGAGGCGTGTGTTTGGGTAACTATGAACCATGGGTATACATATAAATGAAGCAGAACACCAATAGTGTAGTGGTTAGAGCATCCGCCTGTC